>NW_023601433.1:53194441-53576075 GCF_014898055.3 Talpa occidentalis
GCGGGGAGACGACGACCTAGGCTTGCGGGGGGAGACGCACGGGGTCCTCACTGAGGTGAGGTCCCTCCCTGAGTGAGCAGGAACCAGGCGCCCAGGCACGGGAGCGGTGCAAAAGGCGCCATTCCCGCGCCACTGAACTGGGCTACAGCCCGGTCCTGGAACTGAGGGCTTTGAACTGAGACCTGGGGCACGAAATTCGGGGCGTGGTTTCTCCACGACGGTGGGGCACAAGGCAGACACAGCACCCCAAAGCTGTTGAGGTGTACCCTACCATTCCCGCTCTGTTCTCTGTCCCACGGGGTGGGGGGAGGCGAAAAACAGCCCCCAAGGACAATAGGAGAGATCTCTGGCGCCACCTAGCGACCAGGAAAAAAAAAGTCACTAACACCCTATAAAACAGGACATTTCTTAAGACTGCTTGAAAAGGGCAGAAGGTTCTGGAGGACCCAGTGGCCAGCCGGAAGTTATTCCACGCCAGGCCCTTCCGACCAGCAGTCTGAGCCCACAGAGGGAGCAGGCACCCACGTCCGGGGCAGACCGGGTGCGCAGAAGAGTGTGCCTGAAACCGGAGGCGCAGGGACTGCATCCCGCTTCGCCATTGAGAACAGGGACATTTCTTCAGTAAAAACTGCCTAAAACCAGCAGAAAGCTCCCCCAGAAGACAGAGATGGCTCCTGGAAGAGCCAGAGGGGAGCGGAGAAGTTCACCCAAGATGTCAGTCAGTCCGAAGCAACACAGTGTCCCAACGCATACGACAAATTAGAAAACAGACAGTAGGAGTAGAAGAACCACACGCAACCTAAAAACTCCTCAGGAAAGAAGCATACCACAAAAAGAAAAACCACCCCCAGATTGCAACGACAGCAACTTGGAAGAACTTCTGAGCCTTCCAGAAAGAGAATTTAAAATTGCCATGATTAAAAAGTGATAGATCAGAAGAAGGAAATTGAGTCCCTAAAGAGGGAAGTAAGAGAAATGCAGGAGATCAAAGAATTAATGGAGGAACTAAAGAACTCTGGGAAAAGCAATGAAAGCAGAATAGATGAAATGGAAGAACGAATAAGTAATCTTGAAGACACAGAAATAAAAAGAACCCAAAACAGAAAAGGAAAGAGAAGTACGAAGGAAAAAGAATGAAGAAAAAGACTTCGGGAACTATCTGACTCCATGAGGAAAGGAAAATATAAGAGTTATAGGAATTCCAGAAGGAGAGGAGAGAGATGTAGGAACAGAGAAAATATTCATGGATATAATTGAAGAGAACTTCCCAAATGAGAAGAAGGAGCTGAAAATTGATATACAAGAAGCAAGAAGAACACCAAACTTCCACGACGAAAGGAAAACACAGCAAGACACATAATAGTAAAGCTCCCAAGAATCCAGGACAAGGAAAAAATAATGAAGCTGACAAGAGGGAAGAAACAGATAACATTCAAAGGAAAACCAATCAGGCTGACATCAGACTTCTCTGAAGAAACACTACGGGCAAGGAGTGAGTGGAGGGACATAGTCAACAGACTCCAAGAAAACAGATGCAACCAAGAATACTCTATCCCGCAAAGCTCTCTTTCCTCCATGAAGAAAGAATATGGACCTTCCAGACAAAGAGAAACTCCGGAATTTCATTGCGACTAAACCCCCACTCCAAAAATACTACAAGGAATCCTAAAGCCAGAACCTCAGAGGGACGAATAACAACGAAAGAAGACCAAAAAAAAAAAAAAAAGTTATTAAAAGAATAAATAAATAAAATCAAAGGAAAGACAAACATAATGGCAAATACAGATGCTAACATATCAATATTAACTCTAAATGTAAATGGACTAAACTCTTCAATAAAAAGACACAGAGTTGCAGGCTGGATTAAGAAACAAAACCCAAACTTTTGCTGTCTCCAGGAAACACATTTAGCTACAAAAGATAAAAATAGGCTCAAAGTCAAAGGATGGAAAACAATCCTACAAGCAAATGGGCCAAAAAAGAAAGCAGGAACAGCTATACTTATATCAGATAAAACAGACTTCAAACTCAAAAAAAATAAAAAGAGACCCCAATGGTCACTACATTATGATTAAGGGACAATACTTCAAGAAGAAATAACACTCATTAACATATACTCACCAAACGAAAGAGCACCAAAATATATCAGACAACTGTTGTCCTCTCTGAAAACAGACATCAGAGAAAACACATATGTAGTGGGAGACTTCAACACACCACTATCAACAATGGATAGATCAACAAGACAAAAAATAAGTAAAGAAACTAAAGCTCTAAATAAGGACCTAGAGCATTGGGCTTAACAGACATCTATATAACACTAAACCCAAAAAAACGGAGTACACATTTTTTTCTCAAGCGCACACGATCATTCTCCAGGATCGATCACATACTGGGGCACAAGACAAACATCAACAGATACACCAAGATTGAAATCATACCAACCATCTTTTCTGACCACGAAGGCATCAAACCAGAAATAAATCATAAAAGAAGGCAAGGAACTATCCTACCTCATGGAGATTAAAGCCACACTACTGGAAGACCACTGGACTAACGAGGAGATCAAAGAAGAAATTAAAAAATTCTTTGAATTGAATGACAAGGAGGACACCATCCTAAATGTATGGGATGCAGCAAAAGCAGTAATAAGAGGAAAAATATATAGCAATAGAAGCTCACATCAAGAAACAAGAAAGAACTCAAAGAAACAACCTAATCTCGAAGCTCAAAGATCTAGAAAAAGAACAACAAAAAAACCCCAGAACCAGTAGAAGAAAAGAAATAATAAAAACCAAAGCAGAAATAAATGAAATTGAAACTAAAAAAACAATCCAAAAGATCAATGAAACCAAGAGCTGGTTCTTTGAAAAATAAATTTAAATAGACAAACCCCTAGCCAGGCTCACAAAGGAAAAAAGGGAGAAAGCACAAATACACAGAATCATAAATGAAAGAGGAGAAATCACAACGGACACAGCTGAATAAAAAGAATAATCAGTAACTACTATGAACAGTTATATGGAAACAAGTTCAACAATCTAGAGGAGATGGACAAATTCCTACAACTCTACAATCACCCAAAGCTAGATAAAGAAGAAATAGAACACCTAACAGACCAATTACAAGCAGCGAAATTGAAATGGTAATCAAAAACCTCCCCAAAAACAAAAGCCCAGGACCTGATGGATTTACAAATGAATTCTACCAAACATTCAGAGACGAATTAGTGCCTATCCTTCACAAACTCTTCCAAAAAATTGAGAAGGAAGGGACAATACCAAACACGTTCTATGAAGCCAATATTACACTAATACCAAAACCGAATAAGGACAACACAAAAAAGGAAAACTACAGGCCAATCTCCCTAATGAACACTGATGCAAAAATCCTCAATAAAATTTTAGCTATCAGAATCCAACAATGTATCCATAAGATAATTCACCACGACCAAGTTGGATTCATTCCAGGGGCACAAGGATGGTTTAACATCCGAAAATCAATCAACGTTATCCAACACATCAACAAAAAGAAATATAAAAACCATATGATAATATCAATAGATGCTGAGAAAGCTTTCGACAAAGTGCAACACCCATTCATGATAAAAGCCCTTGAAATTCTTGGGATACAAGGAACATACCTCAACATCATAAAGGCCATCTATGACAAGCCAACAGCCAGTATCATTCTCAATGGTGAAAAGCTGAAAGCAATTCCATTAAGATCTGGAACAAGACAAGGATGTCCACTCTCACCACTGCTTTTCAATATAATACTGGAAGTCCTAGCCAGAGCAATAAGACAAGAGAAAGACATCCAAGGAATCCAAATAGGAAAAGAAGAAGTCAAACTATCACTATTTGCAGATGATATGATAATATACATAGAGAACCCCAAAATCTCCACAGAAAAACTAATTCAACTCATCAATCAATTCAGTAAAGTGGCAGGATACAAAATCAACACGCAAAAGTCAGTAGCCTTCCTATACACAAACAATAAATCTGAAGAAGAAGAAATCAAAAAAAACCACCCCTTTTACTATCGAAACAAAAAAAATCAAATATTTGGGAATAAATCTAACAAAAGAGGTAAAGGACCTATACAAAGAAAACTATAAAACACTGTTAAAAGAAATAGAAAAAGACACAAAGAAATGGAAAGACATCCCCTGCTCATGGATTGGAAGAATAAACATTATTAAAATGGCCATCCTACCAAAAGCAATATACAGATTCAATGCTATTCCAATCAAAATCTCAATGGCATTCTTCAAAGAAATAGAACAATTATTGATGAAATTCATATGGAATCACCAAAAAACCCCGAATAGCAAATCTCTACTGAAAAAAAAAGAAGGAAATGGAGGCATCACACTCCCAGACTTCAAACTATACTACAAAGCCATAATCATCAAAACTGCATGGTATTGGAACAAGAACAGACATACAGACCAATGGAATCGAATAGAAAATCCAGAAATAAACCCACAGATTTATGGTCAACTAATCTTTGACAAAGGAGCAAAGACTATGCATTGGAGCAAAGAAAGTTTGTTCAATAAATGGTGCTGGAAAACTGGGTCGCTACATGCAAAAGAATGAAGCTTGACCACTACCTCACACCATACACAAAAATCAACTCAAAATGGATTAAAGAACTAGACATAAGACCTGAAACCATAAAATACATAGAAGGAAATATAGGCGAAACACTACGGGATTTGCACATCAAAGACATCTTTACAGACACATCACCCAAAGCAGTGATAGTGAAGAGAAAGATAAACAGCTGGGACTACATCAAATTAAAGAGCTTCTGCACAGCAAAAGAGACAATAACAAAAACAAAGAGAAACCCCACCAACTGGGAGAACATTTTTGCACCCAACACTAATGATAAAGGACTGATCACAAAAATCTGCAAAGAGCTGATGAGGCTCAGCAACAACAAAGAAAATAATCCAGTCAAAAAATGGGCAGAAGAGCTAAAAAGAAACTTCTCTGAAGAGGAAATGCAAATGGCCAACAGACATATGAAAAAATGTTCAACATCACTTGTAATCAGGGAAATGCAAATCAAAACTACCATGAGATACCATCTCACACCAGTGAGAATGGCACATATTAAAAAAACTAGCAACAACAAATGTTGGCGAGGATGTGGAGAAAAAGGAACTCTTGTGCACTTTTGGTGGGAGTGCAAACTGGTCCAACCACTATGGAGAGCTGTGTGGAGATTTCTGGACCTACTAAACATAGAGCTTCCATATGATCCAGCAATTCCACTCCTAGGTATTTACCCAAAGGACACAGAAACATCAATTCCAAAGAGCACCTGCACTCCTATGTTTATAGCAGCACTGTTTACAATAGCTAAGCTTTGGAAACAACCCAAATGCCCAAAAATAGATGACTGGATCAAGAAGATGTGGTACATATATACCATGGAATATTACTCAGCATTCAAAAAAGATAAACACATGCAATTTGCAGCAACATGGATGGCACTGGAAGGGATCATGCTCAGCGAAATAAGCCAAAAAGAAAAGAAAAATACCGGATGGTCTCACTCATAGCAGGAATCTAGAAAACTTAAATAAGGGACCAGGAAAATGAATAACTATAAGAAAGTGAAAATCAAAATCAACAAAAAACTATGAACCAGAGACACTTTTTGGGGGGTGGGGGGCGGAAGGGGAAGGATTGGGGTCAGAATGGGGCGTTTGCAATTGTATGGGGAATATAAAAATAAAATTTAATATTTAAAAAAAAAAAAAAGATTATAAAAAAAAAAACCACATTCATGATGGATATAATATTTTGTAAATAAGTACTCTGTAGACATTACATAATTTAATTTAAAAAATAAAAATCTCAAATTTAAAATAAAAATTCACTGTTAAATCATGCATCTTTTGCCTTAGAACATCCAGTCTCTCACCAAAATTTCTTGCTTCTCCTCCCAACTTATTTCTCAAGTTTGTTGGGATCAAGTAGTAACCTGTTCAGACACTGGAATTTTCTCCTACATGTACTTTGTATGTGTTAAAACAAACTTTCATATGCCCCAAATTCAAAAGCTATGGTACACCCTTCAAAATCATCCAAGATTCTTACAGTCTATGGAATAAATTCAAAGTGTTTCATGGTGCTTTTCTGCTGGGTCCCTCCCTCATTTCCAGCTGCACTCCCCTGTATTTCCCATATAGCCTGCCCTGCAGCCTTTCATCCTCTACCCTTGCACACACTCTGTTTCCAAGACAGGCAAGCACACATGGTGACTGGGGCCACAGACTGTGAGATCACTCTGCTGAGGTAAAAATTCTGCCGCTGTTCCCTATTTGGACAACTTACTGACCTCTCTATGCCTTAGTTTTCTTGCCTGTCAATGTAATTAATAACAGTCCTCACCTCAAGGGGTTGGAATGAGGACTAAATGAGTTGAAATTTGTAAAGTGCTTAGAACATTTCCTTGGTACTACATGAGCTCTTGGTACTACATAAATGCTTGTTGCATAAAAATCACAAGAACAGGGGCCTCACTGGTGGCACAAGGGGTTAAGCACAGCACTGTGAAATTATCTGCAGCCTCAGCAGCGCCAGTTCCATCCTCGGCCAGGGAGCTACCCACATGGTGCAGCAGACCTCTCCTGGGTCGCCCGCTGCTTCCCTCAACAGTGTATTTCAGTCGGTCTGCCTGTTCTGTTCCCTACTCTGTTTCTGGTGAACGCTCTCACCCCCACACCTCTGGCCTGTATCCCAGTTCTTGAATGCATAAATAAAATAAATCTTAAAAAAATACCAAGGATTCCTTGCACTGAGTCTCCCCAGAAATTCTTAGCTTCATTTCAATCAGATTAGACCTGTTGTGCGGTGTTATCAATGAGTTCTCAGGCTCTTCCAAGTGCTTGCAGTCTAGTATTTTTCTTTTTTTTTTAAAGATTTTATTTTTATACAAGAACCGGGGTACAGGCCAGATGTGCGGGAGGGTGAGAGGATTCACCAGAGACAGAGTAGTGAACAGAACAGGCAGACTGATGAAATACACTGCTGAAGGGAGCAGTGGGCGAGACAGGAGAGGTCTGCTGTGCCCTGTGGGATTCTCGCCAGCTGGCTGGGATAGAACCCAAGCTGCAGAGGCTACAGACAGCTTCACAGTGCTGTGCTCAACCACCTGCACCACCAGGGAGGCCCCAGACTAGCATTTTTCATAGCAGGTAGCACACTGCTTGATAATTGTCTTCCTGATCCAAGTCCTTAAATTGTTTAAAGTAAGGAATTTTGTCCTTTCTTGTACCTAGTGTTAATGCCCAAGCTTTGGACCTGCTCTTCTAAAGTTTATGGAATGATGAGCTGGGACAATAAAGGAATAGAAGAAAGATATAAGACATGAAAAGTGGGACAATGGTCTCCATTTGACATGAATACAAATACGGGGGTGTTTTAGAATAAGCTTGCACCAGATTGTGAGAAATGATTGTTAAATTCTCAGGAATATTACAAATCAATTATCAAAATCAAACATTAATTAGATTGCATTAACTTATTATTAAACAAACTAAAAATCATAAAACACTCAAAGTTCATGTCTTCTAATCATGTTACTGTTATTTGTGCTCATGAGATTATTTATATCTATTATATGTTGTGGCTTACATCCATCTATATGTGTGGCAAAAATACCACATAATCACAGTTACTGTGCATTTCTTCATTTTGAATAACTTTATGGTAGTGACTTGAAATCCATAAATAGGCAAGATTTACTTGATCAGAACTTGATTTCATTTTTGTTCAATTATATAGACTTTAGAAAATGATGGTAAATGCTAATAATGGAGATTAAATTTAAAAGTGTGTCATGTCTGCAACTGTATTAATTTGTGATGCGCACAAGAATTGATGAGTCTTCATCTATTTTCTCACAACACTTATTCTGATTGATCAAAGAATTCAATCATGCCATTGATGAAATAGTGAAATCCTGAGATTACTTTCACTTTTTTAAATTAACATTTATGCCAGAGCTAGGCTTGACCATCAAGTACAATTGTAGACTGCCTATGGACAAAAGTTTGCAGACTCAATGAAAGTAATCTGTGTGAGAATAAATCTGTGTGAGAATAAATTGGCTACATGGAGTTTGCAGTAACATTTATTGAAGACTTTTTTATATCAGAAAGATTTATAATAAATGTATATACATATATGAAATGCACTTGAATTTCAAGGTTCTACTGCTAAACATCAGAACACTACTGAAATAACATTACATATATTTTCAGAGTTACAGGAAGTTATATTGTAATTGTCAGTGAAATTCTGTTTTGGTTTTAAAGCAAGTTTCCAACTATGCTGGAAACAAAAGAAAAGCAGGTAAGATAAATGGCGCCAAAGAATGAGAAGCAACAGCCAACTTCAAATGCATGTTGAATTGTTCTGTGAATAACCTACTAAATATGAGCAAAGAATGGTGTAATGCAAAACTAGCAGGCAAATTATAGATCTGGGATATACAGCAGGGGAGGAGGAGGGAGGGGTCAATACAGGGGCGGGAAGAGCACAAAGTACTATAGTGAAGATTCACAAGTGAGGTCATGATGGGAGCTTTATGGGGATTATGCCTGAGGGGAGAAATGAAATATTGTGCAAAAAAAAAAAATGATGAAAGAAAATTATAAATAAGAAAGTTCTCTGAAGACTCCCATTAGAACAGTTGATGAGAGAGAGAGTGAGAGAGAGAGAGTGAGAGAGAGAGAAAGGCCTAATGTAAGAATTATGTGTAGGTTTAAATAATGAAAATTAATATTGATTAGGTATAAAGCATGTGTCAGCCATTTTGAATATTGCATCTTCCTTAGTTCCAAAGTCACTATACAAACTAATTATCTGTCACTTTCAGAATAGGAAACAAATAATGGGATAGAAAATGTATGTAAATTGGGCCTCCCCAGTGGTGCAGCAGTTGAGTGCAGCTCTGAGAAGCTGTCCGGAGCCTGTTCAATTCCCCGCCAGCCAGGGAGATTCCCACATGGCGCAGCAGACCTCTCCTGCCTTGCCCACTACTCCCCTCAGCAGTTTCTTCATCCATCTGCCTGTTCTGCTCCCCGCTCTGGCTCTGGTGAATTCTCTCACCCTCCCGCACATCTGACCTATACCCCAGTTCTTGCATAAATAAATCTTAAAAAAAAAAAAAAGAAGACACACACGTTCTTTAAAAAAAAAAAAGAAAAGAAAAGAAAAGAAAATATATGAATTTCTCAAATTTATATAAGGGGCAAAAATAAAATTCTATCCCGGCTGTAGTTATCCTGATCTCATGCTTCAAATCTCTAATTATAAATGTTCAAAGAGTTCTAGAAAACTTATATGAGAGGTCAGAGGAGGCAGGTCAGACACTTTAGAGGGTCATGTATGGTTCAGATGCATCCTCACCAAAAGCATATGAAAGTCTAAAACTGGGACTAACTCCCAACTTTCTCCCACGGAGCCAGTTGTTACTACCTATGTGGATTTGGCTTAATTTTCTTTCCTTGCCATTCCTGGCTGGTTCTGCTGTCAATATTAAGTTCTCCATGAGCCCCATTATATCACCTGTCACTCTGTAAGCTTGTGGCAATTTCTGCTC
Organism: Talpa occidentalis; assembly: GCF_014898055.3. Lineage (NCBI taxonomy): Eukaryota > Metazoa > Chordata > Mammalia > Eulipotyphla > Talpidae > Talpa > Talpa occidentalis. The sequence continues at coordinate 53,204,075 of NW_023601433.1, forward strand.
ATTCTGCCATATTTGATGAGTGGATAGTGAGCTATGTGTAGAAGGCTATGAAGCCAATTAAAAAATTCTCCCTGATGACCTGTCCCCATGACCCTTAGGTTTACATAGTCCAGATTATATGATAGTATTGATTTCCCCAGAGGGCATTTTAAGAGACCACCCAGGGAGTCCAACTGAAGCCAAAATGTACTAACTACTTCTAATTGGCTTTCTACCCTTTAGGCTAACCATCACAATGTATTCATTCATCATTTCAAAAAGCAATCCACAGCAAGATTTCTTTTTCTTATTTTTTACATCATTGTTCATTTTTAATCAATATTTGCTTCCCCTCACCCCAAGTGTAGGCCCCATAAAAAAAAAATTGTAGGCCCCATAAGTGTAGGCCCCATAAAAAAATTTCCTTCACCAGGGCCTCCCATGATGGCGCAGTGGTTGAGCGCTGGGCTGCAAACCTGCCCGCAGCCTCTCCTGTGCTGGTTTGATCCCCGGCTGCTGGAGAGGGTCCCACATGGCATGCGGACCTCTTCTGCTGTGCCCACTGCTACCCTCAGCAGTGTGTTTCGTCAGCCTGCCTGTTCTGCTCCCCACTCTGGCTCTGGTGAATTCTCTCACCCTCCCGTGCTTCTGACTCTACCCAGTGCTTGTATAAATAGATAGATAGATAGATAGATAGATAGATAGATAGATAGATAGATAGATAGATAGATAGATAGATAGATACATAAATAAATAAATAAATAAATAAATAAATAAATAAATAAATAAATAAAAATTTCCTTCACCAATGCACCAGTGCATCAACACCTCAGTCCTCTGTGCTCCTCCCTCCCTCCCTCTGATCCTTCTCCCTTCTCCTCCCTGCAGGATGTCTCTGATTTATAATTTTCTGTTTTTGCTTTGTTGTGTTTTGTACTGTTATTATTTTTTTACACTGATGTCTTATTTGGTTCCCCTGTATTTCTCCTATAAGTGAAACCATCCGATATTTTTCTTTTTCCTTCTGACTTATTTCACTGAGCATAATTCCTTCTTACTTAATGTCTTAATCACCATAACATAGTTCTTTTGGAAATTACAGGGTTGTACACAGGTATAAACACATACACCCATGCTGGAGACCCACTCCAGCTAGAAGTCCTGTCAGGGATCTCAGAAAGGAGAGGATGGAGTCGGTGAAAGTTTTCTCTCAAAGCGCTGAGGGGAAGTGGAACGAGGTAGAAGTGAGGTAGACACAGACACTCTCTCTGGTGCAAGTATCTCCTACTGAGGGTCTCAGCAGGTCTTTATTTTATGCCTTAAGGCAAGTGGTGGGATTACATCAGCGTAAGCATTGAAGCAGAGCAAAGACAATCAGTACATATTTTCTCATGATCATGTAAAGACTCCCTTGGCCTTACACCTGTAGGCCATTTCTTTGGTAACCTAAGAACAATTAGTTTCCTAGGTACAGCTCATTTACTAGCATGATCAATCATACAAGACAGCACAACATTTGGCAACAGTTAAACTTTCCCAATTACAAAAGTGGGTGTAAAATTCCTATTCTATATTCAATTACTAAAATCAATCTATCTCCTAGTACTCAATTATTTTGGTTAATGTATTAATTACTTCAAGGTGGTCTAAAACAGTTCATCAAATCTATGTAAGTTCTGCTGAAGTCTAACTCTTAACTAGAAATTCCTAACCTCCACATGGCCTGCGAATTATTCACCTCATACACCAGGAAATGTATTGTTGCTGCTACCAGGTAGCCCCCAGGGTAGGCTATGATTTCCAAGCACAGCTGGTTCAGGGCAGCTTGTTCTCCATAGTCTCAGGGCCAGAACTTTTCTTTCCTAGCTATACCTTTTGCATTATTTACTTTCTTTGATACTAATTCAGGGGTAAGAATAACAAATCAATTAATCTAGGTCTAGGTCTAATTGGGTTTTCATATGCCAATTAATGACTAACTAACTTCTGCATTAACCAAGAACAAAGAGGAGAGCTTTAGCAGGAGTTGCCCTGGAGACTCCCTAGTTCAGATCTTCTTTGGGAAGTGCAAGAACTCCCCTCTTCTGGGAAGTACAACTTTCCCTCTTTGGGGGAGCACAGAAACTCCCCGCTTCTCAGGAGTCTCCCCCAATGCCCAGACCTTGTCAAGAGACAGCATGGGAGGCACAGCGTGCCGCACACCCACACATGCATACATACGTATGTGTATATGTATGAAAGGATGGGTATTAGATGATAGGAAAGATTAATAAAAATAAGAGATTGAACTATACAGGTGACAGATGTCTTCATTTTTGTCATTTTAGCCACCATCTTATTATGTCCATTGTCAAATAAAACTCATTCAGTTGATCTGATTAAAGGTAATGTAACAAAGGAATGATTATCCATGGAGAAAATTCTCCTCAGTTTTTCCTTCACCAAAGGTAGAAGAAAAGAAGGAATATGGATTAGGAAGGAGGAAAGCTGCAAACCTGCACTGTCATCCACCTGTGTTGACATGGGTATGTATTACATAACTTTAGGAATTCCTGTCTTCTAGAAGCTCCAAAATGGAAGCCAAACAAGCCATCAAGGATGACCTTCTCTGGAAGGTTTGCTAGGCTAATACCACACAATTCAACTAGGTTCTGGGTATTGGGGGTCAGGAAATCAATAGGAAAAAACTCAGAATTGACTTTCTAATTTTTTTTAAAGATTTATTTATTCATGCATACAAGAACTGAGGTACAGGCCAGAAGTGTGGGGGTGGGGGGTGAGAGTATTCACCAGAGACAGAGTAGGGAACAGAACAGGGAGATTGACTGAAATACAGTGCTGAAGGGAGCAGCGGGGAGCCAGGAGAGGTCTGTTGCACCATGTGGGTAGCTCCCTGGCTGGGGATCGAACTTGTGTTGCAGTGGCTACCGACAGCTTCATAGGTTGAGTCTTAACCCCTTGCACCACCAGGGAGCCTTTGTAATGTTGTGCTACAGATATCCAGATTGGAGCAAACGGGGTGGATTAAACAATGTCAACAGAAAATAAGTAGATACATAATTATAAGTGGGTAAATGGGTACAACTGTGCAGTACAGACAAGAATGAAGAGTCTACTCATTCTTGGTGTGCTCCTGTCAATGGAGGGATGGTGTTCTCAAGACAGGCAATAAAGCCCCAGATATTCCAGGTGAAGAATCCAATGAGGCAACCTCTATTTAGTATAATATGGTACTTCATTGATACAAAGTAGGTTCTTGTAAACATTCCTATAACTATATTGTCAACAGTGAGACCATAAAAGGGAGACTTCTAGTGAGCACCATACACTCATATCTGGAGTCTAGACTCACCTCATCTGTGGAACTTCTCACCTCAATAGTAAGATAGAGTCAGCCATACTAAGTGGTGAGGAGTCACTTCCTTTAGTAGTGAGTTCCTCCTACTTTAAATTCAGCCCCATAACACGGGAAAACTGAACCACCTTTGATGGGAGAGAGAAGGGGTATGCTGCCTAGTGAATATTTTTGTCACAAATTCAATTATAAGAAAAGTCTTCAGAAGTACCAGACACAAATGCTCAGGAAACCTTGATCGAATAGGGCCTCCCTGGTGGTGCAAGGGGTATGTATCAGCACTATGAAGCTGTCAGCAGCCATTGCAGCACAAGTTTGATCCCCAGCCAGGGAGCTGACCCACATGGCACAGCAGACCTCCCTGTCTTGCCTGCTGTTCCCCTCAGCAGTGTATTTCAGTTAATCAACCTGTTCTGCTTCCTACTCTGTCTCTGGTGAATCCTCTCACCCCCCACACTTCTGGCCTGTACCCCAGTTCTTCTATGTAAAAATAAATAAAATCTTTAAAAAAATCACTTTTTAATGAAAAAAGGTAACATTCAGGAGCAGCAAAGTAGTTTTCTGCTTTGAGTGACCCCTGGCTCCTAAGTATAAATGGGTTTCTCCTACTTTTATGCAACAATTACCAGCTTTTCCCCACAATTGAGCTACAAGTGTAGATTTCAACAAATAGGTAGCATCCACTTGACCATTTCCTAGCTCAGCTTTTGGGGGAACTAGGCCTTGCTCTCCTCTGTCTCCCCCATGTCTACTGTGATTGTGAAGTATTTCTGACTTATAAACTTAATACACCAGGGAATGAAGTTGGAAAACAATTTGCTTATTTGAATGCTGTGGTGGTCATGGGCTGAGAGAGAAACAAGAGGAGGAAAGTGAGACAGAGATTGAGTGAATTACAAATGGAAAATTTTATTTTGCATTTCTCTATGACAATAATAGATGAGTCTCAACCTCCTGATCTTGCTCCTTTGGGAAAGCGCTGCACTTTGAGGAGCTCGCTGATGTCGCCTTGTCCTTGCTTGGTTAATAATTTTGCTAGGTCTCCTGTGAACCAGGAATTTTTAAACTTTATGTAAATCAAAGAGAATTCACTTCCATATTCAGAGATCAAATAAAAGCATGGTGTAATTGTAAGTTTTTAAAGAGTTATGCCTGGTTAAATGGACACTAGTGCTTCTCCAGTTTTCTTAAAGTCACTTCTTTCCAGAATCACCACACAAATTTTAAAATTTCCTTTGTAATGGAATTTGACACTTATTGGAAGTAATTGGTAAAGTTTTCATTGAAGATATATGAATAATTGTTACAAATAAATAAATATTATTTGCAAATTAATGGGGAGATCAAACCCCATATAGCATGTTTTCATTGTTTGTAAAATAAAAAGGGATAGTCAGACATGCTTTGCTAAACAAAATTATCTCCACTTGAAAACTTTACAGCACAACAGAAAGACTTCATTAAAAAGAGCACTTTAAATAAAAACATAGGTGTAAAGAAATTTAAGTTATGATCAATCTTAAAAATTATTAAATGGCTCATACATGAAATCATATGCTTCTCATTACCTAAAAGAAATATTTCAACCCAAGGTACAGAAAATTAACAGGGCTCAGTATTATTACCTCTGCTAGGAGATGATGATTTCTTTTTTATGTTACCATGAATATATTGCTACGACAGTAATTTTGTTTTGCAGCCTTTGGTTTGTTTTGTCAAACATTGTGCTAGCTGTTTAATACACAAGGGACCAGAGTGGTGCCAAAAATGCCATCCATATAAATATACTTACATTAAAAAAAAGTCAGTAAAGAAAATTCCATAACATCTATGGTGACTTAACTACTGAGCTTTTTTTTTTCTTTTTGCATTGCTTGATTATGTATTATATGGCAGATACTATTATTCAGCTAAATAATGTGGTATATTTGCAATTAGATCAAGGGACAAAAACTTGAATGACATAAAGAAATGGTACTCATAGAAAAGATGATGCACTCTAACATTCTCTAAAGAAAAAAAAAAAAGGAAAAGAAAAAGCTATTTTGTGGTCTTGAAGTATTAGGGTCATAAACTGATAAAATTATCCAGAAAGCCTTAGAGACATCAAAATATTCCCCATTTAAGCAGCAATATGTTGAGGAATAAATTTCCATTTTTAGTAGCTTAGTTCCACTTTCTATAACCCCTAAAGGGCAGTGCTGTTCAATATATCTTTGTAAGGACAAAATTGTGGCTGTTTACTGTGCTTATTTAACCAGCTAATGTTTATTACCATGCCTGCCTCTTAAACACACTAACATTGTGTTCGATGTAATGTCTTTTGTTATTATTTCCTACAGGGAATTCTGGTGGAGTAGAGGGAAATGATATTCTATGGAAGTGATTGAATTTCTTCCTCATAAGTTTATATATATCAATAGATAGAGCTAATTAAAATGTTTTAAATGGAAAGGGAAATTTAAAGGAGCATGTCATCATCACATAGCACAAAAATGCTAGTTATGCTGCACAGAAATTACCTTCAAAGGAGGGAATTGTGTCAGTTTATTATTTTACTGAAATTCAAATACATTTGGTGACTATAATGTTATTTTCTTATCAATTTCATGAATAATAATGCAAAAAAGCCTAGCTTTTGAGTTAAATTAAAAATAAGCACTTAATGTCATATGTCAATAAAACAATCACCCAGAGAGCAAATTTTGTAAGTAATTATTGATTCATTTTTATAATCCCGGTTAAATGATACAGGCATTATTTTGTACTATAAGTTCAGTAGATGCATCTGGGAAAATTAGACTAAAAAGGGATAAAAATGTTTAGATTGAGCAATAGCCTGTCTTAAATAATATATATGATATTTTATTTTAATATTTATATATATATTACTTTGATAAGAGCACCTACATGAAAAATATATCTTTTAAAAAATACATGCATATATATTTCATTAATTAAATATATATGTATATATGTCTAGATGGTATATGAAGGGATTTGAGAGCAGTGAAATTACTTGTATAATGCATAATGCATAATGGTGGAGACACGTCATTATATACATTTGTGGAAGCCCATGGAGTGAATCCTAATGTCAGTTATAGACTTTGAATGATGACATTGTGTCAATATGGGGATACTGAAAGTGGGGGAGGTAGGCATATGTGGGGGGGTGTCGAAAATCTTAGAACTCTCAGTGTTGCTGTAAAATTAAAACTGTCTTTAAAAATAAAGTCTAAAAACAATCTTTCTATTGAGGAATCACAATCATGAGAATTCTTAGTGTATATAGATCTTAATTTTGCCTAAGCTATTGCATAAAAATGGGCATTCATATTTTCCACATATATAGGTTGACTTATCACAGCTCCAGATAATCAGTCACAATATCTCTAAGAACACATCCATCTCACTCTCTGATTGTTGAAGGGCTCCTTGGGCAATGATGGACTATTACTGCATAGGATGGTGTTTATGCTCTAGATAGAATATTGCGATTAAGAGACCTCCTTTAGTGTTTATTTCAGCACAAAGATGCATCCAGGGCCATATCCAATACTATAATAGTTAACCTAAACAGTCAGTCACTTGACATCAAACCTGCAGATATGATTATAATCACTGTATTCCAAATTTATAAATGTTTGTAATATAGCTTTATTTATTTAAACTGAAAAATCAAGATTAGATAAACTAAATGAAATAGCATAAGATGTCACTACTTCACATGAAATGTTCATTACCCTAGATCAATAAAATAGACTAACTTGGGATACTCCCTAAAAAAAGACACAACTATTAGAAACCACCAAAATTTAGCACAAATTCATAGGAGGGATAATTTAATGCAGCACAGTGTAATTGCTCACATCAATATAATTCTTCTCTTTTCCAATTTTGTTTCTAAAAATGTTGTTCAGAAAGAAATGCTAGAAATTGTCCAGAAAAAAATCACGTAAAGTCAAATACGTGATTCATATTTATTTTGTCACTAAGAAATCAAACTGTGGGAAATTAGTGTCATAGTCCTTAGGGATATCCAAATCTAAACAGTAAGTGTACCAGAGGATTTATGAGTGTTACAGCATCACCACTGAGCAATTCAGGATATCCAGTATTTTCTGAATTAGAAAGAAAAAAACCCCAAAACAGCCACCTACACAAGAGAAAATGTCATATCTTCAAAAATATTATCCTCTCAAACTTGCCCCAGTGTCTTTCAGTTTGGGGGAGTCATCAGATAAATTTCTCTTAAATACCCATAGTTTTAGCTTTTGTCTGTAACAAAGATGGTTCATTAAATATTTCAAAACAAAATTGCACAGGTATAGTATAGGGATTCAAAGCCTACAAAGGAAAGTTATGTTTTTCCTGTTTCTTCTTTCATTATCTTCACAATAGATGTATAGACTTATAAGAGGATTATATGATTATATTATTGCTGTGAAATACTACTGAAAGAGAAAATATGGGTTCCAAAAAGGTCTCCAGGAAAATTAATAAGCATTATAAAATGTTTATTAACATTTTATAAACATTATAAAATGAGAAGAAAGAATATAATAAATATAATAGCAAAAATGTATGAAATGAGGACAAAGAAAATGGAAAAATATTAATAAAGCCAAAAGTTTGTCTCTTAAAAGATGGATAACATAGGTTGCCAAGTAAGAATGAAAATGATACAAGAGCGAGTAGTCAAATAAAAATTTAGACCACACCCAAAAAACAAAGTAGTGTTGGAGAGCATATATTGGCAATGCACACACTGAATAAAGGGGTGACAGGGTGAATGGCAGTGTGCTGCACTCAGAAAAACTTGCCTGTGAGGATCCTGTTGGTCAAAATTAGCAAAATCCACATGGTCAAAATTAGCAAAGACAATCTCTCAGAGTCCCTGGAGTAGGACTGGTACACTGACAAGATGGGAATCTCCCAATCAAACAATTTACAGGACTACTTAAGAGGAGTGGAGGGTTGTGGCTTTTACCTAGAACTGTGTTCTCCCACATCCAGCTGTATTACATGGAAGACATATTCCAGTTGACTTGCAGGCCAACAGAGTGGAGACAACTTGAAGTCCTGGGCAGTCAGCGAACACAGGCAGGTCCCATGTTCTCCATGTGCACCATGGAAGACACAGTCAGGTGAGAGATTGGTAACATGCAGACACACACACAGAGAAACACAATAGATATACACAGACTCACAAACCCAGACCTCATTCCTTTGGAAGACATCAGGTGATGCGTTCCAATAGGAGCAAGTCCCTCAGAAGCCACTGCTTCACAGCTCAGAGAACCTGCTGGGCTTTTCGGATGGGGGCCAGCAATGTATAAAGTGGTGCAGACTGTGCAACGCTTTACATGCCAAGGCACTGGCCATTAAAACCAAGCAACCAATGACTTTGTTTCTCCAAACAAATCCTCTTTGCTAGAAAAATTCCCACATGAGAGGAAGGAAGACAAAAGACTGGTGAATGGACATGGTGAGACTGGTGGACTTGGGCCATCTGAGGAGATGTGAACCTATTCTGAGCCATGTGCAGTGATGGAAACCAATGTTACTGCAAACAAATAGAAAAATAAATAATTTTTAACAACAACAACAAATCAGGAAGATGGCGCCATTACAATGGGGAATTTTCTGTGGACAACATCATCATCCTGGGGTGGTATTCAGGGTCAGGCCCCATAAGGAGGCCAGCTAATAACACTAACCTGTACTGATGTGCAGCAAAGAAGGACTACAATCATAATATACTCACTGCTTGTTATTGTTTTAATATTCAACATAGTAATGTTTTTAAAATTAAATGAAGAATAAACTCAAATATGGAAGTTAAAAATTTGCTATAAAATGTTTTATGCTATGTCTTATTATTCCTTGAATATCATATCTGTATTACTGTCACTTCTCTTTACTCTGAATTGGATATGCAGCCAAATATATAGCTTTGCACATACCCATACAGGTGTATGAGTGTGTGTGTGTATTTTTTTTCTTCAGTTTTCTTTGCCAAAAGAGACCTGAGTGATTTCCAAAAAAGGAAATTTTGAAGCCTTCTTCCTGAGATTATGATGCCTCATATATCAAAGAGAATATAGCAATTTAATTTGCTTCATAAGTTCCCACCCATGCACATCTTTGTGCTTAATCACATGTTAAATCCTCTTAGCTAATCATACACATGAAGTCAGCTTTGACTTTGTGAATGCTTGAAAAATCTGTCCAGACTATTGGGTGCTTGAATTTATCTGTATGAAACACTGCACATGCTTCTTACATACTGTTGTGTTCTTTTCCTATGTTCATTAAGTAATGGAATTATATGACTAGCCATGTTTGATAGAAATGTATTTACCATCTTTATGCTGCTCTTTCACTTTTTTATTTGCCTTCCTGATGCTGTATTACACTATCCCAAGTCACCATGCAATGGCTTTTACCAATGAGCATTTACCTCTTGTATGAGTTGGAGGGCAGCCATTTAGCCTGAGCAGGATTAGGAATCATTCTAGCTAGAACTGGTCTCACGCACACATGTGGGTTTAGCCTGGTGTGGCTCAGCCTAGACTGACCTTGATTACAATGAAGGGGACAACCAAAGTTTGCTCCAAGCTTTTCTTCTATTCCAGAAGATCTGCCAGACCCATTCTCAACACAACAAAGGAAAGAGGCCTTAAAATCACATGCGTGCGCACAGACACACACACGCACACATGAGGCAGCCTGAGGTCCACACCTTGAGCAGACACATCTCACTAGACTAGTCACTACTGACCAAAGCAATTGACTACAGGAGCCAAATCCCCATCTACCTGTTATTTGTTAAAGATTTCAATTCAACCAAGTGACCTAATGAATTATAAAAATGGCATGTGTCATCTGGCCAGAAACCAAATTTACTACAAAAAAAAAAAAAAAGAACAGAACTGACAAAATATTACATTGAAAGTCAGGTTCTGAAAATATGCATTAAGTATATTTAATATATATTTATATTTTAATGTATAATTATAATGAATGTTTATATAACGTATAACATGTTCATTTAATCCTGGTAGAAGTGCATTGTTGTTACCCATCCACTTTCCAGATGAAGAAGCTGAGGCGAGTAGGCGAGTCCCCCAGGGCACAGCCCACATATGTCACAGAACCTGAGCTCATGTCATCTTTCTCTAGGGCTGATGACATTAGGCCCTATGCTGTGTTGCTCCAAACACCTTTTCTCCTGAATAAATAAAAGCATTAACAACATTAATACAAGTCAATAAAATCAGCAGAAGATTCTGGTATTATGCAATATTAGAATTATGATATTCACTTTTTGCTTCAGAAAACTGAACCTGTTCAGAGTGAAATGAATGTCACTGCAAGTAAGTGATTACGCCAATCCCAACCCACGTCTAAGTTGATGCCATTGAAACTACAAGAGGGCAGCAGAAATGCTGCTGCTGTTAAATTATCTAAGTAGATCTTTCTGTTCTGTTCCCCACTCTGTCTTTGGTGAATCCTCTTACCCCCCACACATCTGGCCTGTACCCAAGTTCTTGTATGGATAAATAAATAAATCTTTAATAAATAAATAAATAAAATACTGAAAGTCCACAGAAGAAAGGAAAAAAGTATAAGAGGTTTTAGAACAGTGAATAAAAATTTTAGAGGGCATAATCCTCAATGACACTTACCAAAACAGAATATTTCTAGGAAATATGGGGAATTTATATATGTTAAACAATAACAATAACATGAATTTATATATGTTAAACAATAACATGAATTTATATATGTTAAACAATAAATCAAATTTTATTTGATGTGAAGTTCGTCTTATAAAGTTTATTGTATGTCTTAAAAATCAACTTTAAAATGAATTATATCTGATTTATATCTAAATTGAAAAAATTGAGTATTTATTCAATAAATGGAAATAAGTATAAAAGGGACAACAATTTAAATATATTTATTTATTTTGTATATTTTATATATTTACATATAGTTTGTGCGTTTTTATTTTTATACATGTAACTATATAACATATACATGTAAATAGAGTATATATGTACTTCAATAAAGTTTATATATATCAATTATGATACATCTATTAACTATATACCTATATATACCAATTAAAAATGTATGTACACCTATCCATGCTATGTTAGAGAGTGCCTTTGTAAGAAGACAGCTTTCTGGTATGAGGAAGGAGTCGCCAGGGATTGTCCTTTTTACTATAATTTGATACCATATTCATTCCATACTCTCCATCACGGCTAGAAAGGTGAGAGAATGTAATAAAATCTGTTTTCTTTGTTATATGTCTTGTGGATCTAAACTACATATTTCTTTTCACCTTTAATGATGTTCAAGGAAGAAATAAAAAATTGCATTTCCCTTGACAATTCTTGTCCCCTATATTACCTTGGTGTAGGAAGTCCTCCCTGCTCTGGACACGGTGCACAAAGATTATGGACCAGGTGTCCCAGCCCTGACTCATTCCCTGTGGAGAAATGATGACTAAAACACTATGAACTGAGTGTCACCACCCCAAAGTCCTCCCACGTGAGGACCCCAAATAAACAGTAGGGACACAGCATTGTCACTTTGACACACAGCAGCACCTGAGTCGAGGCCTATGGGCAGCAGATAAGCCTGTTCCATCCCCACAAATCACCCCAGACACCTTCCTATCTATAAAAGCAAGGTGTGTTTGACATGGAAAATGATGGAATACTACAAAATTATACAATTTAGCCTTACAAACTGCATCACCCAAAATTTGTCTCATTGCATGTATTTCTGTGTTCAAAGATATCACTTCACTTATATTTTATGTAAATTTGTGAACAGTCAGAATTTTTTCCAATGAGGATATAATTAAATACATAAAAATTTGGCCTCCCTGGTGGCGCAAGTGGTTAAGCACAGCACTGTGAAGCTATCTCAGCCACTTCAGGATGAGTTCAATCCCCAGCTAGGGAGATACCCACATGGTGCAACAGACCTCTCCTGTCTCACCTGCTGCTCCCCTCAGCAGTGTATTTCTCTCAGTCCACCTGTTCTGTTCCCCACTCTGTCTCTGGTGATCCTCTCACCCCCCTATCTCTGACCTGTACCCCAGTTCTTGTACGTATAAATAAATCTTAAAAATAAAAAATTGAAAAAAAGATATTACTCCTTAGCAGTGAAGATGAAAATAAACTGTAGAATGAATTGTATAAAACATATGGCGTTTCATTTTATTTTTCAGTGTGCCTTTTGCAGATGTGCACAATAGGCTTAGCATCACTCCCACCAAGGGAAGGAGAAATACATACACATATATCTCAACCAGCAAAATGCTTAGGGACCATTGGCTTTATCAGAGGCAGTGTTGATCACATATGGCATTTTGTGGCACCTCATCAACGCTGGAAAAATAAGAGTAGAAATAAAACGAGAAAGAGGTAGAAAGTTCTATTTCTTGCCTTACGTTATAATTGCACTAACCTCTTTTGCTACCTCTACGAAACCATCTCCACCTATTTAAAATTCTATATCAAGTATAGTATCAGATAATTTGTCTGCTTCCATATAAGAGATGCTATTCATTTTCATAAGTAAATTATAAAATTTAACATTACAAACTGCATTACTAAATTATGTGATCATAATCTCCAGCAAAAGGTCTGCTTCATGTGGCTGGCTGATTGTAGAAGCAGGTTTAACTTCTCACATAATTCCATGATTTGATTTTCTGAAACAATGATTAACTGAAGCATGCACACACACACACACACACACACACACACACACACACACTTAGGTTTACTGTAGAAAGTGAGTTATCAGACTATGCATTCATATAGTTTATGTAGTGTTTGGCAGAATGAAGACAAACAGTTTCTATTTTTTAAGTGATATCTTTAGTGCACACCATATGTTGAAAATTTGATCCTTTAAATAAAACAATAAAATGTCTTTATAGTCATAAATTCATACTTCATAATATTCATAAGATTTAAGATAGAATCTTTTTTTTAAATTCCAAATGTTCTATAATGAATGTGTACAGTTTTAATAATCAAAAAAATATGTTAGGTATAATATTTTAACAGTAAAGTTTGGCATGTGAGCATTTATTTTCATTCATATTTTCACTTTGTGCACAAAGAAAATGTAGGAATCAACATTCAGGCCTGTACATATCAGCTGCAAGCAGAATAATTTTCTGTTTCAGAGAGATTTAGAGTGGTAGATTGACTGCATTGAAGGCCAAATTCTTAGCCTTGGTTGTGACCACAAAGTCTTATAACTGTGTATAACTTTCCTGGAAAGGTGTGGACTCTGTTTCCTACTCCTTAACTAGAATTGCCTCTGTCTTTCTGTGGCTGATACGAAGGGTGCAGATGGTGCAGATGGCATCTGTGCAGGGGCTGAACAGATCCAGCCTCAGCCCCTCAGGGGCCATGCGTGATTTCCTTGTTCTTTCTTCTACCTGAGTCACCATGGGAAGCCCCCAGGTGAGGCTGTGATGCATCAGCTAACAGGCAGTCAGGTCAGGACAGCATCTACCACACCCAGCAGGCTCTCCTGGACACAACCCTGGACACAAGAAGAAATTACACCCGCTGTTGTTTGCCATTGAGGATCTGTGGGAGCTTGTTATGAGACATTATTATTAAGGGAATTGATTATCATGTATCACATTAACATTACTATGTCTGGATTTTGATAAGCAGGGTATATAAATTTGTATAAATCAATTGAATCATACCACCTTCAAAATTAAGTCTCAGTGTTCACTGGAGGACACCACATTTCGTGAAATAAGGAGAACACAGAATGGCAAGTACTTCATATCTTCACTCATCTAAGGAATTTAAGTAGCTAGACCCATGGAAGCACAGGGTAGAGGGACACCAGGGGTTAGAGGAGGAGGAACAGGAGCTGCTGTTCAATGGGTATAAAGTTTCAGTCATACAAGATGGATGAGTTCTTGCTTCCTGTTCTGCAGTGTGGAGCGCTCGGGTAACCATGCTGTATTGTGTGCTTAAAACTTTGTTGGTTTCCCCATGTATGTGTTCTCACCACAAAACTCTAAAACTAAAATCTTAACAAAGCAAAGGGAGACAAGGGAAGCTTTGGAGGTGATGGATATGTCACTGCCTCGGTTGTGAAGATGGTATCTAAGAAATATGCAAGTGCCCAACTCATCAACTTGAACACATTTAATATGTTCAGTGTTTTTTTTTTTTAAGATTTATTTATTTATTTATGCATAGAAGAACTGGGGTGTAGTCTGGGGGAGGTGAGAGGATTCACCAGAGGCAGAGTGGAGAGTAGAACAAGCGGATTTACTGAAATACACTGCTGAGGGAGCAGTGGGTGAGAGAGGAGAGGCCTCCTGCACCACAAGGATTAGCTTCTTGTCTGGGGATTGAACTCAGGTCACAGAGGGGATAGTGCTGAGACTTAGCCTCCAGGCCACCAGGGAAACCCTAATATGTGCAGTTTTTTAATTTTAATTTTTATTATTTATTTATTTATTTTTAAAGATTTATTCATTTTTATACAAGAACTGGGGTACAGGCTAGAGGCATGGGAAGGTGAGAGGATTCACCAGAGACAGAGTGGGGAACAGAACAGGCAGACGGAGCGAAGTACACTGCTGAGGGGAGCAGTAGGTGAGACAGGAGAGGTCTGCCCCCCATGTGGGAATCCTCCTGCCTAGCTGGGAAGTGAACCGACGCTGCAGAGGCTGTAGACAGCTTCATAGCACTGCACTCAACCCACTGAGCCACCAGAGAGGCCTTGCAGTTTTTTTTTTAATATGTGTTACACCTTGATATAGCTGGTGGCAGGGGGAATCCATACATATTTGGATTTTTTTTTACCTATAAATAAATCTGAATTTCTTTTACACATCTCTTTTTTTTTTTAAATTGAAGAACCATTGTTTTCTATCTTTGCAAGTGCTTTGAGAGTATAGAATTTCCCCTCTTTTCAACAGGACTACTTGTGGCCATATTCTGCATATATATTTTATGTTAATGTTATAGAAAAAATACATAGAATGCCAAAATTTATTATCCACCAGTTCTTGATTCCTTTGGGAAGGAAAATCTTTTTATAACGTATAGAGCATATAGAAACATATGCACTAGTGGTAGCAGATGGAAGTCAAGGGAACCTCATTGAGGATCCCACTGCAGAGTTAATCTACACGTGCACTAGTAAAGTAATCACAGATATATTTGTCTCAACTATAAAATGAGAATAATTAAATCACAACTAAAAAAAATAAAATATCATGAATTTTATTTTTATATGCTTATAATTATTTACATCTATACAGCTGTGTGTGTTTTGTAAACTGTAAAGCACTATGTTAACCTAAGGTGTAATAACTGCTCACAGTTCACAAACTCATTTCAGGCATCTTTTACTTCTGCCGTTTTCATTGGTATTTTCCCCCACTTTTTGTCTGAGCTCTATTTATTAATATTTGATTTGTTTAATCATGTGATAAATATCAATAGCTCTTTTTCAGCTCAGATCTCAGACTGCTGCCATGGGACAAGGCACTCCCCTGACAAACACTCTGAATGGAGTGGAGGGAGCGCCTGGCACAGGGCGCACCCAGCCCTGAGATCACCTGTGGACACAGAGAGGCCAGGCCTGAAAGCGGCGGCAGGACTGCCAGAGCAAGCACTGCCTGCCTGGAAGATTTCGGATCTCGGCACTGAGAAGCCGACCTTCTCATGCTCTTATTTAGAGTCTATGAAGTAGCTGGGGTCACAATTCTTGGCAGCCTCTCGCCCATCCTGTGCAAGGATCAGAATGGTTCTCATGCACCTCACAGAAGCCTGCGCTGCAAGTCAGCTCCTCACCCCTGTGCCACTGGCCTTTTAATTGTTTTGTGTCTATAGACTGACCTTAGATTTACTTGTCAAAAGAAGTAAGGTCATCTCATAAGCACTTTCATTCCAATTTCCTAGATGTCTTTTCTGATTAGAAGGCCCTATAAACTATGTAGCTTTAAATTTACAGAACATTCATTCCTGAAGGTTTTGCTGTCCTTCATGCTCAGAAGTGACAGGAGTGACCCAGGGACAGTGGAACATGTACTGAAGGTTGTAATGGTAACCAAGTCACTTGCTACCATGTCTTCTTGTAACCCCATCAGTCGGCCTATGACCAGCATTTGTCCATACCTACTGGGTTCATACAGTCAGTGTATTTTAGTTGTTCCCAATGGCTGAACCATGGTCCATGATTGTTGTAACAATAAGTTGTTACTTAACAACTCAGAAAATATGTACAAATGCATGCACTTACTAACATGTGCACATCCATATACTATATAATCTTGCACAACACACATAGAATGTGCACTCCCACACATGCACATGATACTACACACACATGCACACTACACACATGTGCACCCATAAAACAAAAAAATTTTAGAGAATATTTTATTTTATTAAATATTCTACTTTGTTTCATTCCCATCCCCCTTTTTTTGTATTTACAGAAAGTGTTGAGATGCATTAAATTGGTTATTACTTACAGTTTGAAAAAAATATATTAGTTTGGTTCATGGTAATGAAAGCTGCAGAGTTTACTAAGTGCCTGTCAACTGCATGATAATTCTGTGTCAAACTACACAGAACATCCAGGGCATACTAAGTGCCAAGAGTGAGTATCCAATCAAGTCCTAGCCTCTCAGGCTGGTGCTAGGCTGACCCTGCTGGGCTGGTTCAGGTCTCCGGGGTCAAGTCAGGTGTTTTGCTGCTTGCATGTGGGGTCAGTTGACTGAGGCTCAGTCTGTGTGAATGGAGAAAAGGCCTACTCTGCTCCACATGCTTCATTCTCTATTAAATGACTATGTGGTCAGGGACACATGAAGTCAAGAGTGAGATGTTGTATCTTCCGTTGATTTTCAAATCTTTGCTTCTATCTCATCTCAACAGGCGATTGGATAAAACTTGTATCACTGGGCCTGAACCTGTGTGGACAGTCGTGGTTTGAGGGAAAACTTGAGTCATGATTGTATTCTGGTAGCTCAACGGTTAAATTCTTAGCACTGTCAAGCTATCACCAGCCACTGCAGCATGAGTTGGATCCCTGGCCAGGGAGTTGACCCACACGACGACGAAGCAGACCTCTCCTGTCTTATGCGTTGCTCCCCTTATCAATGTATTTCAGTAGATCTGCCTGTTCTGGCCCCCACTCTCTCTCTGGTGAATCCTCTCACCCCAGCACCTCTGGCCTACACCCCGGTTCTTGTATGTATAAATAAATAAAAAATAAATCTTAAAAAAATAAAAGTATGTTACCCAAAATTTAACTCAATTTCTCTATTAGCATGAGCTATTTCCATTGCTTGCAGTTGTCATAAAGTGAGATTTGGACTCCTAAGCTCTTCACAAGCTGTGTTTGTTCATGGATAAATGTCTAATTATTGATCTTTGTGGGGGAAAAGAGACTGGTGTCCTCTGCCATCTTGGTGACATTAAACTTTGGTATTTATAATTCTTTATTTTTTTTAATGGAGGCAACCTTGTTTTATAAGCTATATATAACTCAATTTCCATAAAGACTTAAATTTGAAGGATTTAGCTTTGCAAAGATCATGGTAAAATTATACATGCATTCTACTTATAAGTTTTTATCAAATAGAATTTTGTGGTCAGTTAATTAAGCAAGAAAAATTGAGAGAGAGGGAAATTTAATTTTTTTATGTAAAAATGCATATCAACTTTCCTATATGTCAAATGTTAATTTTCCCATACATCTGGGAAATTGCATCTTCATACATCTTTTAGAAAAATTTCAACCCTCAAATGTCTGTCATTTTCTTTAGCGAGTTCTCATATTTCATGTGTTGTTTGTGATCCTGATATTTCCAACTTTGAGGTTTATATAGCTTTTGCCTTGGATCTCTCTTGTTTCAATCTTCTAAATCTGTCAAGAATAACTTAACCTGTTTTATTGTTTCCATAAATTCATATGAAACTAGTAGCTAAATCCAATTTGTGTCAATCTGTCTTTCTTTGTAGCCTATTCTAAATTTCCCAGTATGTTTCACAAACGTAGAATCCCATTAACACCAAATAAATAGCTCTGAATTTTTTTTTTTTAATAATTATAGTCCTTCCAGTCTCACAGTGCATAAAGATCCTGGTATCACTGATGATATATTCAAGCAAAAATTCTCAAATTATTTTTCTGTGTGGGTGTAGGTGTATGTTCTGAAAGTCTGGTACGCTTATGGATGTTGCAATTCCTAGTATTGCCTTTGTAGTATATTTACATTATGACAACACAATTTAAATGATTTGACAAACATTACTGAGTAGAAATGTCTTCACATTATAAGAATAAATAATGAAATTTTAAAATTGAATCCTAATGGTGAGTTATAAAATAGTAAGAAAGTTGAATAATATTTTAAATGATGTACACATGCTTTAATTGATACTACTGATTAGTAAGCACCAGAGGAAACTGTATTTTTAATATAGAGGGAAGCATTTCTTTATGGCCTTCCTCATTATAAAATTAAAGAAGTATCAAATGCACCATCTAATATGCTGGACTCTGTTTTGCATTTCATATTAGGCAACTGTCAATTTTTATTCAGCAAGAGCTCCTCTCATGTTAAGTTAGACACCACCCTTCACCATTGACGGCTATCCCTTAAGAATGTTTGCATTGGGCCTCCCTGGTGGCACAAGAGGTTAAAGTCTCAGCTCTCAGTACTATCAAGCTATCAGCAGCCACAGCAGCATGAGTTCGATCCCTGGTCTTGGAGCTAACCCACATGGAGCAGCAGACCTCTCCTGTCTCGCTGCTCCCCTCAGCAGTATATTTCAGTAGATCCACCTGTTCTCTCTCCAGTCTGTCTCTGGTGAGTCCTTTCATGCACACCCCCACCTCCCACACCTCTGGCCTACATTCCAGTTCTTGTATACATCAATAAAT
Organism: Talpa occidentalis; assembly: GCF_014898055.3. NCBI lineage: Eukaryota > Metazoa > Chordata > Mammalia > Eulipotyphla > Talpidae > Talpa > Talpa occidentalis. Next base: position 53,223,387 of record NW_023601433.1, read on the forward strand.
CTTTAAAAAAAAAAAAAAGAATGTCTGCTATCACCATGGTTTAAACTGGCAGCTATCTGTAGCAACAACTACAGCTATCTGTAGCAACAACCATGTCTGTAGCAACAACTTCAACTCTTTGCTGAAGTATAGAAGCACATTTCTTTCTGACTACTGAATAGTATCAGCCGAATTATTTCATATTCAATATAGTCAAAAATAACTTCAAATTTTCTATCCAAAGCATATTTTTGGTTCTGATTAGCTTAGTTTAAACACATTCTAAAACTAAAATCAGTATTTCCTCTTGCACAAAATTTTTGTGTAAGTGAGATATAACACTGAACTATGCTATTTATTGTTTCTGCCCCTTTATTTTACTTTATTTGTTATATATAAGTCATGTTACCTACTTTTACACCAGGGTTTTAATAACAAAATATTTTCCATTTCCTCTAAATGATTTGTTATTTTCAAAATTCAGTCTCATAGAGAATATTAATATGCATAAAACATAAAGTAGTATTTACTAGGAAGTTTTGAATATTCTGTTCATTTACTTAAAACATTTAAAAATTTGTTGAAATTTTGGGTCTCCCTCTTGGCACAAGGGGTTAAGATGCAACCTATGAAGCTATCTGCAACCTCTGCAGCAAGAGTTCGATCCCCAGCCAGCCTGACTTGCCAGCTGCTCTCCTGAGCAATGTATTTCAGCCAATCTGCCTGTTCTGTTCCCCACTCTGTCTCTGGTGAATCCTCTCACCCACCACACCTCTGGCCTGTACCCCAGCTCTTGTATACATAAACAAATCTTTTTAAAAAATTTGTTGAAATTTTGAACATTTTATTGCAACCTCAATCAACAATTAATGAAACAAGGAAGATTATTTTTTAACATTCTAAATGTTAGTTTTTAAATTATGCTCAGTATGAAGACTTGAGTCTATTTGTTTTCTACTTATATCAGTATTTGGGGGCATATCCTTGCAAAATTTTACTAATTTTCTTATGCTTTCAGAAAAATATTCAAGTAAAGCTTTCAGATACCTAAGAAAGCCGTGACAATACAATACATTTTTCTTGTAAGTAACTCCTATATCCTTAATTCACAGGTACTGTATATAAAAGAGAATAAGCACAAAATGTATAGTAGGCTTATCAGAAATTATATGTGAAGATAGTAAAATATTTGAAGTATTTGAAGAAATATTAAAGTAGAATTATATATTCAAATTTCAAAGATAAATATGTATTTTCTCATAAAAATGAAAAGAAAGACATACATAACCAGTAACAATATAAGTTAACTTATGACATCTAATTTATGACACTTAATTATCATTTTCAGACTGTTCCTTCCAAGACTAGAAAGATAGACATTCTTCTCATGTTCACATGGACATTATAGACCAAACCAGACCATAATTTGAGTCATGAAATATACCTTAACAAATATAAACTAACATAAAAATTACAGAGTACATTCTCAAGTCACAATACAATTAACCTTAAAAATCTGTCAGTACTAGGAAGTTAAATGACACATTACTAAATAGTACCTGGCTAAAAACACAAAACAAAACAGAACAAAAATCCTCAAGGGAAATACAAAATACTGTGACTAAATTAAATGAAAATACTATGCATTAAAATTAAAGATTTATAACAAGAGCAGAATTTAGAAGAAAATTTATAAAGTGAAATGCATATATTAGAAAAAAGAAAGCTTTAAAATCAATAAACCATACTTTCACCTCTAGAACTAGAGAAGGAAGAGAAATTTAATCCCAAATCAAGCAGAGGAAAATAAATAACAAATATTAGAAAGTATAAATATGATTAAAAAGACTGAAAATGGAAATATAGTATAGAAAGTCAATGAAAATAAAAATTTATTCTTGAGAAGATTAATAAAATTGATACCCCTCCAGGCACATGAACAGAGAGCGAGAGAGATGGACAGTCCATTACAACTGATCCCATGAACATTAAAAATATAATGGACTAATATGAACAAATCAATAATCATGTATTTGATGACTATACTAAAAGCTCCGATTCTTTAAAGTTATTTATTAAACATAATAAATCAATAAGATACAGAGACCAGATTCATTATTGAATTCTTCCAACCATTTAAAAAAAAATAAATTGTAACAAATTTCTATTGTACAATTGCTTCCAAAAATAGGAACAGAGGGGATGTCCCTCACTCATTTCTTGAAGCCAGAATTACCCTAATAACAAAACAAAGCAAAGGCATTAAATAAAAAAAACATCAGGACCAATATCTCTCATGAACATAAATGCAAAGATTCTTAGCAAAATATCAACAAATTAAAATTAAAAAAGTGTAAAAAAAGAATGTACACAACCTAGTTGGATGTTGTCCAGTCAGTCAATGTAATCCATTGCATCAACAGGCCAAAGAGAAAAAAATCATTTAATCATACTAATAGAAAGACCTTCAACAAATCCAACTCCCATCCATGATTAACATCTCTCGACAAAAAAACAAACAAACAAAACAAAACCTCTTGACAAACTAGAAATAGAAAGAGTACTCCCTTGACTAGAGTAAGAATGTCTAAAACTATCTTACAATTAATTTCAAACATTCAGTTTCTTATAAAGGCAGAACAATAATAACTAGAATAAATGAGGTGGTAGAAGTTAAAGTAACTATATTGAATTTCCCAGTTATTGGAACAAGGAATTAATAAATACAACACACATACACACACACACACACACATCTACCCCTAGAGGCATACAGTCATAGTGATGACATAGTCAAGGGCAAAAAACCTAGGAGAGGGATGGGGCCAAGGGAGAAAAGAGCTGCCACTTTGCATCTTAGAGTCGATGATGCTGTTAATGACACCTTCACCTTTGCTTCCATTCCTCTATGGGAAAATCTCATTTGGTAAATACATGTGTAAATAAGACGATAACCAAGAGTTTAGTTAAAATAGGGAATTAATAAATATTAATAATGGATAAACCTTAAACATGCAAACAAGCATCAGAATAGAAACGAAATTTCCCCTCAAGAAGCTATAGGAGGGCCTCCCCGGTGGCGCAGCGGTAGAGCGCTGGGTTGCGAAGCTGCCCGCGGCCTCTGCAGCGCCGGTTCGATCCCCGGCTGCTCCCCGGCCACCGGAGGAGGGTCCCATATGGCGCGCAGACCTCTCCTGCCGCCTGCTGCTCCCCTCAGCAGTGTACTTCGGTCCTTCTGCCTGCTCTGCTCCCCGCTCTGGCTCTGGTGAATTCTCTCACCCTCCCGCACTTCTGACTGTACCCAGTGCATGTATAAACAAAACAAACAAACAAGCAAACAAACAAATAAAGAAAAACATGCCTCTATAAAAAAAAAAAAAAAAAGAAGTTATAGGAGCATGTGCAACACATAATGTTAAATGAAAATCTGAGTTGCAGAAAAAAAGTCAAAACTATTTTACATTAAATATATGTAAATACCATTTTCAACTTTTATTTGCACTTCACAAGACCTTTGCACTTTCCTAGTTGTTTAAACAGAAACACACTCAAAGAAAATGTATTAGCCCACAGACAAACTCTCCACATCTGTTGTACTTCAGCGGTATGGCTGCATATGCTGGGGTATGTGGACACAAAATGGGGTGGGTCCTTCTTTTTATATTTTTTTCAAAAAGAGTCAAGAACGTGTGCTCATATCTAATTGTCCAGAAACATTTATTTGGCCACAACATGCTACATGAGGAACACAGTCAAAGAATGCTTATTTCAAAAAATAAAAACAGCTAAAATTTGGGGTTTCTGTAACTAAAATTTGGGGTTTCTGCAACTAGAGGAGAAAAAGGTGGTGAACATTGATGATTAATTATTCATTCTTGCTAAGCATAATTTGTAACTTTTAAAGTTGAAGGAAATCCCATCACCTCAAAGCCTTAAACTTTCAAATAAAATATTGATGATGGTAATAAGTTGCCTGTGATATAGTGAGAGCAGCTATCTGTGGTCTCACTGCCCAGAATTCTGTTACTCTTTTTTTTTTTTAAGATTTATTTTGTTTATTTATGCATACAAGAGCTAGGGTGTAGGTCAGAGCTGTGGGGGTTGAGAAGATTCACCAGAGACAGAGTAGGGAGCAAAACAGGCAGATCTACTGAAATACACTGTTGAGGGAAGCAGTAGGCAAGACAGGAGAGGTCTGCTGGGCCATGTGGGTTAGCTCCCTGGCAGGGGGATTGAACTCATTCCACAGTGCCTGGCAAATGCTTGATCGTACTGAGAATGTAACCTCTGCACCACCAAGGAGGCCCAGAATTCTGTTACTCTTGTCCTTGTGGTTTGCCATGGACCCTGCCATGCCCTGGGTGAGCCCACACACTGCTGAAGTCACCTGCACTGGCCGGTGGTAAGTAGCTTAGATTTGGTCTTGTCCAGTTTCCCATTCTTAGGGTCCAGTAATTACTTTATCAATAGTCACCAATTTCTGTTAAAGAGACTCAAATAAACTGATTTTCTGGGTGATAAATATGTGAGCTCCATTCTAATTGTGAACCTCAAAGTTATATGATCAGAAACTCCTCTGGCTCCCACTTAGAGAAAGCAGGTAGTGTTAACACCAGCCTGCTCACCCACAACCCTCTGAGCTCTTATAGGTGAGGGGTTGTGCTCAGAGACTTCACCTTGTCCTTCAGGACAATGAGGTCTTCATTAGGCCTGCTGAGTTCAAGGTTGGACTTTGTGGCTTGTATGATACATGTGATGAGGTGGGTTTTGCTTTTGGAGGAGGCAGATACCTTGTATCTGATCCAGGTGTCCTAAAGGTAGATTCAGGGGTATGATAGAAATGAGAAATTTCTGAGGCAGATGCATGAGGTACTATGGATGGGTGCCTCTAGGGCTCATTGAAAAACCCAGCATCGCGGTCCTCCCTGGTGGCTCAAGGAGTTAAGACACAACTTATGAAGCTATCTGCAGCCACTGAAGCACGAGTTCAATCCCTGGCCAAGGAGGTACCCACATGGATCAGCAGACCTCTCCTATCTCGCCTGCTGTTCCCCTCAGCAGTGTATTTCAGTCAGTCTGCCTATTCTGTTCCCCACTCTGTCTCTGCCAAATCCTCTTACCCCCCACACCACTGGCTTGTACCCCATAAATAAATAAATTTAAAAAATCAAAAGCTCAGGGTTAGGACATATAAGAAGTACCCCATCAGCTGCAAAATCCCCAACATGCTGCCCAGTAATGAGGAAAACTGGACTGAACTTGGCAGGCACCAGTACATTCTGTGACCTTGTGTACCTTGTTTATGTATATTCTGTTTGCTACTTCTAGCGCCAGACACACAATGTTCTTGAGCTTGGCATTTTTATATATATATTTCTTATTAAAATTTCCAAACCAAGGGAAAAAAAGAATTACCTCTGAATGTTTTCTACAACTTTCAGTCAGCAGGACCCTAAGAGTTAGATCGAGTATTAAATTTTCAAGGTAGATAATTGTCTTTCAGTTTGTACCACCCTAGCTTTAATGTATTCACAGATCTAAAGGATTTATTCACAAAGGTAAAGGCTCTAGAGAGTTTACGTATTCTCTTGACTACTGGGGACTTTAAAGAGATCTTTAAAGATCACCAGTGTCTCTTTTCTTCTAAGATTTTATTCATCAATTTAATAAACTCTTAATAAATGCCTGTGATGTGTGAAAAAAATAGGATACTAATAGTAACCAAATTGAATTTTTACTCCTCAAACTATGAAATCTCAAGAATTTAAAATTTGGGGTATTCTGAACCTTGGAGTTTTGCATGTGTCCAACTGCCCTGTGTTTGCAATACAAAGTACATGCACTCAAGACTTTGGAGGGAATCCTTATCAAAATGCAGTGAAAACACTAATTTGAAAAGACACCTACACACATACATGTTCATGGCATTATAGTTTACAATAGCTGAGCTACAAAACCAACCTAAATGTCCATAGATAAATAAATGAGCAAAGAAGATATGTTATCTGCATGCAGTGGAACACTACTCAGCTATGAAAAATAAGGGACTTGTGCCATTCGTAACAATGTGAATGGACTTTAAAGGTATTATGCAAAGTGAAATAAATCAGACAAAGGCAAGTACGATATGATGTCACATATTTGTGAATTTAAACAAATAAAAATAAACAAAATTATAGTGGCGGAAAACAAAGTGGTGGTCATCAGAGTGGTGGAGTGTCAGATGAATGAAATAGGTAAAGGGGATTAAGAAGTACAAATTTCCAGTGGAAAAATAAATAAGTCGAAATGCAATATACAGCATGAAGACTTTCAAATTACAAATTTGAAAGATGCTTTAAAAAGATGTTATGTAGAATTATTGTGATAATTGCATCATATGTATACAAATGCTGTATCATCATATATGTTTGAAATTAAATATTAACTGGTGTCAATTACACTTCAATAAAAAATGTATCAGTTATTCACTTGCCTTCTTAAACAACTTATTATGACTATAGTTTAAATTTTCTTGGCCTGCCAGATCACTGCCATGCCCAGTAAGGAGTTGGGTGAGCTTTCTGAACAGGAGGATGAGGAAGGAATGGGGAATCACTAGTCCTACCCCAATGATGTTCCTTATGTCAATCCTCTATCCATCTGACCTGGCATTCTATGTCCTACACACTGCACCAGGTCGCTGCAAGTGATTAGTTTCCATTCTTATTTTTATTCTTGCTACACTGGCACACTAAACCCACGTAGCTCTATTGAGGCATGTAGAACCATGAGGGCTGGAAAACCATGACTTTTACCATGACTTATTTCTTTGCAAGGAGCTCAGACAATGAGAGTGGTCACTGAAAACTTTTTATAGTAACCTGACAGAATAATTTTATGCCTATTGGGTATAAGAATAACAATGTCAGTCCTGAATTTTTATGTATTTTTATTTTTCTAGTATTTCCTTTTTATTGTAGTATACAAAAGTATTGACCTGCAACAGTTTGGAGGGAAAAATAACAAAACAAAAGCTAGTCTTTCATCTGAAGGTTTCAGAGGCATTTATTTGGATGGAGTGTGCTCTGTATCACCAGCTTCTTCATTTAATTCCATCCATTTGCCAGAAACTAACCTTTTTTTACATATGATTTTGATATTCACCTTTTTCTTGGGTTGGCTTATTTTTAAACATATTAGTTCAAATAATTCAGAAACTCTTTGTGAGTGTGTGTGCATATACACACATGTACTGGCACAAGTACATGTGCTCAGGAATTTAGAAAATGCTTCTTCTTGAACTCACAGTCTGAAAACAATGGTTTTTGCATTAAATGGTAATTAGAAAGCTCTTGAACTCTTGATAGTCATGGCATAGAATGTATGTGTAGGGTGTCCCTGGTAGTGCAAGGGGTTAAGCATAGCACTGTGAAGCTATCCGCAGCCTCTGCAGCACAAGTTCAATCCCTGGCCTGGGAGGGAGCAACCCACATAATGCAGCAGACCTCTCTTGTCGCGCCCACTGCTCCCCTCAGCAATGTATTTAAGTCAATCTGCCTGTTCTGCTTCCCACTCTCTTTCTGGTGAATCCTCTCACTGCCTGCCCCTGCACCCCCAGTTCTTGTATGAATAAATAAATAAATATTTAAAAAAGAAGAATGTATGTGTAAAGTAACAGCAAATAGGTTTGAAGAGACCTGTAAATCTTTTCCACATTCAAGAATTTGAATGAATATTCGGGATCTATAACAGTATTAATGGTTGACTCTTTACCATAATGCAATAGCTAACACATCTTTAATAGTTCAGTTTTCTAACTCATGAATGTCTAGTTCCTTTCCCCCTTCTCACTCATGTGTTATGTAAGCTTATTAAGGCTCCCACCACCCACTGTAGATAGTCCCCCTGGTCCTCAAGATCCTAACAAATGCATGTTTGGATCAGTAGCTATTTTATGTGGCTACATTATGGCTAGAATTTAAATATTTGAAAAGAGAGTTACCTCTGTGTGTTTCTCATATCTCATATCATAATTGGGCCTCCCCGGTGGCGCAGCGGTTGAGCACTGGGTTGCAAAGCTGCCCTCAGCCTCTGCAGCGCCAGTTCGATCCCCGGCTGCTCCCCGGCCACCAGAGTAGGGTCCCAAATGGCGTGCAGACCTCTCCTGCCTCCCGCTGCTCCCCTCAGCAGTGTACTTCAGCCCTTCTGCCTGCTCTGCTCCCCGCTCTGGCTCTGGTGAATTCTCTCACCCTCCTGCCCTTCTGACTGTACCCAGTGCTTGTATAAATAAATAAATAAATAAATAAATAAATAAATAAATAAATAAATAAATAAATAAATATTTTAAAAAATAATTATATATTCATTCACTGATCCAGAAATCCAGTGATTTCTGGTGCATGAATTCTATCACTAAACTCAACAAATTACTTACTTCCAATTTCACAGAATGAAGCTATGAAAATATTAATTGGTATGATTAAAAGTGAAATAATTTTTCACAACAAATAAGAACTAACATCTCGGTTATATACTTTTGTTGTAGGAGCAATAGAGGTCTTCACAGTTTTTATGACCAATAACACATTCCATTTTATTAATGAATAAGTAAGACAAATCCACTGAGTGCAAACCAGGCCACATTCTGAGGATTGACCTTGGACAAACTTTATCTTTGCTTGCAAAGCAGAACAGTGACCATGGTCAGTCTTTTTAAAGAATGACAGCAGGAAGCTGCAGCACATCAGAACCTTGGCTGTACCATTTCCATATCAATGCTCATGCTCTTTCAATGATAAGGAACTTCAAATTAATGCTGGGGCCAGGGCTCTGGAATCCTATAGAAAAGTCTGCACAACTCTTATTTAACTCAATCAATATTATGTAATATCAAAGTTTAAAAATTTAGTTAATGGCTTTCTGAAATGTTCCCAACTGAATTTAGGGAGATAAGGGGGTGACAAAGGATAGGAAGTTACGAGATACAGTTAGGAGAAAAGGCAGCTCAAGGAGAATACAGCTTGTTATTCAAAATAATTTCTTCTGTAATATAATCTGTAACAGAAAAAAAAATTTCTTATACACATTTTCTCAATATATTATTAAGATTGTGCATTTTAATTTCTCATGATAATTACTTATCATGATTAGATTCTGACTAATTGGAGAGAATCATTAAAAGTTCAAGTTAGAAAATTTCTCAAAGACCTCTAATATCATTATATAAAAATCAGAATTTAAGATAAAATAAAATATTCCTCTAATTTCTCGTTCCTTTAGATAGGCTCCAATAAAGACATAATAATGATTAGTATTAGCATGTACTTTTTTAATGTAAATGCTCTTTCTAAATGTTTTTAAAACCAGTTGTTTTTCTTAATTTAGTTAAACACAATCCTATAGACTTTGCATGATTAACTCACAAAATAAGCCTTTTAAAATTCACATATAGAGGGTGGAAACAACATCTATGTTTTAGTATTCAGATAACTACCGTATCTGAGTCATAAAATCCACACGAATAAAATTTTGTTGTATTAATGTTGCAAAGTGAATCATGACTATCCAATTTTCATTAAAAATATTGTTATGAGGGCCTCCCCTGGTGGTGCAGGTGGTTGAGCGCAGTGCTGTGAAGCTATCTGAAGCCTCTGCAGCGCCGGTTCAATCCCTACTGGCTGGCGAGGGTCCCACATAGCCAGCAGACCTGTCTCCTGTCTTGCCCGCTGCTCCCCTCAGCAGTGTATTTCAGTCAGTCTGCCTGTTCTGTTCCCCACTCTGTCTCTGGTGAATCCTCTCACCCTCCCGCACATCTGACCTATAACCCAGTTCTTGTATAAATAAATAAATAAATAAATAAATAAATAAATAAATAAATAAATATTTTTTAAAAATATTGTTATGAGAAGATGATTGCAAAGAATTCATGGTTTCCAGATCCTAAAAACCTCAGACTAAATTAACCTGAAATCTTTCTGCACAGTTTAAACTAAAAATAAAACATGTTTAATGCAGAGATGAGCTCAAAAGACAGGAAAAGAAATCCTTAGCAACTCAGAAATAAAGGTCAAGTTTAAAGCAGAGATTTAAGCAACTGAGCTGATGATAGATGCTTTGAGAGGGTCCGGGTACCTGAAAGGACTCGAAGAGATTTAGGAACGCAAATTCAAGGGCTGGTATTTCATTATACACAAGACAAAAGGGGCAGGACCTGAACACCTCAGGGAAAATGTGGCTAGCTCAGTGTAGGCATTCAGTAAATAGTTCTAAATATTTGACTGGGACTCAACATTAATCCAGGATAGTCGCAGGTTATGCTTTCAGTAAAATATGAGTGAAGAAAATCTGATAATAATACTGGAATTCAGTAAAACCCCAAGTTGGGAAATTAAAATGGAATTAGTACTAAGCAACCTAGCTCGTGCAAGCAAATGTGAAACTTTGAGGGAAAATTTCTGTGGTATTTCCATGGGAAAATACCCAGCCCTCTAAAATGAAAATATGAAAATAATGACAAAAGTCCACAGCTATTCTCATTAAACAAGATTCAGCTTTCAGAACAGGAAATGGAATCAAACTCAAGATCTGGAGGGTGTAGAGCAATAACCAGAAATTGGGTGGCATCCCTTCTCCTGTATTCCCAGAACTGTAAACCCAGAACACAAGGCAGAGGATAAAATGTCATTTGTAAAAGTGTAAACAAAACTGAAAGCATTTATTAAGGTCAGCTTTGAATCACCTTCACACCCCAAGCCATGATGATGCCTGGAAGCAGAAAAGAAAGGCTAAGAACACATCAGAGAGATACCTGCTTTCCAGGTAGACGTAGTCTTTATTTTCACTTCCTTTTTAAAGGGATGCAAAGATCCTTTCTTCTGACCCTCTTCCTCAAACATCTTGAGTGAACTCTAGGAAATTCATTGCACTAACAAATGAGAAAGTGTCAGTCTAATTTTGTTTTCAGCATCAGCTTTTCACCTAATTTTGCTGATCTATACAGTTTACCTTTGTAAGCCCAGAGATGAGAGATTCGAAGCAAGAATGCAAAGTGGAAACGGGACATCCATGGAGCAATCACACTAGCTATATGATGAAACACAGACATCTGTGTTTTCCACAAGACATGGGACATGACCCATGAACCAGAATCAGAACCAGAACATTCAAATATGAACCTCATGTGAATGGATCTCCAATAACAGAGGCAGGGTGTGGGAACAATGTGGGAACTGAAAGCTATCACACTTAAGTGCATCCACTCGTTGGGGAATTTTTCAGCGAGAAGCTTCCCTGTTTATGTTATGTCTAGAACTCACTTTGATGCCCTAAGGGAACCAGAATTTGGACACCTGCCACCTGAGACATGCTACCAGTGGGGACTTCAATAGTAGCAAGGTAAGAGGTACTTGTCACTCTCTAACTCTATACAATAGAGAAATAAGAAAAGGGAGAAAGCAAAAATAAAAGAGCATTATCCTATAAATAAAGTCATTTTATATGGTAACATATAAAATAAGTTAAAATGGTTCAATGCATTCAAATAAAAATGATTCCTTAAAAAGAATGAAACATTTTATAAATGAAAAAAAAAAGTGAAATTGTGCAGAACAAAATAGAGTCTCTGAAAAAAAAAATGTTACGCTTAGAAACTCATTGATTATCAGAGTCAGAGCAGATTTCAAACAAAAAAGAATTGAGTATATAGGGAGTTGGAAGCTCACATGGGGTAGAACTGGAGGGTGAGAAGTAACCAGACATCACAGTTAAGTCCAAGTCCTTTACACATTCCTAGACCCGTAGTCAAGAACATGACATCAGGTTCAATACACCACAACCTTTGATGAATGCATTATGGCCACAGCCACTGTTCCTTCTCAGCCACACAAAGCGGGTGACTACACTTGGGTAGTTTACTACAGCCAAGAAATAACAAATGTAGGTGGCCTCCAGATCACTTCCAGCTGTTAATTCCAATATCGCATTTTCTTGTGGATGCCCCTTAACTCTAGAACTCTGAATGTGAACGAGAATAAGCAGTACTGTGTTTAACTTTCCACAAATCCAGTAGAGAAAATTCCAACACAAGTTGACTCAAATATGAAAAACTGAAATGTAAGAATAACTGCCTCTCTATAGATATATAAGAATGCACATACATGCATCACACAGACATACATCTATAACTTAGAAAGGAATTTATACCATGTCCGTAATAGTTAATTTTATTTAGAATTTTAAACATTTTTTCCTTTGCTTGCTTGTTCTTAACTATAATAAAATAATTAAGAGAAAAAAATCCTATGAAAAATACATTTTTATACCTCAGTTTAATTCTATGGTAAAAGGTGATATAATTAATAAAGGACTCATAGTTATTTAAGATATTATAATGAAATTATTCTAATGAAGAAGATAAGAAATGTCAATTCACCAATGAGAGTAAATTTGCCATATTACTACAGAGCTCAGATATCAGATGAAAAAGTCAAAAAAAGGTGGAGGTTACACAATGAAGGGCAATTTAAAAGAAAGGTGCAATCCTGTAAAATATGTCAGGAAGACTAATGAATTATATCAAATTAAAACCTCAAAAAAAGCTGATCTTGCAAAAGGTATTGATAGTGGCAAAAGTGTGATTAAAAAAAGAAACCAATGCTTTTTTAGCTATATTTAAGAGAAATAAGTGGAAGGAAAATATGATTCCATTTCTTAGGTCAGATACAATGAAGTGGAGCAATGTATTTGCTTGGCAGACTAGATTAGAAGCAAAATGTATTCCTTCTTTTCTAAAACTAATAATTATTTCATGACCTAAACAATAATTTGGTAAATTTGACATAACCAAGTCTGTGTCCTTAACGATGGTTTTTTAAACATTATATGATTTGAATGGCTTTGGTTTTTTAACTCTGTACATTTGTTGTTGGTGTTAAAACTGCTTATTCAATGAGCTTGTTATGAAAAAAGACAAGTCTGAAATTTCCTAGGGTGCTTCCCTGGTGGAGGGTGCAAGGAGTTAAGATGCAACCTATGAAGCTACCACAGCCACTGACACACAAGTTCGATCACGGCCAGGGAGCAACCCATTTGGCGCAACAGACCTCTCCTGACTCGCCCACTGCTCCCGTCAGCAGTGTGTTTCAGTCAATCTGCCTGTTCTGTTCCCCACTCTGTCTCTGGCAAATCCTCTCACCTCCCACACCTCTGGCCTGTACTCCAGTTCTTGTCTGCATAAATAAATAAATCTTAAAAAAAATTTCTGGTATAAATGAACACTGTAAGATTATCCATACTATCTCTTCATACTTTGAACTTTATCGGGAAAGATGTTTCTTACATTCCACACAAAGGAGCCTGTATTATTAAAATAGATTTAATCTCAGCTTAGGTGACCATATGGAAGGAGGAAAAATGATTTGAATTTCTTCAAATTTTATGTATTTATCACATTATTTCAACACTAAATTATAGATCTATTAGAAAACTATAATACTAATTCTGAAGTCATGTAAAGAACTGAAAACACAAAAACATGAATTTTGATTTCCAAATGGCACAAATTAAAGAATCTACCACATCCTAAGAGATAGATTTGAAAATATTCTCAGAATCCATCAGGTGCTTTTTATTAAAAGACGCTAAAGTGCTTCTTCCTACACACAATGAAATGTTTATATACAATGTAAAAGAATTTATGCAAGATTTATGATTTCTTTCAGAAATCACAATAATTTAATGGAGATTTACTCCATCAACATTGATATGAAGATATTATAAAGATTTCAGTTCTCCCCAACTTGATCTATAGATTTAACATAATCATTATCAAAATCACAGCAAATTATTTTGTTTATATCAAAAACTGATATTCAAGTTTATCTGCAAAGAGATATAGACTAGTCAACATAATATTAAAAGAGAACAAAGTTTGAAGACTAATACCTCCTGACAACAAGACTTACTCTAAAACTACAGTACTCAAGACAATGTAGCACTGGCCAAAAAAAAAAAAATGAGGACTCTATTAATGGAACTGACAGAAAGTCCAATAATAGGTCCGCATAAATAGAATAAACTGATTTTTTACAAAGGAACAAAGGTAAAACAATGGAAAAAGTAGTCTTTTCAACACATGGTGCAGGAACAATTGCATACCCACATGTGAAAATTGAATCTAGACTCAGACATTAACACAAATTAAATTTGATCACACATATTAACATAAAAGCACAAGATTATTAAACTCCTGGAAAGTAACATAGAATACAATCTAGGTGACTTTCTATTTGATGCTAACTTTTCAGATACAACAACAAAGCACAATCCATGGAAAAAAATGTACAAAGTGGACTTCATTAAAATTAAAAACTTGTGCTCTTCAAAGCACATGGTGAGAGAAAACAAAGAAAAAGCCACGGATTTGGATAAAACAAATGCAAGATATACCTAATACAAGACTGCAATAAGTTTATGAAATGACAGTTGACATCATATATATTATTAGTGAAATGCAAATTAAAATGAGATATCATTACCCACCCAGCAGAATGACCAAAATCCAAAACAATGACAACAGCAATGCTGATGAGGCTGTGGAGCAACAGGAAATCTCACTCACTGCTGGTGGAAATGCACTTGGTACAGGGATATTGGAAGACAGTTTGGTAGTTTCTTACAAAATTGAACATACTCTTACCTATGATCCTGTAGTTATGTTCCTTATTATGGATGATTACAGCAGCTTTATAGGTAATTGTGAAAACTTGGAAACAACAAAGATATCCTTTTAGTAGGTAAAGCAATCAACAAACTAATATATCAATACAGTAGAATATTATTCAGAGATAAATAAATGCATCAAAAATGAACAATGATGAAAAATATATATATAAATAAAAAATAAAGTACAAAAAAGTCATGAAAAGACAATGTGGTAACTTAAATGCATATTAAGTGTAAAGAGTCATCTGATTCTGATTTATGGCTTTCTGGAAAAGGCAAAACTATGGAGACAATAAAATGATCAGTGATTGTCAGGAGCTAGGGAGCAGGAAGGATGAATTGGTGGGGCACAGAGGAACTTGAGGGCACTGAAAGTATTTGGTATGTTACTGGGCACACATCATAATACACTTGCCAAAATACAGAGCAAAATATGGTCTCTAATGTACACAGTGGACATTAGTTAAAATAATGCATCAGTATTGTTTCATCACTTATTTAACAATGTATTACACTAATTCATGGAATTAATAGTAAGGGAAATTGTGTCAGCCTGGGGTGGGAGGTTTAATGGTAATGGGGGAACTCTATGTTTTCTGCTTAATTTTTCTATAAAACTAAATCTGAGCTATACAATCTTATTATTTAAAAATATAACAAAATGAAAAAAAAACCAACAATTAAGAAAGTAAGTTTATTACCCTTAACATTAATAGAGTCAATTTCAGACTTTCTCTGTGAGCAAGGTTACCTTATGTGAATAGATTTTTTTTTTTTTTTAAAGGCAGGGCTTACTAGGCTTGAGAAAGTGATAAAAAGGAGATAACCTGTACCAGGATAAGTGGAGGAAAATGGCACATTTATCTCTGAAATTTTTTTGCAAAAAGAAATACATTGACATATGTGTGATTTGTGTAATGCATATTTCACTTAACACTGGAAAAACCAAAAATGAAACTCAGAATTTAGATTAAAATAAAATAACTGCACGATTATAATAAAATGGGTAGACCTATTAAAAGAGCAATTTATGTGTAAGAATTTTCTAGAGGTTTCAGGGTTAACAATGTCACATTGTGTAAAAATCAAAAGGTGAAGCAACTTTAAAGACAGATTAACGAAACCCTAGGGTCCAAATCAAGGAAAATGCTGAAGGTCGGCACGCCAGTTCTTCCAAATTGTGGGGGCTTATTTGCTTGTCTGATTTCTAAATGTTTTCATCCTTTACTGCGGCTTCCCAGTGCCCAGCACTGTGCAAAGCCTCTCCTGTGTGTCTTCTTTTACTCTAACATATTTCCATGTAGGGAAATGCTTATGGAGATTTATTCATTGTCAAATACTCAGTAGAACAGTGTTAGGGAGACAGCTGCTCCCATCTGTCCCCAGTTAAATGGCAAACTCCTTGTTTCTTAGAACGTTTGTTGCTGTCGCCATTATTGTTTTTCAAAAACAAATTCTGACAAGTAAATTACTAATAAATTATTTAAAAAGATTGTGAGAGGATTTATTAATATTCATGAGCAAGTGAAAACTCAAAAACAATGACCATGACAGATAATTTTTTTCCTGCAAACTAGGGATGATTAAGTCAAGAAATATTTTACCCACTTTTATTGTGGTGATATAGGGTTTTTTTGTTTTTTTAAATATTTTATTTTATATAATTTTTACATCATTTTTCATTTTTGCACAATGTTTGCATTTTCATTTTGGTTATATTCCCCATACAATTGCACCCCACCATGTGGCATAGGATTTTAATATCTTGTTTTCATTCCTTCATTCATAGTCGATCAGGTGTGTGTGTGTGTGTGTGTGTGTGTGTGTGTGTGTTTATTTACACATCAAAGGAATCTGGACTTTACAGTGTGACATACCATGCAGGAAATCCCCTGTGTTCAATGGTTACGAGACAAAGCAGTTAATTTCATCACACTAGCTCTCAGTCCTCACTCACAGACAGGTCAAATGAAACATGAACTCAAAGAAATTTGTAATCTTAGTTTACAATATGTGCTTTATAAATATTAACTTTCATAAGTTAGCATTAGAATCATTAGTACTTGTATGTCTAATATGGATTTTGTAACCTCATTCCAGTCAATAAAACCCTTTGAATAACCATCCAGAATTCTCGCATGCAAAGAAAAAATAAAATACTTTTATTCTAATGATTTGACATCATTAATCTGCATGTGGAATTGCTACATCATGCTATTTCATAAAAGTTTAGAGTGATGCCAAGGTCCTAAATCTGGATTTTCCTATAGTTTCATCTAAAATTCATTATACATGGGCCTCCCCGGTGGTGCAGTGGTTGAGCGCTGGTTTGCGAAGCTGCCCACAGACTCTGCAGAGCCGGTTTCGATCCCTGGCCACCAGGTGAGGGTCCCACATGGCGTGCAGAACTCTCCTGCCGCCCGCTGCTCCCCTCAGCAGTGTACCTTGTCACTCTGCCTGTTCTGCAATCTGCTCTGGCTCTGGTGAATTCTCTCAACCTCCCGCGCCTCTGACTGTACCCAGTGCTTGTATAAATAAATAAATAAATAAATAAATAAATAAATAAATAAATAAATAAATAAATAAATAAATCTTTTAAAAAACAATAATAAAATAAAATTTATTATACATGTGTTATATATGTATTTAGATATTACACACACATATATACACAAAAAAACTTTTTTTTTAAAGTCTGGAGCCCATCAAAATTAAGGTCATCCATAACAGATAATATTCACGAAGATTTTAAGTGAAACTCTCCTTGCAAAATTGAAAGAGTATAAAAAGTTCCATAAATTTTATATATATATATATATATGCTACATTTGCTTGATCAATTAATTGAAAAAGGATGTTAGGGAAAATTCACACCAAAAATGTTTTGGTATTGGCAAGCACTATATCTAAAAAGCTAAATTTTCTTAGTGCACTAAGTGTCATTTCACCTTGATGGTACCATGGACAATAAACAAGCTAGAGTAGGAGTTAGAAATTTCACAAGACTTACAATTTTAGCATTGAAGGGAATTACTTCATCATCATTATATACTTCTGATATTGTCAAGTTGCCTCAGCTACCCTATAAAAAACACATCAACCACAGAGCTGCTCGGTGTGATAAAAATACACTTTTATCCTACATTGATAATGAAAGAATAAAATAATATCCAAGGTAGACTGTCAGAAAAATACAACTCAGAAAATACAGCAATTTCCTCATAAAACAACTCCACCACAACTTGCCTAACTTTTCTAGACAATTCCATTAAAACTGACCATGGGGAAATACATTTTTAAATCCAAAAGAGAAAGCTATATGGTGTAGTTTTAAGTGAAAGCTTTTGCTGCAAGTTCAGAAGACAGTGAAATGTTTCTTACATGACATTTATGCTTTTAAAAAACATTAAACAATCTAATCAAATAATGTTCCACATGACTCAAGAAAAATGTCAGAGAAGAGTCTTTTACACTAAGATGTTTGGTTTAATAAGCAATGTATTTTAAAGGTAAATTTTTTTCAGAATAATAAATTAAATTTTATTCAGTTAAAAATAATGACTTTCAAAATAGACCAAAATTATTGCTGAATAGATTAACAAATATTTTCCTAAAATACACTCCAACTTTTGTCATATTTACCATTATATCTGTTACAATTTTCTGTATTTTCCTTTTCACATTATTTTCCCGTGCTCCATCCCACCACTATGATTTAATTCTTCCTGTATGTGTTGCGGTTGAGATATCTGGACTTTGTCCACACAGTAGATACTTTCACCATTAAAAACAAAAGATAAACATTTATACTTAACTTTGCTTTTAAAAACATCAGAAAAATTACACTTTTTAAATGCCAGCTCATACAATGTGTTGTTTCCTTCAATCTTGTGCAAGATAAAATTCATATCTTTTTTTTAAAGATTTATTTATTTATTTATATAAGAACCGGGGTACAGGCCAGATGCGCAGGAGGGTGAGAGGATTCGCCAGAGACAGAGTGGGGAACAGAACAGGCAGACTGACTGAAATACACTGCTGAGGGGAGTAACAGGCGAGACCAGAGAGGTCTGCCGCGCCATGTGGGACACTCTCAGACTGGCCAGGATCGAACCGGCACTGCAGAGGTTGCAGACAGCTTCACAGCGCTGAGCTCAACCGCCTGCGCCACCAGGGGAGGTCCTAAAATTCATGTCTTATACAATTTTTATCTAGAATTTAGCAATATCTTTTTCGGGCACATCATATTGAAGTGATGCTTGATTACTTATTTCTTAGGTTTCTGCTTACAGAAGTAACTTGAGAATGTTCCCCATGAATGGAAAAATTAAACATATCAATATTTTCCTGTGTCCCTGTGTTTGAAAACTTACTTTTAAATAAAATGTTAATAACTTAAATATATATATATTTAAAGATACTGGCATAATTAAAAATGTATATTTAGAATATTTATATCTCCCAGCCTGTATTGAATACTTTATATTTTTCACTTTCTTGGATATTAAATTCAAATTAAAACTTCTAGTCTTGTGGTACTCATATTCTGTATGGAATTCAGATGATAATGTTCATGATTTGAGGTCTATGAAGCAATGAATAGTTTTCTCACTTGATTAAAAGCTAAAGTATTCAATAAGCTGCAAGTGCCATTTATTTTACATAATGTAAATGTGAACAGTGTCAGTAATATTACAATAGGAAGAGAAAATACAATGAAATACTTTCAAATAATCTAGATTGCCTTTTATTTACATAATTAAAAGTTTATAATAAAATAAGTTCAATTTAAAATTGTTAGTTGACGAAAATATAACAAATATTCCGTAAAAAAGTACATTTGTTCTGAATTAGAATTCTAAATATTCTTCAGGTGAAGGCAAAATATTGAAAAGTATGAAAACATTTTCATTATATTAGATAAACAGGTACATATACTTTCTGGGGTAAAATGATTTACATATACATTATTAATTTGCTCCTATTCTTAAAAACAGGGCACAATCACAGTCATTTCTTAATAGTATCTCGGTACACAGACTGAATTTCAGATCTCTTTGCTTGCTTTGGAAACTTTTGAAGAGCTGACCATTAGCTGCCTGGCAAGCTTTTCTAGTCCCTCACCCTAAAACCCTGGTCTCCTTCTCTTTGAGGGTGTTAGTGACAAGTAATGCTAAAAACCTGGCAAGTGGTTCAGCTTGCCAAACCTCCTCCCATGGGCAACAGAGTTACTTGGCTTATTCTTTATCTGGAGACATTGACTAAGCAGGCAAGTTATCAAACATAGAGAATGGAGGGAAGAGTCCATTGTAAATAGTTTCCAAAGTTAGGCATGGATGGATTCATAAATTTTTGTCCTTTTGCTGATCAGAAAATTATGCTAGCATTGGAGCTCCAATCTTTGGTCCTTTGAGATATCATATACTCTGTGCATTCACTCTGACTTTATTCCCTTGCATTTTTTAATGTCACCCAACAAGAAAATTGCATTTGTGACCTCCTACACAGTATTTTTCCAACTGCACATTTGATAGTCATTCTGTTTCTACACATTGTCTTACTCAAAGTCAAAAGCAAGTTCGTGTTCAATAGCTGCTGGAACAAATGTCTAGAATACATAGAAACATTGTGGCATCTTTCCTCTTAAAACATAAGTCATACATCATACATTTACTAAAGGAAATAATGAATAAAGACATACTGGAAACTCCGGTTCCTTGGACCCATGAAGTCTCAGAAAACATTTGCTAATGTGAAAGTGAAATGTAACCCTCAGGAATGTCATGGGAAATTTTGTATTCAAAGTTTGCTTATTATTGTTTTGACCTAATATCTTGACCTGTCGTGCTTACCTTCTATATTTATTTTGGTATTTTCACATTAATGCTATGTGTCTACCTAAAATTGGGTTTCCTTATTAGTTCAACTTACTTCTTTAAGAAAAATCATTTTCAGGGGCCTCCCTGATGGCACAAGGGGTTAAGATGCAGCACTATGAAGCTATCCGCAGGCAATGCAACACAAGTTCCATCTCCAGCCAGGGAGGTGACCCACATGGCATGGCAGACCTCTCCTGTCTCTCCCACTGCTC
This sequence comes from Talpa occidentalis, assembly GCF_014898055.3. Classification (NCBI taxonomy): domain Eukaryota; kingdom Metazoa; phylum Chordata; class Mammalia; order Eulipotyphla; family Talpidae; genus Talpa; species Talpa occidentalis. The sequence continues at coordinate 53,244,160 of NW_023601433.1, forward strand.
CCCTCAGCAGTGTATTTCAGTCAATTTGCCTATTTTTTCCCCACTCTGTCTCTGGGGAATCCTCTCACCCCCCCCCCGACACCTCTGGACTGTACCCCAGCCTCTTGTACACATAAATAAATAAATCTTTAAAAAAAGGAAAAACCATTTTCAAACACCTTTTCCATATTTTTGAGTATGGAAAACTTCCCTTCAATCTGACATCCCATGACTTGCTCTTGAGACCAAAAAAATGCAAAACTAAAAGATGATCAAGACATAGTTAAACCCCAGTCATTGGGAATGCGTAAATACCGGTAAAAAAAAAAATATATATATATATATATATATATATATATATATATATATATATAACTAAAAGCTGCTATAATTGATACACTTTTACTTACTTATCTCAAAATTACGGTCTGCATTTCCTTAACACAGTGGGAGATCACACAAAATAATTGGTCCTGCTACATTATCAAAATACCATGCTAAAGATAAACCTCCAATCAGAAAGGTAATTAAGACCTAAATCTAAGTATATTCAATTACCACTCAACGCTGCTTTGTGAATGTGGGGATTCTGCCCTAAGAAGAAGCTGAAGTTCAGCTCAGATTTTCTTGAAAACATTCATATAAGAGAGAGGGAAGGAGCTATTAATGTGCATGCATTCACTTTCTCCCAAATTCTTCAATTTGGCATTGCTTCAGTCAGATCTGCACAGTTCGTGGTAAAGAAAGAAGGATAGGACTCCTGCTCGCCTAGAGACAGGAAGATTTATAAAATTCAAGGCTTCCAGTGCCTGCTCAGTTGATGATTGTGTTAAGTGGAAAACAATTACAGTGTCTACATCTTTAATGTGGAAAACTAATGACAAGGAAAGACAGCAGGCATTTGGGGATTATATTTGTAGGAAGGGACAGCCAGATTGTTCTGTGATTCTTAAATCATAACAGAATTGATGAGGGGTGAACCTCCTAAGAGTTGTCATGATGAAGCTAAAAGTTAGGAAATCTAATTCTCATTTTTAGTTATGCCTTTGATGGTTGTACTTTTAAATCTGTAACCATCAAATTGAGAGAATAATAACCACTGTTCCTTAAAGAACTGTTGTGGAAAACAAAATTTGAAGACCACTTCAAATGTTTCTTAAGTCTAAATTTCAAGCATTGTGTTAGGTTAAGAAGAGACGACAGAAATTCCCTTTAAGATTGAAAACATTTTCCTGAGAGGGAGCTATCAGATAAACGATGAGGGCATACCTGACATTAGCTCATTTTAAAACTCATCATGGAAGGACACTGAAATTACTAAATAAACTTGCTTTTTAATTTTTTTCCACATTATAAAGGTAATTTTATCCACTAGGAAATCTGTGAAGTACAGAAAGTACATACTATTGCTATTCTGGAAAAATGGATACCTGCTCATATTTTCTTGCATGTGCATTCTAAGACTGTGAATTGAATGATCTCTCTCTCTCTCTCTCTCTCTCTCTCTCTCTCTCTCTCTCTCTCTCTCTCTCCTTTTAATCAGTTAATCTGTGATGAAAGTGAATCTCTTTAGACTGGAACAAAAGCTATTGAAGATGAAAACAGTATTTTGGGGGAAAACTTAAAATGCTATAAGCACTTGGTCTTAAACTTCACCCTCCTTTTGGCATTGGAAAAAGGTGGCATCCTTCAATGATGTTCCTGCACAGTGCCAGTGCTACTGTAGCCCCATCAAAGACACCAATATCAAGGTAATGAAATGATAGGCTTTCCGAAGTTCTGCCTATGTAGTTAGTGGTAACTGTCTCTCAACTGCATGCCAAGCACGGCTTGAACTCCAGGCAATATCTCAAGCCAAGAGTCAATTGGATTGTATCAGAGAAATGGATGAAAGTGAAAAGAGTAACTGGGGGAAATAACTGTGACTAAAATATATATATATATATAAACCCAAACCCCTCTAACATGGTAAATGAGTTCCCCTTGGTACTCATTGCACCATTAATTCATCCACTCATCTGACAACTATTTCTTTTTAACATGAAGGTAGTAGTTTTATTATTTTTTCTTTGCAGCTTTATATATATATATATATATATTACATCATTTTTCATTTTTTGCACAATGTATGCATTTTCATCTTGGTTATATTCCCCACACAAGTCCCACCCTCTTATTTTGACCTTAATCCCTCCTCCCTTCCTCTCCCCCCAGTAGTGTGTCTCTGGAGCTGGAAGGGATCATGCTCAGCAAAATAAGCCAAAAAGAAAAAGAAAAATACCGGATGGTCTCACTTATAGCAGGAATCTAGAAAACCTAAATAAGGGACCAGGAAAAAGACTAATTATAATAAAGTAAAAATCAAAATTAACAAGCAACTATAACCCAGTTATAACTATTTTTGAATGTTCCCCTTAAATATCAGACACTGATATCTTAAATATCAAACTCCATTTAAGCTCTGCAAAAATCATAAAATTCCCTATTGATGACTTGTTTTGTATAGCCTGTAAGCTAAGAAAAATTTAAATGGCCCAATGAAGTATTGGAAGACTCTGGGTGTCTTAGTGGTAGGGGTGGTGTGGTAACATATACCTGAAGAGGTGTGACCCTATAACTCTAAACCACATAAAAAAGTTGTTAACCAACATTATTTCAATAAAAAGCCCCCCAAAATTAATAAAATCAATAAAATAAAATATTGTTATTAACACTAAAAATAGATTTATTTATTTGTTTTTTTTTAAAGATTTATTTATGCATACAAGAGCCGGGGTACAGGCCAGAGATGTGGAGGGTGAGAGGATTCACCAGAGACAGAGTGGAGAACAGAACAGGCAGATCTACTGAAATACACTGCTGAGGGGAGAAGCAGGAGAGTCAGGAGAGGTCTGCTGCACCATTTGGGGATCTCCCCGGCCAGCGATCGAACTGCAGTGGCTGTGGTGAGCTACATAGGTTGCATCTTAACCCCTTACGCCACCAGGGAGGCCCTATAATAATTTTTTAAATAAAGTATTTACAGATATACCTATAAGACATTGATGATGCAGTTTTTTAAAAAAAAATCTTAAAAATAAACTGTGTATTAATCAAAATAATTCCTATTTTTAAGCATTCAATTCTCCTCAAATTTTTCTGAATAGGGAAGGTGATTCCACTAAAAATCCTTGGGGTGCTATGGCACCATCACTGGAAAAGTGGGAGACTATTCTTCCAAAATACAAATAACAGTGTGACCCAATGATTCCTCAGTAAAATAATAATAATAATGATTTAAAAAATAAGGCCACACAGAAAAAAATGTCCTAGCATGCTGTTTGGGAAGAAATTAAATTAGTTCTAAAATACCTTTTTCTTAAAAGTAAAGTCATATAAAAGAATCATGTCCCATTGTTTTCCAGCTCAGTGATTTCTTAATTGACAACTTATGGTTTGAAATCTGATTTTTTGCATTTGATTACATTTTGCATTTGATTACAATTTTGATTTCCTAATGTTGATCTGGAATTCAGCAAAATTAGTGTTCGAAAGTCACTGAGGTTTTCCCTGAAAACATGTCTCAGATCATGGCAAAGTCTTTCAAATTCTATTATTCTGTAGTCTCCAAAGAATAGATTACAAAATCATTATTCTTTTGTTTGTTTTTGTTTTTTATTATGTTTAATGAGATAACCTTGATTTACATCATTGGGTCTTTTAGGGGTATAAGTTCAAACTTTTATACAAGTGTATGTTACCCCACTACACATATTACCAAAGAACCAATAATTTTCCACCATAGTCCAGTGGGCCCCTTCCCCTCCTAACTCCATCTCCTGACCTACCCCTTCTGGTATTCCTTAGTTTTGCTGTCAGATTTCAAGATTTGCTTATGTCTGTCACTTTGCTTTGTTTTTGATATTCCACATATGGGTGGAATCATTTGATGTCTGTCTTCCTCCTTCTGATTTACATCACTTAGCATATCCATTCCACTTCCATCATGTTGTAACAAATGACATTTCATGTTTATTTATTTATTTTAAGATTTATTTATTTATGCATACAAGAACTGGGGTGTAAGCCAGAGGTACAGGGCGGGGGAGAGAGGATTCACCAGAGACAGAGTGGGGAGCAGAACAGGCAGAGCTACTGAAATGCACTGCTGAGGGGAGCAGTGGGTGAGGCAGGAGAGGTCTGCTGTGCCAGGTGGGTAGCTCCCTGGCTTCCTGGGGATGGAACTGTGCTTCAGTGGTTGCTGATAGCTTGATAGCTTGATAGCGCTGTCTTTAACCCCTGCACCACCAGGGAGGCCTTCATGTTGTTGTTTTTGTTTTTTGTTTTTTTTTGATAACTATGCATTGCTCTGAACCTATACATACCTCATACTTTGTCACTACTATGTATCCATTCCAAAGAAAATACACCATATAAATTCTCAATTCATGCTTTCACATATTTTTGATATTTCCCATGCATCTCCTTCTATTTTAAACACATTAATTAACATCTCCATAGATCCCAATCCTACCCATTCTTGAAAACCTAGCTGAATTTTAAGTTATCCCCAAAACTCTCTAATATATTGAGTCAGAATTGATGTGTCTGTCCCTAACACTTTGTTAACAATTCTAACTGCAGATTCAGTTTTGCAGTCCTCAAAATGTTGTATCTCTGCTCAGCAAATACTTGTTGAAGTGAATTACACAGTATTCTAGTATGAACCTGATCAGAAAAGGGTTAGAGCACATAGAATAACTAAAATGAAAACTACAGTGTTTCCTAAATGGGGAGAGCAATATTACAGACATACAAGAATAGACAACTGAAATATTGATTATTCACTTTCTCATTAGCCAAAATTATTTAATTTGGAACATATTCTCCAAACTCAGATGATGATGAAGACAATTTTCTTTCATTGAGTTACTTGAGAAAATATATCGAGGTTGCTTTTTTCCTAAGAGTTATTTTTAAAAGTTGATAAAAGAAACATTGCCTCACTTTAATTTTGAATTGAGAATGTTGTTGATCTAAAAATAAAAAAAGTTCCCCATAGAATAAAATAATTTATTGAGAAAGCTTATGTTTGTGTGGCTGGGGAAACATTTCAATGAAAACATGTACTTATGATTGGCTTGCTTATACCACACTGTCTTTCTAGGATTGTAAACATAAGTCCATTTTTCCCAGTCAAAAACAGGAAGGAATTATCATTATTTAATGAAAAATAGTGTCCCAAGTTATTTCTCTTATCTTTACTTGAAGTGGGACTTTACATAAACTGTCTTCTTCAATCCTCAAAATTAAATTTGCATACTATAACCCTTATGTGTATTTTTAACTTTAAAATCTTTCCTATATAACTTGTTCTTCAAGAGTGGCAATTTGAAATGAATTCAGAATAATGTTCTGTTCTTTCCAAACCTGAGCTGGAACTCTATGTCTCAGATCACCCTGAGTTAGATCAACACCACATACACTTTCTGTGTATATTAACTTGTCTGCCTGCCTTCCTGGCAGAAGGTCATAGGCAGCCACAGTGGGGCCATCTCCAGGGAGATGTGGTCCACACAGTGATAACCAGAACCTCCCTGCAAAAACTCTGTTGTCACAGGTACAAAGGCCTCCCATGAGCAAATGCAATGGATGTCTTTGCATTTATAGCAATAATCCTCTCTTAGGGTATCTCAGAGAATGTACACAAGTTAAGTCATTTGGAGTTAATTGATGTTCAATGATTGTCTTATAAGGACCAGATTGCTGCATCAATTTAATACATATTGAAATATGAGGAGATATGATTTTTATAGAATATTATATTAGGATTCAAAACTATGATATTGATAAACCGATACAAACCAAAATGGCTTTTCGAAATGAGCCCAGTTGCATATAAGTTTCATGTGTGAACCTTCCTTGAGCCTTATCCAAATCAACTCAATAACACAGTAGCTTCATCAGGACATTCATTTTCATTTTATTGTAATTTTTATAAGAAATGAAGAAAAAATACTCCTGAGCACTATATCACATATAAATCTTACAAATCATGACTATCTACAAGAGCAACCTGACAGGCTTTCATTCCAACTAAGATGAAACAGCCCCACTCGTCTCAGGTCTCTGTTTTTCTAGCCAAAACCAAGACCAGAAACACAATGTAATGAACCATAACAAAATAAAACAACACAACAGACAAAAACAGGGCTACTCTGAAGGGTGAAAAGGCAGGCAAGGCTACTCAGGACATGAGGCACCCCAGTGTTGTGATTTTTATGGGCTTCCTGGATGCTTCTCCTGGATCCTTTAAGAGATGATGAAAGCTCCAGCCAAGAACTGGCATCAGACGCAGGCCAAAAAGCTTTGTGAGAACTTGCTTGGGCCTATACCCAAACAACTGACAGCCTCACAGCAAAAAGCTTTTTTGGCACTGTCCAGCCTACTCTACCAAACACCAAAGGAAAACTGGACCTAATACCAGTTATATGCTCCTGTTTGGAGGGAGCAAGGAGGTTCTTGGTCTCTCCCCAAATAGGATAGTGCCAACAAGGCTCAGTGAGCTCTCAGTTTCCAACCCTACCTGAGACACAAGATGTGTCACTGTCCATACCCCTTAGGAAGTTTTAATGAACAGAATACATCTACCAAAATTCATAAAAGGATACCCTAATCCTAATGTGAGGTGTTAAGAGTTGAACTTGAGGAGATAATTAGTGCCTTTGAAAGAGGGATCAGACAGTCAACTTACTCCTTTCTGCCACAGAAAGAAGTCTGTAAAGTCTATAATCAAGAAGAATCTGCAGGATCAGACCATGCCAGGACTCTGATCTCACACTTTTGGCTTCCAGAACTGTTTATGGTGCTTTGTTAGCAACCCCAACAATCTCAGACAGAAAACTGAACTTCCGCCCAATCCTGAGCAATCAGACACTAAATCATCACTACTTTTGTTGGGGTAGTGGTGGGGGGAAAAGTCTGTCAGGTGCTCTTTGTAGATAGCATGATTTATTAGATTTATATGATGGTATAGGGGGACTCAGAGGTTAAACTTGCATACCCCCTGCCTCACAGTTATACCTCAACAGAAAGTTATATGTCAAAACAGAAGATTAAATAGGATTCTGAGTTTCATATATTATATCAAAATGTCAGAATGCAACTGTAAATTACTCATCATGAGAAGAATCAGAAGATACACAAGTGAGAAAATAGAATCAACAAGTACCAACAGGGACATGTGTCAGGTTTGGGATTATTTTAAAGCATTCATCATAAAACAGGCAACCATGAGAAATTATATACTTTACTTGAAATATGTAAAAAAGTAAGAAATATAAGTGAAGAAATAGAAGTGAAACATACATTAACAAAAAGTTAAAAAACAAACTCATTGAGGGCCTCCCCTGGTGGCGCAGTGGTTGAGTGCTGGGCTGCAAGGCTGCCCGCAGTCTGCGCAACACCGGTTCCATCCCCAGCTGCCAGGCAAGGGTCCCACATGGCGTTCAGACCTCTCCTGTGGCGCCCACTGCTCCCCTCAGTAGTGTATTTCATTGGTCTGCCTGTTCTATTCCCCACTCTGGCTCTGGTGAATTCTCTCACCCTCCCACACTTCTGACTGTACCCAGTGCTTGTATAAATAAATAAATAAATCCTAAAAAAAAAACAAACTCATTGGATGAATTCAATGGTGCAGTAGAGATGACAAAAGAATCAAAGAACTTGAGAGACTGACAGAATTTACCCAATCTGAACAACAGAGGAAAAAAAAAAAAATAGACTACAAAACCTCTCCAAATCTGTGACACAATTAGCAAAAACAGATAGTAACAGAGGTAACTCCTGTATATTAGGATTTCCATTACACAAATGGAAAGAGATGAAAAGGTTTAGAAAACATGCCTGAAAACATCTTACATGTGTAAAAACCAAAAAAATAAAAAAAATAAAAAAAATAAAATAAAATACACTTAGAGATTTAAGAGACTGAGTAAATCCCAAAAAGGATAAACCCCAAAAAGTTCATGCCCAGGCACATCATAATTACAGTTCTGAAAACTATTATGTGTATATATAAAGCTCTCATTGAAAAGATGATGTGTTACTTAGAGTGATGAAATGCAAATTTCAATGACAAGGAATTTCTTGTCTTGAATAATTTGTTTGGGAAAAGTAGTCACACGTTGGAGATAGTCTAAATGATTTTTATTTTTGACTTTACCACATTTTTCTCTGTTAAAACTACCCAAAAGTGTCCTCTATGATTGACCTCACTCAAGAAGTCTAACTCGACGCTTGCCAATTTCCATATCACTAGTTTTCTGATGGTTACTGTTCAGTTCACAAGACACGATCTTTAGTTTTAATGCAAGTTCTGAAAGTCTTTTGCATTTACTTTTCAAACTTGATCATTATGCTTAATGATAACATCAACTATCATAAAATTCACTACCCCCTTTTGCAGATACTGATTGTTAGCTTATTATCAGCAAATTATATGTTTGGATTATGTCAAACATTGGAAAATATAATAAACTACTATGATTAACATTTCTTGCAATAATCCATTAAAGGAGAGTAAAATACTAAAACTTCAGACAGTGCTAGATGAGTAAAAATAATTGTTCAGAATATAAGTTTACTTATCATGCTTGCCACATTAAATGTAGTATATTTGGAAAATAGTGTATAGATTTTTGTTAAATGCATTTAAACATGGGAAAATTTCACATCCCTTAGAGATTGACTCTCCATTATTCATCACTGCTTGATCCAACAACCAGTGGCATATATAATAACAAAATAACAAAATAATAGTACAGCTAAATGCTTTAAAACAGAATTGCAAAAATGGGGGAAGAGGATTTTAGATTATTTAACTTTAATAGAGAAAAATTCCAGAATTGTTTTAATTACCAAGAATTTGAGGAGTTATAGCACCCTTAAATATTATCTGTGATAGAGATTATAGATTACCTTTTAAAATATGGATTGGGGCCTCCCCGGTGGTGCAGCGGTTCGATCCCGGCTGCTCCCCAGCCACCGGAGGAGGGTCCCACATGGCACGCAGACCTCTCCTGCCGCCCGCTGCTCCCCTCAGCAGTGTACTTCTTCAGTCTGCCTGTTCTGCTCTCCACTATGGCTCTGGTGAATTCTCTCACCCTCCCCCGCTTCTGACCATACCCCGGTGCTTGCATGGATAAATAAGTAAATCTTTAAAATAAATAAATAAGTATATATATATATATATATATAAAAATAAAATATGGCTTAATAAATGTGTTTTATGGCATCATTTCATTTTGTGCCAACAACAAATATAGTTATTTAATCAGACTAAAACATTAAAATTATAGTTCTGATATTAATTTACATGTAAGTAGCTCAGTGCTTGAAAATCCTTATATTGACAAAAATTTATGATATTAATTTTCATGTATTTCACCATTTAAGAAAACACTTCTTGCTCATTCATTTCATAAATAATAATCAATCATGTGGATGGGGAGGGTAATATTATACAGCCAGATTTTCTTCAGTTTTGTTCTTTCAACACAAGGTACTAGTATATTTGACAATAAGTGTCCTGAAGTCTTCTCTGTGGATGGCCCTAGTTACAAACCCTACACTTGCCTGATTTCTGCCAAGGCTACACACAATCTCTAACATGCCCCAGCTGGAGCAGCCCACCTAACATTCTAGATTCTAAGTCAGATGTGCAGCAATGAACACAGGAAGCTGACCTCCTGGAGCACAAGATTCAACAATGGTCAGGCATCAGATGGGTCACTTAGGAGGCCTTTTGGAGATGACTCACAAGTTCTGGAAGAGATTAACTTTTCTTGTTGACATCAGTGACTCTCTTACTTCACTATCTCCTCCCAATTCCATCTCTTTGGTTTTAGGGATCATATATCACATAAATTCTTGTGCTGAAAACCTGGTCTCAGTCCAATTTTCAGAGAAACCCAACTGAATTCACACCAGAAATGGCCTGGAAAAATGGGTTAGGGCACATGCTTTGTAAGCCCAATTTCCACTCCTGTATCAGGGCAAATGATTTAGTAAATGTGTCCCCATCAGTAAGCAAGGCAAAGGCACTCCAATTCATATGCAAACAACACTTAACATCACTGTGTTGCCCTGAGTCTTAACTCTCCTGTTCTTTGTCCCTATATGTTTTCTGCAATTTAACAAAGAAACCAAAGGCACTGTGTTACTACTAGTCAAACTGTCAGCGGTAGCTTTGTAAAACAATTTTTACACTTTCACATTAACATTTTATTACCAAGTGAGACTTAGTATAACAGCACAAAGATTAATTAAAATATTTATATAGTCAGTCAAGTGAAAATGAAGTACACAGATGAAGCTAGTGATATAAATTTTAAGAAAAAATATAGAAAATGGATATACAACAAACAATTCTAAGTGCCAATTATTATGCATGGCATCCATTGTGACATTTACTTGTCAGTATTTAAAATATAAATCATTAAATTTGGAGTTAATTTTTTCCAGCAGTTGAATCACTTATAGAAAAAAAAAATCTACACCGAATATAGTTTCCTTGGTAAAATGCCAATTTCTATAAAATCTTTTGTTATTATTTTCAAGAAGGAAATGATAACCACATTGAAATTTTAATGTTGGTTTAACAAATAGTCCACACATTAAATTAAACTGTACAATCATTTTTGATTGTAAGGTTTGAGCAGATTACCATGGTGAATAGTAGAAATACTAATAAAAAGCCCCTAGGCTTAATGAACTTGTAATCTAATTAACAAAGAAAGGCTAATTTGGTTATTTTCAATTACAAAAAGGTGCCTCAAATAGTCAAGGATTGTTTTGTCCATATTTTCCCCTCTGTGCAGTCATTCCATTTTACAAGCTTACATTCAAGGTTATACTTGTGATTCCTTTTGAATAAAAGTCTTTACATGTGAATATTTTTTAAAGATTTATTTATTTATGCATATAAGAATGGGGGTACAGGCCAGAGATACAGGGGGTGAGAGGATTCATCAGAGACAGAGTGGGGAGGAGAACAGGCAGACTGACTGAAATACACTGCTGAGGGGAGCAGCAGGCGAGACAGGAAAGGTCTAATGCGCCATGTGGGTTGCTCCCTGGCTGGGGATGGAACTTGTGCTGCAGAGGCTGTGGATAGCTTCAAAGTACTGTGCTTAACCCCTTGCTCCACCAGGGAGGCCCCTACATGTGGAATTTTTATGGAAACTAAAAATCTCATTAAAGCCCTGAGGTTTTTAAAATAAGGATAAACCAAGCTAAGGAGAGTGATGTGCCCTGTTCTTAACCTGGTAGAAGACAAAGAGGCACCCAATCCCATTGTCGACCCCCATCTCCCACCCAGGTGTCTGAATGCTTTACCTGTCCTGCACATGTCTCTAAGAGTGTCTGGTAAAATAAAACTATGTCCTTATCATTACTTCTGGATAATCTAGTGTCCAGTAAAATAAAACTATGTCTTAATCTTACATCTTGATAATCGAATTAACCAACAGCATAAAGAACAGGTGTACTAACAGCTTTTAATATTTCCCTTGTTGACATAATAATGAAAATAAAATAATGCAGGGGAAATGATATGGGCAAAATAGAAGTGCCTTTTTTCTCTCCTCCACTGTCTCTTCCCTGAGGTAAAAAATTCAAATTTTCCCTTATTTCTTTCATAAGTTTCCCCCAATAATTATTAATGAACATATACCACTACTTTATATATAGCATTTTATGATAATATTTATATCCTGTATAAAACATAAGGATTAAAAATCAGTTAGGATTTCCCTTTAGACTTTTTTTTCACTTTTAATTTGTTATTATTTAGTGTTTCTTATCTCCTATTTTCTGCTGCCTATCATTTTGCCAGTCATATTGTCAAATGTGATTTATATTTATTTCCATACTTTATTCTTCTCTATTTTATACATTGCCTAATTCTAAAAGATTAAAACTTTAATCTACACTAAATGCTACATTATTGTAATTATGTTAATATTGTTCAGTGTAGAGTTCTATGATCATTTTTTTCTTTCTCCATGAGTCCATTGTCAAGAATGCTATCAACTCCAGGCAAAATGTTCCTTTTAAAATTCTTAAAATTCATCATTTGCTCCAAACTATGCAAACTTTAGTTTGTTGCTCTGGTGGAGAAGGTTTTTCTTAAGATTTTCCTTCTTTGCATAGTACCTGTGAGGTGTTTATACCACTTGTTGCAATTGGAAGAGGAATCGCATTTAACTTGGGTATCACAGATATTTGACTTCTGTTCCTTCGAACCAGTTTCAGTTAATGGCTTGGATACCTTCTTCTTCCCACCAAATAAATCATTCAGTTCATTATTGAGTTATCATCCAGATATTTTAATTATCACCCAGAATCCTGTTTTTACTGGTCTCCTGCTAATTTCTACTATATTCTTCATTATTTTGTTTGCTGAGAAAACACAAAATAATTTATCCTGAAGTGCTGCATAAAAAGGAAAGTATTTTATCCCATGGACTTCTTCCAATAGCTAACTGAGTAGTGATGTGGCTTGATCTGTAGACTTCTAAGTTCATATTTTCCCTCAGAACTTTTGATGGAAAACAGGTGACAATTAAAATTAACACACAGTAGATATCTAGACATATATAATCCCAAAATTGAAATTGCCTTCCTTTCCAAGTTCTGCCTCCAAATCTCTACATTTCTCCAAATCTCTGGGTTTCTATGTACCCACAAACAAATTATCTTGTCAAATAAATAACATCCTATAGCTTGCTCTTCTCTCTGACCCTCTTCCTGTGCTATCTGAAACCAGATAGGAACTCTTATTCCAGCCAGGAATGTCCAGTCTTCCTGGTAGGAACATTGAGGGCCACCACTTCTTGCTGAATCAAATACTTCACGCACCCAAGTGTCTTTCGCTCACTGTGGAACCCTGAAGACCATGCCCATTTAGTATAGAGAAGCCTACTCTACCTCCCGAGTGGTGTCCTGTTCAAGGTGGTCCTAGGGAACTCTTGGGGTCTCATAAAATTTTAATTAAACCCCTCTCTTACTTCTAAATACAACTGCTTCTATTTAGGACCCATTAACCGTCAAAAGACTTAGGTAAGAGAATAAAGCCAAGGGCGGATATGCAATCAAAATCCCCCATCTTCTCAGAAGATCCCCTGAGCTGTAAACCTGTCAGGGTCTTCTCTCTTTCTCTTGCCTCGTAAAGAGCTTTTCCCTAGAACTCTTCATTCCTTGCAGATTAATTCCTCAAGACACACCCATATGTGTGTGATTATTACAGGAATCTCATAAGCATTGGGTTGCTTATGGGTTGAAAAATTATGAGTTTATGTGTGGAGGGAGAGTATTTAATTTAAAGGAATGAATGATCAATTCAATATTGATTATTTTATTTTAAGATAAAGTCCTCAAACTCATCATTATTAAATCTTAAATAACATACATGTTGAAAAGAAAAATATGCTTTGGGAATATAATATTAGGTTAATATTAAATTTCTTAATAAGAACAAACACACTTCTAAAAGAATAAGAAATATATCCTAAGGAGCAAATATTATTTCCAGTTTTCAAAATATAATCTCGAAAGAAGGCAGAGGATGATCGGTATATGCTTTATTTTTATGATTTTTCTTCAATAGTAATTTCCCTGCAGGGGTCAGTGCTGATAAAATGAGTGAAAACTGACAAAGATTCCAAAGGACAAAGTAGCAATTTTAATAAGAAATATATATATATATATATTTAATCTAACTGTTGGAAGGTCTGATCACCCTTTCAATATTTTTAGGTGGTTATCTAATCATTTTCATCAATACCTGTCACTAGCACAGGTACTATAAATGCAAAACAGAAATGTCATATGTCCCTGACTCTGGGGGACGTCTACTTGTAATGAGTTAGAAGAGTTGTTTTTTTTTGCTTGATAGAACATGCATGTACTTGAAATCCAGATGCTAACCAACATTACATTTGGCACTCACTAGTTGCCTGCCCTGGCAGTAAATTAAATGGGTAGCTTATTGCTGAATTTCTTTTTTTCTGATCCTATCAGTTCAAATATCACAAAGGTGATAATCATCTTATAGGCATATTTTCAGATCTCTCAAAATGTGGACATGATTTTTACTATTATTGTTAACATTAAGATCATCCAAACACCCATTGGCAAACTGTTCTATATACCAATAGGTCCAAAATGATTATAGAATACATGGTGTAATAAATTGTATCACTTCAGTTTTCAGAGATTGTGAAACACCCCTTTTACAAAAAAAAAAAAATCTGCTGAGTCCCCAAAAAGTGAGAGCATGAAGGAAATAAAAATATATGTATGTCTTACTTCATGTGAATTTATATTCTGACAAAAATCAGAGATGCTCAGACACTTATTAGTGAGCAAGTAGGTGGTAGTAGCCACATGCTATAGGGTCAGTCTCCTTCAGTTCAGTGGACTATGTTTTACCTTGATTGGATTTCAAGAGACAGCGATTGCAGGACAATGGGATTCAGCAGCATGAAGGCTCCTTAAACCTTCAAATCCAACGTCAATCAATACTCAGATGTTTATTAATCACCTTAAAATTTGGAGGTGGGAATTGGTCATAGTTCCTAGAGAACTCCCACCAAAGGCAGCAATGCCACTGCACCCAGGGCCTCTCAAATGGGTGAAACTCGTCCCCTATTTCTAATCTTTACCTGGGAGAAATAGAATGAGCTAAAACTGTGAATAAATACAGTGTTCTTCAGAATTCTTGGAAGTAAAAGAGTCACTATAGGAGATAAGATTCTGCTGTTTTTTCTACAATAAAATGTTTATTCCAGAAAAAGAAATGAGGACCTCACTACTCTCTACAGAGGTGGCTATCACCAAAAGGAAACACACAGTCACAAATTATTGAAGAAAAGATCAGCTAACTCATCCAAGAGCAAGGCAACATTGTTGGGGAATAGGTGTGCTGGCCTCAGCCTGCTGCCATGCTTCACCCATGGCTTCCTGGAGCCAATAGATCAATGAGACTGCCCTGACTTGAGTGCAAGCCTGACTGAACTTTTTTCCCTTTTTATACCTGTCTCTAGGATTCTAAATGGACAAATCAGGTGCAAAGGCAATGGATGAGTCAAAGTCCATCTTAATGGGTCGATCAGGTTCAAGCTCAGTTAATTAATTGGATTGAAAATTTGCTGATTGGTGCTAAAAAGTCCAACAAGAAACTTAGGATTAAACAAACTTATTACTTGTGAAGTCAGTTAGGAAAAGTAAAATCTCATCATCATCATCAATTTATAAAAATATATGAAAGTTTACATTTTTACAAAGCACAGGCAGTAAGTACACAAAAGGCAGTTATCCTGTGGAATTTTTGAATTAATCCACTCTGCAATCCATCTCATGGACTTTTATTATGTAAAATAATAAACTTAGTACTTTTGAAGTCATTTTAAAATAAATAATTTACAAAGCCTAAAGCTGCCTCAGAAATACTCCTGTCACAAACCCCAGGAAAGTGTGCCGTCTGTCTAGTGATTGCTAGTTAATTCCTACAATAACTAAGTTCAGTAAAGGCCAATAAGAAGTTCATTGCTTGACAAGCAACCAAGAACCAGGAACGGGGACTTCATGTTCCAAAGTACCTTCCTGCTTGGTATTAGGAGCTATTTTAAAAGCCAACAAGAGGGGAGGATTTTCTGTAAGGTTGAGCAATACTTGTGCTTTTTCATAACATGTTTGCACCTCTCTGCTAGACTGTGCAGATTCAGGCTGTTTTGACTGGCTCTGGGTTTGACCTTTAAACAGCAGAGATTCCTGCAAAATATTCCAGAAAGAACATATACTCAGTGAAATGTTAACTGTTTCAGTTTTGTAGGAGATGAAGTTTTGCAGAGGGTAAAGCCTTGTAATGACAACACCTCAAATGAACACTAGATGTTCATTCATCATATTATGATAATGGAATTTTGTTCAATGAGTATCACCCCCTTTGTAGAGCTAGAGTTTCTGAAGACTTGACATTTAAAAAATATGCATCTCAATATTATGGAGTAATATTGAGATGAAGTTAAAAGGTCACCCTCTCGCTGCATCTAAAAACTTTTCTCAAAGTGAGGTGTTCTCATGTTCGCAGTGTGGAAACAGCGTTTGGTAGACTGTGGGTTTTTTTGAGATGCATGAAATCCAGAAATATTCTAAAAGGAAAATCAAGTTTTAGCATAAGGGGCTGTAAGATTTCTCTTTAAAAAAAAAAAAAATGAGAACAACCTTACATGAGTAGTGGACGTTCAGAGACTAACCTCAACCATGGGGAAAAATGTTCATTAGAAAATGTTTACTAGAACAAGAGTCACAACAGCTGTCTAGCTGTCTCATGTCTAAAACACAAGCTCTCTGAGGGCAAGGATTGTTGTTCTGTTTTTCTCAGGGAACTGCAGTACTAACAATCTCAAAATGTAATTATCATATTGTAGGTGTTCAAAAAATATTTGTTGAATAAATGAATATGTTTGTCCTGACTCTGGAGTTAGTTCAGAGAGAGTAGAAGAAAAATAACCATAGGGAGAAAGTAGCAATCAATAGGTTAAAATAAGCATAATCAATTACTGTTCTAAACAATATATTATTAGAGGTACAGATCACTACTAATTCAAATTTGATATAAACATATAGAGGATAATTACTCTTCCCTTTTCTTATTTTTCTGTCTTTATATTTATAATATAGTAATAGAAACGTATTAGATTTTCTTAACACAACAAAATGGCTCTTAATATAAATAAAATTGGTATAGAGGTGATTTTTGCAAGCATAACAATAATATATAAAAGAATTTGTAGTAAGTATCTAAAATTATTGCACACCAGCTACATTTGGTTCTATTTTCTGTCACTGTACTGAATATAACATTTGCCGAGGGTAAAATTTATTCTGTGAAATGAATGTGTTCCACTGAAGACAAGCAAATGAGTTAGGAAAAAAAAACAATTTTTAGAGATATATAGACATTTTTGTGAGTTAAGGAATAATTACTTGGGTCTTCCTGGTGGCCTGGGGGTTAAGTCTCAGTGCTATTCCTGCCAGGACCTGGGTTCAATCCCAGGCCAGGAAGGTGACCCACATGGCGTAGCAGACCTCTCCTGTCTCTCCTGCTACTCCCCTCAGCAGTGTATTTCAGTCAATCCACATGTTCTGCTCCCCACTCTGCCTCTGGTGACTCCTCTCACCCCCTGAACCTCTGGCTTATACCCCAGTTCTTCTATGCAAAAAAAATAAATAAAAGGAAATAATTACTTGATGAGAAAATAATTCAGAAATTTTATTACCTTTAAATCCAAGTATTAAATGATAACTTTATTAATGATTTAATGTTAATATTTCACTCAAACTGAGGAAGGGAGGGAGGGAAGAAGTAAGAGAGGGAGGGAAAAGGAAATAATTATCTCCAATATTAACATAATGACTATAAAACAAAAATAAATTTTAAATAAGTATTTCAATTTGGGTTGAAATATATACTCTTTTGAAAGTAATGGCTTGGCCTCCCTGGTGGTGCAGGGGTTAAAGACATTGCTATCAAGCTATCACCAACCACTGTAGCTCGAGTTCAATTCAGGCAGGCCAGGAGCTAACCACATGGCACAGCAGACCTCTCCCCCCTCCCTGCTGCTCCCCTCAGCAGTGTATTTCAGGAGATCAGCCTTTTCTGCTCCCTGCTCTGTCTCTGGTCAATCCTCTCACCCCCTGCACCTCTGGCTTCTACCCCAGTTCTTGTATGCAGAAATAAATAAATCTTAAAAAAAAAAGTAGTGGCTGACATTCCTGGTTAAACCCTAGATTCCCATTACTACTTTCTACCTTCTGTATTATGAGAATAGCTGGGTTTTGACTTGAATCATGGACCAGATTTTCGCTCTTAGCATTTTTCTATATTTGAAAATGTTAATAAGAGAAAGTTCATGGAGGGGGCCTCCCTGGTGGCACAAGGGGTTAAGCACCTCGCTATGAAGCAATCCGCAGCCTCTGCAGCACAAGTTCAATCCCCGGCCAGCTAGAGAGCAACCCACATGGCGAAGCAGACCTCTCCTGTCTCGCCCACTGCTCCCCTCAGCAGTGTATTTCAGTCAATCTGCCTATTCTGTCCCACACTCTTGTCTCTGGTGAATCCTCTCACCTCCCTCATCCCTGGCCTGTACCCCACCTCCGGTATGCATAAATAAATAAATCTTTAAAAAAAGAGAGAGAGGAAGTTCATGGATATAAATTGATCTTTACTCAAGATATGTATCACATTTATGACTTTTTGTTTAATTATTTTAAAATATTTTTAAGTTATCATAAATATTCAGCTTTAGTATCTTATGAGGTATCATTTTCCTAGCAGCAGTGCACTCATGTCTCTGTGGCAGAAACCTCTAAGAATATCTAGCCAGATTCTAAATCATAGAATATGCGAATTGAAAAAAATTGAACTCAAATATGAAACTGAAAATAGAGACCTCATACTACCCACAAAATGAGGTTTGCATTATAATTAGAACCGCAATGCCCACTGCCCCCATCCTATCCAACCTCACCCATTCTTCCAGCACAAATCCGCATAGTCCTGATGCAGCTGGAAGCCCTTTTCTTTCATGACCGTCTGACTTCCACTAAATGGGGCATGAATAGATTGTGCCATTAAGTTAGCAGTGCTTGTGATACAACTCCACAGTAATGACTCTCTGTAAGTAAGTAGAAAGTTCCTTTTAGGAAAACACTTCTAAGTGCTTTTTTAGCATAACCTCCTTAAAATGCCAGATAGTTCCAAGTACTTTCCAAGTTGGGGAAGATGAGGTGCAGAGGGGAGCATCTTGTCCTGTACCAGAGGGGCATGCTCCCAATGTCAGATATAGGCGATAAATTTCTCCTGGAAACTTTGGCAAACTCAGCATCCATCTATGAGTTCTCATTCTGAAGATATTACGGTGATTTATAACTTATTTAGGGAATTGTTACACACCATGAAGGCATTAGATTAGAAAACAGGATTCAAATTAGTCATCTCTTTGAAAGCAGAGTCTTTTATTAAGTGTTATCAGGTTGGGTACTGGACTCATTTCTCAAATGGAAAGATCTTGAAGGAAACTTTGACCTGGTTCTCCACCTGTTGCAGTGCTGAGAGAGTCCTTGGATTTCATAGTGAGCTGACAACTTGCTCTCCCAGATAAAGGCTTGCTGCAGCCTATCTAATCTCTAGTTTAGTTATTTTATGGACTGGAAAACGTCTGATACAAATTAATGAAAAGATGTTCATGCTGGCAGATGGCTCCTGAGTACTTGGAGTTGTTGCAATACCTGTTTCACAGAAGTATTCTACCCTGCCATTATTCTCAGCCATTGTAAGTTGATAATCAGCCACAGAAGCAGAACAAGGCATACAAAAAGGCTGCTCCTTCTATTTCATTAGTCTTTCACTGCAGGCAAAATGAAGGCACTAAATGGTAAGTTAATTGTTTCTTTGCTGCTATCCTTCCCTGGGGTACATTATGTCATCATTAACACTGATATATTAAGATAGACACCTCCTGGTGGTTGCCAACTATAAAGCTCTGATGTGTTTTTATTCTTATCAACTATAAAAATAAATTCTGCTCAATTCCCTGAATTTGATATTTCTTTGAATTTTCTCTTTAACTGGAAATAGTCATTCTGCTAGTTGAAGGAGAGGTTTACACATAATGAAACTTCTGTGAATTTTCACAGAAGACCAGGTCGCCTTGGTATTGTGTTAAAGAAATAAGAAGAAATGCCACTTTTAGAAAGGTAGCAGAAGAAGCCCTATGTATCTATTCCTGATGGCCATACTAGGGACACTTATCTGAAACAAACAAAAAACAACCAGTTAAAGCCTCTGAAATTTGTTGTGAGGTAACAGATAACAAATGGGGAACTTTGATTCACAAAAATCTACTAGAACTTTGTAAGAACAGTAAAAGCCCATTGCACTTGAGCTATCTGTGTTCCTCACTGACTGTCCAAAAGCTCAGCCTGGCAGATGCTACACTCTCAGGGATGGGGGTCAATAGGACGGGACCCTTCCCTGCTTAGCTTCCAATCAAGGGTTACGTATTCACTAAGATGTACAGCCACTGGCATTTCTTATCCTGCTCAGACTTTAGATTTCAAAACTATATTCCCAGTGATTGTGGCTGGGAGAGGGGCCCTTCCTCCACCCAACCCCAAGCCAGAAGTAGAGGCTCCACTGCAGGCACAGCAGTGTTCTGAGAGGCCCATCCCACACAGGGAGGGAGATTCCATGCTAGCAAGGACAAACCAAGGGAATACAATGCACCCAGTGCCCAAAGCGTACCCCAGAGAGGAAGAGGTGTTCTGTAAAACCAGAAATGCCTCATGTTCTTCTAAGGAAACTGTTTTTATTTGAAACAGTATGGGAATAAACCTAAGAATTCTCTTGGGAACAGTGAAGATTCTGGTGTTAAGCTATTTGTAAAATGAGAGAAATAAGATAAACCATATTCAAGCTATTTTACCAGAGGGCTCTAATAAAACTTGAGAATTAGTAAAAAGATTGTCTTCAAAAACTACTGCTGCCTGAGAGTGACATCAGTAAAATGGCATATTAAGGCATTTCAATCGCATAATTCCCATGAAAATAAGAGAAAAACCAAAGACTGGCTTCAATATGCTAATGAAATGGTTTAGTCATTATATCCTATCTGAGGAGATGCTGTTAAAACTGTTTAGTGCAACTATGGACTCAAGTAACAGGTGTGGATGTACATATATAAATTAAATAAATTTATATTTTAATTGAAGGATTAGAGTCTAAGTTAGGTTACTGAATCTTTTTTTAAAGATTTATTTATTTATGCATACAAGAACTGGGGTAAAGGCCAGACGTGTGGGGGTGAGAGGATTCACCAGAGATAGAGTGGGGAGCAGAAGAGGCAGACTGACTGAAATACACTGTTGAGGGAAGCAGCGGGCGACCCAGGAGAGGTCTGCTGTGCCATGTGGGTAGCTCCCTGACCAGGGATTGAACTCATCTGCAGTGGCTGTGGAGAGCTTCATAGTGTTGTGCTTAACCCCTTGCGCCACCTGGGAGGCCCTACTGAATCTTTTTGAGATCAACAGTAAGATTTATGGCAAGGAAGGAACCGATGGTAGCAGTGGCATTACTGGTATTGATACTCAACAAGAAATTAATTTATCTCGTGCCCACTAATTTCCCCAATAGTATATCAGGGACAAACAATTCATTTCTTCAAATTTGAAAGATCTCAAACCAATATCTTTGATTTTAGTTGATAAAAAATGATATTTCACTTTATTTGGGGGCTTGAAATATATCAGGGATTCATGAAATAGTATTGAGGAAAAAGTATTTCTGGTACATTTATGAAATTGTAAGGATCAGACTGACCAGAACTTAGTCAGTTTTTAATACTTGAGCAGTAACTTGACAATCATTCATATTTTGGCAAGACATAATTTTCCTGAGTGTGAATATTCATATTTCAAAGTGTTTGAAACATTAGTTTTATAAGGAGTCATAAAAACGTCATGGGATTTGATTTGTTTCATACAACAAAGAAATTATGAAGGCAAGGATCTGAAGAATACAAGAAAGCATGAGAATACTTATTAAATAAGAAAATGGAGAAATTGGTCTATAATGTAACAACTATTTTAAAAACTATAATAAAATAACATTTACCACTAGAGTAATAATCACAAAAAGTTATGATTTGACCAGGAACACAGGACACAAGAAATTGCTTTGAGAAAAAAATCTACATTTTATAGTCCCTTCTCTGTGTTACTGAACAAATAAATCCAATTTTTCTTCTTCATAGCACCATTGAGGTGGATTGTTCTTAGAGATAATATTCAAGTACTACATATTTCTCCTCAAGTTACTAAGAGTTTAGAGAAGTTGCGACGAATGAAAGACCCACATTATTTCAATGCAAATACAAAAGCTTTGGGGAAAGTACAGG
Organism: Talpa occidentalis; assembly: GCF_014898055.3. Taxonomy (NCBI): domain Eukaryota; kingdom Metazoa; phylum Chordata; class Mammalia; order Eulipotyphla; family Talpidae; genus Talpa; species Talpa occidentalis. The sequence continues at coordinate 53,266,140 of NW_023601433.1, forward strand.
TTATTTGGGGACACAAAGAAAAAATACCTCATCAAATTAGAAAACCATTTGAAATGGCACATCAAATGGTTTATTAGTTTTTTGGTTCCTATCCCACCCTGACTTCCCTGATGTCCTATTGTCTCTTCACCTCCCCCCTCCCCTCAGCCTCAGAGCCCTCAGGATGTTTGTTGATGTCCAGGAATTTCTGAAAGTAGCTTCAGTTGTCAAATTGGCTATTATATGAATGTTCAGTATTTGCTTTCATCTTTCTGAGCTGTTTTGCTGCACATAATTTTGCAAACCCCCTCTCTTTTGTTGAAAATGATTGCATTTAATTCTTGTGGCTATGTACTATTCCACGTTATTATTTGGCTATTATTTAGTTATTGTTATTAGGGAATAAGCATTTAAAAATGTTACAATGTCCCAGACTCTGCCATGCAAGGCAGAGTTTCTGCAAGTGTTAAGTTGGAATGAAGTAGGCAGAAGGTAAGTGCTGAATATGAGCATTCATATTAAACAACCAGACAACCTGGAGTTACATATAAAAATGTAAAATAATGACAAAAAAACAAGAGAGGAGTTGAAGGACCCACATGAGGCTGGTAGCAAGAGTCTTCAAGGTGAAAATATCCATGCACTAATCTACAATGGCAGCAGTAAAACAAAATTCTGACATCAAGAGGAGAAGCTGAAGCCAAGAACATTGACTCCAGAGGTAAGTTTAAGGCACACAATTGCAAATAAGGAGTTTGGGGTAGTGTTTGCTATTGAATTCCCCATAAGACCACCAAGAAAGCCTGTTGATAAAAGACAAATACGTTCAACTTACTGCTAAAAAGGAGAGTAACATTTTAGCAGAGTCTTAAAAGTATTCCAGAAGGGGAAATAACAGAAAGCTACGTATAAGTATTTAGACGTGGACTGAGTGATTAAAATGCTGATGGTCCAAAATGAAAAACTGGCTGGGGTTTCAGAAAGTTTGCAATAAATACTTTGAGTTGACAAGTATATGAAGGTGAGGTTCTTGAAATGAATATTGATGAGTAAGGTGTTTGCTTTGATGTGTGTTATTTCAGTTATTTCATAGCCTCAGTCCCCACAAGTAGTGTTTCCTGGAGCGTTTAAGTAGACTACACTTACCTAATCACAGAATTGTTACACAGTCTGGCATCAGCCTCCATGCCAGACTATTTATCACAAGGACATGAATGCATTGTTGTACAAGAATTGCTAACACGGGGACAGTAGATTACATTGGTTTAAGTTCTGATGTTAGGCCCCACTGTCAGGGACAGATATTGGCAAGTAGTCTTGATCTATCATGTATTCTCGAAAGGCCACAGAAGTAAATCCAGGGTAAGAGACAGATATATAGGGAAATAGAGAAAAAAAAGATAAAGATGGAGGTAAGACGCTTGACATTGCCACAATGCCAGCTGGCGTCCATAAAAATTCATGAATTGAACAGACATGAAATAACTGGGCATAAACAATTTTGAAAGCTGCCTAAGTTGCAACAGTATATATCTTCTGTCAATATGTGAGGCACTGCAAGGGAACATACCTCTTGAGAGTTCTTGTTATCCTCATTGGGCCAACCTGGTGATTGGGCAGGAGCAGCCTTGGACAGTTCAACCTCTATTGAAACCACCCAGACCTTGGCCAGAAACATGGAGACCTCTACTCTAATAGCGTGAAGATCTCCAAGCCTCTCGGTGATTTCCAGTAAAAGAAACTTGTAATGTCTGGGGATCAGGCAGGTGAATTCTATACTGAGAAAGAAAAATATGATCATACAGAATGTTGCAAAACATACCAGAAAATTCTGAAGTTTCATCTTATGCCAAAAAATAGAACTATGACTCAGCTTACGCCAACCCATGTTCTATACTCTCTCACGAATAGTTTAACCTTAAAAACTTTTGCTCTAAATTACTTGCATAGACTTCTAATAATAATAGAATGATAAACTATACTATTAATAAAAATGGCATTTTGTGGTCAACAATGTAAGCCCAAAAGAGATAAATTTAAGAAGATTTGTAAATTTAGAAACAATTTAGCAAATGTCACATTAAAAGCTTTGAAATAAGGTTAAAATGCTAAGAAGAAATAAAGGCACTTTTGGCAATTTTCCTGTAACTGTACATAAATAACTCTATCTCTGGCCCAAGTTCTAAGTGATTTTAACATGTTCTTTGTCTATCTCATTCCATTCCAAATCACTGGTACAGAGAGAAAAGAACATAAATACTGTATGTTGTTGAGGTCTGAAGTCTGCACCTTTGCTGAAATTTTATTCTCATTTTGAACTAACAAATTCCCATCTCACAGATGCTATCAGAGGACATGAGTTTCCCGGGTCAGAGACTAAGGACTCTCTCAACTAAGGCATGGGGTGATACCAGCAGCTTCATGCCTGTTCTCTTTACCCACCAGAACACTATGGAGCAATCCAGAAGGATACCTGCATTATAAAAGAGCTCAGAGCTTAGAGCACCCACATATTTTGTCCTGAGCAATAAGCATTGCCCAGGTGGGTTTTGTATCTATCTCCCAAAACTCTCCACCACAGGTATTTTTGAAAAGGTAGTCCCAGCACAAAGGGTGGGTACTGCTTTGCTTGCAAGTTTTATAAAAACAGGTCAGATCCCAGGACCTGTCATCCAATGTGTCTTTCCATAATTTTTTAAAAGACCTTAGCTGAATAATTAATTTTTCATACGTTCAAATTGGTAAGTGCTGACATTTTTAACCATGACAAAGTCCATGGGATACTGGTACCTGGGAGAAGGTGAGAAAGATATGCTGAGAAAGTGTCCATAGCTAAGAATGGAGATAAGTGTATAAAATCTATTAAGTCTTCTAATTTGCCAACGAGGCACTAAAATGTAAAAAAATAAAAAAGAAGAAGAAGGATTTGTCTCACGTGGCCTGAAAAGAGTATCAGGAATTTTCATACTCTGTGAGTATAGTAGGTTGAATATTGTTCTCCCCAGAGGAACTTTACTTTTTAAAAGATTTATTTATTTATGCATACAAGAACTGGGGTACAGGCCAGAGGTATGGAGGCTGAGAGGACTCACCAGAGACAGAGCGGGGAACAGAACAGGCAGACTGACTGAAATACACTGCTGAGGGGAGCAGCAGGCGAGCCAGGAGAGGTCTGCTGCGCCATGTGGGTTGCTCCCTGGCTGGCCGGGGCATCCAACTCATGTTTCAAAACCTGCAGACAGGGGCAGCCTGAGGACATTTAGAAAGAGAACGTAGTCCTCAAACTGTGGAATAAGATTCTTTGCTGATATTAAAGTAAGGCTCCTGGATATTCTGTACTAGGCTGGGTCATAAAATCTGTGATGAGTGTCCTCCGAAGACACATATAGACATGAGGAAAGCCATGTGAAGGCAGAGGCAGAGATTAGTGTGATATGCCTGAGGATTGCTAGGAACCCACCAGGAACTGGGAGAGAAGCCTAGAACCCCCTCTGTGTCTCCAGAAAGAATCAGCCTTGCTCACACCTTGATTTTGGACTTTTGGTTTCCTGAACAGTGAGAGAATAAATTTCTGTTGTTTCAAGGCACCAGTCTGTGGTAATTTGTTACTTCCTGTGTCTAGTTGTGTGTGTGCACACGCATGCAAACACTCACAGTGGTGTTAATTGTATAGTGAATGGGTTGTAAGCTAATGGGAACATGCCCACGGGATCAAAGAGTCACACTCACACACACCATGGTGACTGATGAGCAGAACTCTAGTATTTCACCTGAGCATTTCTCACAAAGCCTGTTTGGTTTTGCTCTGCAAGTAATGTTGTGGGAACTGCTATTCATTCTGGGAGCTGAGAGGTGCCAAAAGTAATTAACAACACATTTGTCCAAAACAGTGTTTCAATTCAGGAGTTAGAATTTGCCAGAAGCACTAAGAGTATCATATTTTATAACAATGTTGGGTGCTATGTCAGAATACAAGTCAACAATGTTTAGGTTTTACAATGCTTTCATTTTAAAGAAAAAAGATTTTATGACTTTTTAAGTAGTGTGATAAGGTATCATCTTACAGTTGTCATGTTTTCTCTCCAGTTTTCATATGTCTGATGTAATAAGCAACTATTATAATCCAGATGGCTATTTATTTAGCGTTGTCCACTGGAGTGTCTTGTCATCAAACTGGAAACAGATATTTCGGATAACCTTTCACTGTGATGAGTCTTCCTGGTGCAAACAGGGCATAGATTTCAAGTTATTACATTTTAACAGAATTTCATTCTCAATTGGCATAAAATGGAAGTTTGGAGCCATTACTGGACTCATAGGATCATACTCTATGAAGCAAAAAGGACAGCATCTTCTCCCAAGAGCAAGATGAAGAGGTCCCGCAGTTGATCCTCAACAACTTGGTATTCTGCACCGGGCACTCATCAAGTCTAGCTCAGAGCTGAGGCTCCTCAACAGGGAGATAAAGGACATGGTAATGATTAGATTGATAAATGAAAATTGTTTTTAACTAATGTTGTTTTCTTTCCAAAAATGTAACCACAAAACAGTTATAGCATAGTTGAGTCCCAAGGAAAGGAGCCCCACATTTTAAAGACAGTGAAATCACACATATGTCCAAAGTGCAGAGAGAGAGAGAGAGAGAGAGAGAGAGATCTATAAAATTCCTCAGTAGTGGATAGGCATTTAATAGGAAACTTTTAAATATTTGATGGGATATTAATACAATAAAATGAAATCAACCTTCAAACAGGAGATGATTGTATATGCACCAATGGGGAAGGTTCCAACATATTTTGTTAAATATAGTTGAAGATAGGCAGTTTGATTCTATTTGTGTTAATAAAGAAAAATTTCCTGCTGATTATAAAATATATTTCAGAAAGAACCCTACATTTGGGGAGAGATGGTGAGATTAGAGATGGAGGTAAAGGAGATTTGACTTTCCAATATAACCCCTTTTGTATATTTGTAATTTATATTTTGTCTTTGTACATGGGTTATTTTAAATGAAGAAATTACACACACATACACACACACACACACAAGAACATCTTCCTTCATGTCAAACTCCAGCTAAATTCACTCCTCTGTGATGCTTTCTCTGTGTGCACTGGTTATTTCCTTTTTGGAAGACAGGTAATAAATACATCACTCGAAAATTATTCAATGACAGGCCGCCTTACATATCAATTCTGTGGGGAGTGTGTTGCTTACCGAGGGTTGTCGTCACCATCAAGGCACCACAGTCAGCTTCTCGTTATTGCTTCATAATCCTTTGCAGAATGTTTAGTATCACAAGGCATGCGCATTGTAATGTCTGTCATCTAACTTAGTGCCAGCTGACCACTCTCCTCACACCTCCGCTGTCAGGTGACCACTCTCCCCATGGCTGTTTTCATGACCCGAGATAGTGCATTTTCACGATTACCATGGTGACAGAGTCCTTGCATTCATTGTCCTTTTTAAAGGGAATGCTGACATATGAGGCGGGATAGAAGCACATGACTAGTTAGAAAGCCAGTGTGTAGGCTGGGCAAGAAAGAGTGACTTGGGAAGGATGATCATGGGAAAAAGGACTGGGACTATTTCAGATTTTGGAGGGAGTCAATATAGAAGATGTAGCACATGCACATGGGTGTGACAGAAAGGGAGTGGGATGAGGTAGATAACTCCTAAGATCTGGCCTGAGCTGAGTGAGCTGAGGCATCCTGGGCTGGCATTTTATTGGGGAAGGGAAAGAGTCTCGGGTTGGGAGATGCATTACATTTGAGAACTGAAAGGAGTAAGGCCTTCCTGACAGTTCACCCACAGACTCAGGAGTTAGAAGCAAGGGGAAGCATCATGAGAAGTAGGTGTCACTGCCTGTTTTTGTCAATTTTCCAAAGCAAAGTTTATCTGAAAGCTCTGGCTTACATCTGTCCACACTCAAACACAGCTCTTTGGCCACTCAAACAAGGGGGGTGGAGGGACCCATTTCCAAATTCCAGGCGGGGAGTGAAGGATTCACCAGAGACAGAGTGGGGAACAGAACAGGCAGATCTACTGAAATACACTGCTGAGGGGAGCAGTGGGCGAGACAGGAGAGGTCTGCTGCGCCATGTGGGTCACCTCCCTGACTGGGGATTGAACTCATGTGGCAGTGGCTGGGATAGCTTCACAGTGCTGTGCTTAACTCCTTGTGCCACCAGGGAGATCCCTTGATTGTTATTCTTTTGGGGTACAGTAGACTCAGCAGTAATGATAGCTCTGCCTCTTGATAAGAACCTAGCTTTCTCTAAATTTGTTTTTTTCATAGTAACATTTATATGTCAGCATGTCCTGTGCCTTCATGTCCAGCACAGAGATCATCGCTTTTAGAAATGTAGGCCATCTCAGCAGCATCCTGGCTAACTGTTCATTTTACAAATAACGGAGTGGAGGCCCTGTGGACTTCAGCCTAGCCCTAGCCTCTGGCCTCAGGTCCCTCTGAAAGCTGATCTAGGCCTAGCACTGCCCCACAAGTCAATCTGCAGATTTCCCTCTATGTTCTAAAATCAAAAAAAAAATTCACTCATTTTTGTTAACACAAGTCCCCAAATAAATGAAAATTAGATAATTTGCACTAGTGCATGCTAGGCAGAAAATAGAGAATTTAGGTATTTCTTCCCTGATTCCTTTCTCTAGTCCCACCTGTACATTTATTACAGGTACAAATGATGCTAATCTCATGGATGCAATTCAGCCCATGAAAACGTGTCTTCTGGAGCAAAAGCAATTTAACCATTGACCTTCAGCCCCAACAGCAATGTATGTTTCGTTTTGTTAAGCAGAAGGTGATTTGAGGCAAAAGGTTTTTTTCACCCCACTAATGACAAAACCGAGACAAATCGCACAGGAAAAGAAACTATATATGCATAGAGGTGAACTGTTTCTTCAAGAAACCAGAGGAGGAATAAGATTTACTTGTTTGAGGGAGTGTTTGACATGCCGGTCAAGGTCCATCACCAGAGACCCCGAATGTCTAACTGACCCCTATTCCAGTAATGCTTTTCCAGTTCCTGCGACCATAACTGTGTGCCTAATAGATGGATGTCACACTTATTCCACTTTTTAAAACATAGAATAATGATAATTTTGGAGTGCAGGTAGAGACTGCGTAAATGACCAGAATGAAGCATTTTGCTTAAGAGACACAAAGGAAGCGCTGTTTGTGGAGGCGAGAAGGCAGACCCTTATGTGAGATAACTCTCTGATTGACAAGACTTTTAAACAACTGCCTCACTGTGATTGACAATCAGTCTGGGGAAAAGATGAACAGGTAATTGCAGTACTATAATATCTTTGCATAAATACCAACGCCCTAAATAGGCTGTCAGCTTGGAGAGACACGGCCTCAGCAGAGCCCTGCTACCAGGCTTCCACTGGCTGTTTCCCAGAGCTTTATTATAACAACATTGAGATGAGGCCCGACCCTAAATCACTGTGAAGTGCAGAGACTCCCGCTCATTCCTTAAATATAGGCCACATGTATATTACCTTTGGAGGCAGAGGCTAGAGGCAGTGCCAGCCTCTTCATTTATTTGTGTTTGAACCACAGCGAGTGGTTCTGAATCTTAGTTCTTCAGCAGGTAGAGTAGGATTAATATACTGATTTCCCCCAATATTCAATGCTCCTTTGAGAATCAAATAAAAGTATGAACAGGAAAACATTTGTATCATTAGCGTGAGAGTTGAGCCCCCGATTCTATTTCAAACTCTTGCCATTGTATTAAAATTGCTTGCTTATATTTTCAGGATTTTTTAATATCCAAAAGGGCAGGTTTATTATTAAAAAGGGAGAGAACAATAAAAGACACTTGAATAGACAGAAGAGGGCAGAATGAGCTTCTCCCAAAAGAGACAAGTTTGCTCAAAAAGAACCTGCATTGTCACAGGGGGGCAGCCTTTGGAGAGGGCTGCCTCCACCCCTTTGCAAAGGGAGGTCAGTGAAGAGCAGCAACTGCATAGTCACAGGTGGGCAGAAGGGCTGCTTAAAATTGCATGTTTATTAACTTGACTGGGTAGGCTGTGATGTTCTCACTAGAGCCACAGTATACATTGTTGTATCCTATGGGGCTCAGTAAGGGGCTGATAAAAGCAGGAGACTATCAAAGTAAAATTAAGTTAACACACTCCAATACATGTTCAAAATGCGTTTTTGAAATCTGAGAAAACTTCTATAAACCACAGAGGGAATAAGTTCATAGTCCCCTTTTGCTCATTCATGAATTGGCCAATAAGAATAAGTAGTTAACTCCTGGTTGAACAGGATGACATTATATCTCGATCATTATATTTCTATATCTGGACATAGAAATGGAAAAACAGGTAAAAACTACCATCCAAACTGCAACCAAGATTATATTATTATAAAGTGGATTCTCCTAGAAAATGCCAAGGAGATACTCCAGCCCACAGCTACTTTTTTCTGTTCTGTATGCACTTTGCTCTGTCACGCCCCTTTGGGGCATCCTGGAAGGATTTGTGTTAGGAGAGTGAGTTCCTTGGTGTCGCCACTAATCAACATTTGTATCTGTGGAAAGGTCACTAAAATAAACCATAAAATTTCAGCTTGGAAGAGAAAAGAACAAGAAGGTCCCCAAGGTGTCATTGACCACTTGAAATGTGAGTCGATAGGGGCAGTTGCTTCCAGGCAAGAGCACAAGTTTCATACTTTATCCTGAGTGGCAGAGCCACCACCCACAGTGAATTTCCTACCAGGGCGCCAGGATTCATGATGGGCTAAGTCTGTTGCTTTCTAGTCCTCTAACTCAGACTCACTGGAACTGAATTTCTAGGGTCTGTCCTATGTATGCACACAGAAAATCCAGGAAATGGAAATTAAAATTCATTCCCAGATAATTGAAGGGTTTACCTAAATGTGACAGCCTGATAACTGGGATCAAGTATCACTTTTCGGTCATCGTTGGGGCAGTTGCAGACACTTTCTCAATGACCACGTCCTGTATATTATTGTGCATGTTACAGCCTGGCACAACAGATACTATTCTGCTTCCTCTGAGAGGAACCATGGCATCACAGTGGCACAGGAGGAGAAACAGAGGTAAGCAGAATGGTAAGGAAAGACAGGGCATATTGCCTTGGTGTGTGGACCTATTAAATAGGAGGAAGGCCAAGAAAACTTTAATAATAGAGTAGGGACTTCATTCTCCTCCTGGGAATGGAGGGGGATGGGGTTACTTAAACCACTCTCGGGTGGAGACAGATGTGATTTATACACACTCAGCGGAAAACTACTAAGTCATGAAAAGTATGAACTCTTGTAATTTGTGACCACATGGATGGAACTGGAGGGGGTTATGCTATTGTAAATAAGTCAGAAGGAGAAATACAAGTACTGGATGATTTCACTCGTGTGAAATGTTAAAAACAAGGCAAAGGAACAGAGAAAAGCAAGACAAAACAAACTCTTGAAATCAGACTGCAGAACTGAGACAGTGGAGGGGAGTGAGTCCCGTGGACTGTGGTAGAGAATTATCAATTGGTGTTTTGGTGGAGGATGTGCTGTGCTAACATCCATTTGTAAATATGTGATGCTACACTGCTAAAAAAATAGTATTGTAGACCAATTTTACCTCAATAAACATAGATAAATAATCAATAAGTAAAAAATACATAAATATATAACTTTAGTCTTATGGTTGAAGTTATTTGTCAATTTGACAGTCAATTTCAAATGGAAGAAGTGGCTACACCAAAGCAATTAGCACTGCCCAGACCTAGACTTGACCTAGGACCGTTCACAGAGCTGTCACATTGACTTGACTAGTGGACTTGAATAGACCATTTCTAGCAGGATCTACAGGCACTGTCAACTGGATCATTATTATGTATCTTTACATCAGGATCAGTGGTGAGTTAAAAATAAAAGCATGGCTTTCTCTTTTGAAGTCAACAAGTTATTGAGTCTTTTCCTGGAAAACATAAATAAAATGGAAAATTATGTAGTAAACACCTATGAGGAAAAACAAATACAAGCATTCCTTTGTACACTGATTTTTGTTGTTACATCTCAAATGTATGTTACAGACTTATACACATTTTCTCATATTATTTTTTCACCCCTCTCATTTCCCTTTTCTGTTGTTTTTCTTTCTTGTCTAAATACAAGGACAATTACCTCAAACATACTGTAGTCTAAAAATAGGACAGATCAGTATGTTTTAATGATTTAATTTACCCTGATGAAGAAGAAAAATTGCTAAATGCTTTAAAAGCCTATTATTGGTGTCAAGAAAATATTCTTTTCTTTGATGAAAATTAAAAAATAAACATTGGACTTCACTGACAGAGAAATAGTCTAAATAAGCTCTAATGTGGCACTTTCTGGGTTTAGGAGTTTGAGGGATATTACACAATAATGTTTAATTATTGTTATTTAGCAGATACACCATATTTTTAGATTTATAATAACAAAACTATGAAACAAGACACTTATGATAAAAATAGTAAAGATCAGTAAAGTTAACTACATATTAGAAATTATTTTCTCTCAATCAAAAATCAATAAATACAGCATTTGGAATATCTCCTTGAGCTGTTAGATGGGGACCTGTCTACTTGCAAGGAGCTCTCCATTTACTAGAACACTATAAGACCTTAATTTAAAATATTTAAAATAGTTTAATGAACTATTGAATGGGTTCAGAGTTTACTTCTAATACATCTGAATAGCATCTAACCAAGAGCAAGGAATTTAAAGGCTTAAACTGAAGAACTTCAACTTTCTCACTAAATAGTCAATGGTCCCTTCAGGTGAATCAGAGTTTGAAGTCCTGAAAAAATACACTTGAATTGGTTTGGCTGAAAAGAAAAGGAGCAGAACCATAGGAATGGAGAGTAACAAGGTTCTCACATCAAGTGTCCTATCAACAACCAAGGTCAAATATGGGGCAGGGCAAGATTGCTGCCGTGATCCCCTCCAGAGTCTGCTAGAGACATGGTGGGAACATATCTAACAACACAGAGTTCTGCTGAGCACTTGACCTCTCAGTCTCCTCAGCCAAATCCAGCAGGCCCACCAATCAGGCAGAAATGCTGAGCCCACAGACAGGACTGCCATCAGGGAAAAAGTGTGGCTGGATCACTTACAAAACAGGCAGGCAGCCACACAGACCACCAATGTTTCATAGCTTCATTTGGGTTTTCAAAAAATGAAGAGCTCAGCTCAAAAAATAATTTCAAACTAGCAGCAACAGCAAGTTCTTCAATGTGATCATTGCTTTATTCACCTTTCTTGATTCTATTTGATTTTTATATTATAAAATGAGTATAAATAGGCTTCTTATTATTGTACACACTTCCTATATGAGTTTCATGTTGTACCACCTTTTTGTTAACTTTTAGTTTAGTTTTCTTTTAAATGTGTCACTTTGGTCAATGGAGAATTGACTAGTGATATAAAGTTCTTAGTTGAACGTTTTAAATGAATGTCATTGATTTTTTTTAAAGATTTATTTTTATTTATTTATTTATTTATTTATTTATTTATTTATTTATTTATACAAGCACTGGGTACAGTCAGAAGCACGGGAGGGTGAGAGAATTCACCAGAGCCAGAGCGGGGAGCAGAGCAGGCAGAAGGACCGAAGTACACTGCTGAGGGGAGCAGCGGGCAGCAGGAGAGGTCTGCGCGCCATGTGGGACCCTCCTCTGGTGGCCGGGGAGCAGCCAGGGATTGAACCAGCACTGCAGAGGATGTGGGCAGCTTCGCAATCTAGTGCTTAACCGCTGCGACACCGGGGAGGCCCTGATTTTTTTTTTAATTGTGATTGAAGTGCCATTATTTTACATCTTTGCTAGGGTTTTGATAGTATAGGTCCCCGGACCCCCTACAGGTGTAGTCACCAAGCACACCTACCACAAAAGCATGCAAATAAGCCTTTTTTGTCTCCATCATAACCCATTGTCTTCTCCCCCTGCATCTTCTATTTTCACCTCTCTCCCTCTCCTTACCTCTCTGAAAGCTGAAGATCTATGGTTAGTTGTCAATGGTAGGTTTTACAGTTTGTCTTTGTACTTTTTTTTGGTTTCTCCATATTCCACATGTAAGTGACACCATCCAGTATTTATTTTTCTCCTTCTTGTTTATTTCACTTAGTATAAGCTTATTCAACTACGTCCATGTTGCTGCAAATGGCATAAGTATTGTTTTTGATTGCTGAGTAGTATTCCTGTCTGTGTGTGCATGTGTGTGTGTGTATATGCAAGATTAGTTTAGGAAGCACTTTTTGACACTGGAGTAAGATTTGTTATCATTGATGTGTTGTGAATTTCCCAACATTGAGTCTCTAGTTAAGTAAATAAACAGCAATACAAGATGGGAATGGAAAAGCTGACCTAACATTTGTTTTCAAAATTGCAACGTGAGTGATACCAGTTCTTTGGAGAATCCTGATTGAAAGGTGACATATCATTAGAATATGATCACTGCTCTGCTTAATGCACTGAATTTTATGTGAATAACAAAGACAGGTTAGCCTCATCAAGGAGGACAAGCTCATAATGTTCTGCATATTTATGATTACAAAATTTCTACTTACAGTTTGGAGCTGTCCAGAGTTGGGTGTGGCTCAAGGTCTCAGTTTGAATCTTTTATCCATGTCATAGTGGCCTCAGTAAATTAGAGATAATACGTGCCATTTAGTGTTTGCTGAAGACTAAAAGGACAATAGAGAGCTTTCTTGTATCTTCTATAAACACATCATAAGTGTTCAAGAATGCTCATTTGTTAATTGTACTTATATCTGCATGCTATTAAATACTGTTGTCACTAAAATGCAAAAATAGTTCATAGTTAATCTTCATTAACTTTGAGCACTGCCCTCATAGATACCAGAGTCTTGTATAATATGCAATTTTCAAAAATGCTTAAAAAGTGTATGTGGCAATCCAAAAAGCAATTAATAAGCTATAGGATATTTGTTTCTGTTTGCATTTGTCTCTCATAATACTTTTGTAAATATTTAATTTTGTTTTTATAATTGTTGATCTCAAACAAAAGCAATCTGTTATTCCAACAACAAAAAAGGCTTATTTGGAAACAAACAGAAAATAGAGCAGATTGGAGAGTGCTTCTATATACTTGCCTAAATCCAAATCTAACAAACCCCTAAATAACCTTGTTGGTCCTGAAGTTTGCTTGGGGACTCTTTCTAGCCTCCTGACTTCATTCAAAACATTCATGTTCACATGATAAAAATATGATTTTTTTTAATCTACAAATTCAATACACCTTTGCAGATGTACATCTGGTAGGTAAAATTGTTTGTAAGAATTGACATACAACTACATTAAAAGTCCAAGTATCTGTGTCTACATAGTAGAAATGAATCAACACGTTGCATCTCTGAACATAATCATTGCCACTGTCATTTGTGCTGGGTACTCCATGGGGGAATGTTAATTGGGAAGCTCTTCAATAGAGGTAAACAAATGGCCCACATTATTTAATTCATAGAATTCCATTCAATTGTTTTAACTGATGCCAACTAAACATTATTATTGTCTAATAAATAAATTCTGATTATTGATAAAAGGAGGGTAGGCACTTGGTGTCTTCAGAGCCCTATGAAATGTTCTATCATAGAAAATCTAAACAAGTATTGTGCCACCACCAAATTTTTTTCTGAAATCAATAAATATAAGAACTTTTCCATCCTAACAAGGAAAACAACCTGGGAAATTTTAATTTTTTTCTCTTTAAACAATCAGAAGATACATTAGACAGCCTTCCTGTGTAATTAACAAAACACCTTGGGCTATGCACAGCTTGGTAATTAGTTAGAAAGGAAGATCCACAAAGACATCTTTCCTGTGATAGCCCATGTGAAAATGGCAAACAACAATTCAGGTATCTTGCACAAATGAATGAAAAATGTGAAATTTAATTTAAAAGGCCTTTACTATCAAAAAAAAAATAAAGATCCACAATATCATAGCTCTTAAAGCTAATAATGAACATTGATGAATTATGACCAGGATTTACCTGCCACACTGTATTTTGTGAAAGGATATTCTTGCTTTAGAATATCATTATAGCCCTCTAAATCTCCTCTTGTGGTTTATGTTTTTTTCAGACTTCCCCATTTGAGGGTCTCTACAGTGCCCACTGATGAAGTTGGGAAAACCATGAGCACTTTGAATGAGACCAAACTACAGGATGAAAAATATCCTTGGTAAATTTTGTGCATGGTTAGATCACACCCAATTATACTACTTACCATTCATAAAGGAAATCTATCAAATCCGTTGAAACATTTATAATGACATTTTAACTCCCTTCCATTGAAATTGCGTTGAAAATATGCCATAGTGCAGTATTTAGAAGGAAGCTATTATTTGGAAGAGGAGCCAAATGTCTGAACCTGCTGTTTTAAAATAGCTTTCCAAATTTAAGGAAGCATTTTACAAAGGAGGTTCATAATGGAGTCTGAGCTGGACCCTGGGAGACACGAATGCCACCTCCCATGGGGTACTGTCCATTGACCCTCGGACACTTGATAAAACGGAAGGCAGATTGCAGTGGGCTCCATGTGTTTAAGTATCAAGCTGATCCATAGCTTTCACAAGAACCAGAAATCATTTATTGTCAGGGCCATCCAGCGCATATCCTGACAGTTCCGTGGGAGTTTCACTGCCATTTATTTTCAAATCAATACTCAATTACTAAGAGGAAGATTCACTCCCTTGCCCATTTTCAAGATGAAATTATGGACTGAAGCAATAACACTTAGTCAAGGCAAACCACCGTCCATTAACTCATGATGTTACCGAAAACCAGCCAGATACTTTATTAAAGTTCATTCCCTCTCACTCTCTCTTTTTGGCTTTTAATTAATCATTGTGAAAAAGGCCTTTCACATGGTGACTGATGACCAGAGGAAACAATTTTCTCCTAACTGCCTTTTAATTTCAACTCTGGGAGAGCGCATTGACCGCATCTCACAACAACCCATCAATGTTAGTTTTTAATGTGTTTTCTCCTTTGTTATTGAGAAGAATGGAGTGACGGTGGAGCTCAGTGCTGCTCTTCATAACTCAAGTAATTGATTTGGTAAATGCTGCACATTTGCCACAGGATAAAAAGTGCTGTCAATGAAGATTCGAGGTACTATATAAATTACTCCATTAACAGGAAATAAAGCTATTTATGGTATTTTGAGTAAAATGTAGCTAGTACTAAAAAAAGAATAGAGTTGTGGGATTGCATTCATTTCCCCTTTACATATGCTATTCACCGCCCCTGACCTTTTAGTTATGTAGATAATAATTACAACATTAAAAAAAATCAAAGACGGAATGATGACAATGAAAGTTGTCTTAACAGCAGTAAATCTGAAGAGCTGGTTAGCAAATCTGTTATTCAACTTGTTAGACTCAGTACCCCAGATAGTTTTCTCTTAGTTTCAGGTCAGTGGGTAAATACATACTCAACAAAATCTTCCAAATACATTTATTCAGTAGAAACCTTTCAACATCTCTAGCATGTCCTTCCAAAAATAATTAAATGAAACACAAGAAATTAAAATTCTGCTGCTTCAAAGACAGTACTTTTCTAGTAGTCAAAATGCAAAACAACAAGTAATGACAAAACATTTTCATAAATGTTTATTTATATGGTTATATTTGATTGAAATTTCAAACATGAAATGTATTTAGAAACTAGTCTCTCAAGGGAACAAAAGTTCATGTTTGATATACAGCCCTACCTGTACCAATCAAAGCTAATCCCCCAGAGATTGCAAAGGGGGAAGCAATGAGCACCTTTTTCTGCCTTAGTAAAATTGCTACATGGGTCAGACAGAAATTGTTGAAAAACGTTGATTTGCTTAGAGTAAAATAATTGTATCTGCTGGCCCCTTGATTTTGTACATTCAGTTTCCAGAATGTCTGTTTAAGCCACTCTGTCCAAAATAATTTGTTATAGGGGTACAAGCTAAGTCACTAGTAAATAATTTCCTGGTATAATTATGCTAAATTTATTGAAACACGCAATAGATAAGGCAGTATCCAGAGTCCCTAATTCTCTAGCAACTACCTCCAGCAACTTCCTTGAGAACAGAATGAATGGTGAGTCTCCTCAAACGGATGGATTCACTTAGAAGTTGAACATATTTGAGCTGTAAACTTTCACATTATTATTACCATGATAATCTTTAAGAGACATTAGAAATTACTTGTCTCTAAAAATAATTTGGTCAAGTGTCTCTGATTTGTTAAACATAAAGGATAAATGTTTCATCTAAAAATATAGGATTATTAAATCTAATATACATAAAACGTGGTTAGAAAAATGTTGAGTTGCTTATCTGTTATGCACAGCAACTATCTTCCTTAGCTGCTGTTACTTCATCAAGTCTGATAAATGTTTATCCTAGAAGAAAAAATGTCATCTGAAAGTATTGTTTTTAAATAAAATTCACTTGAGCAAACAAAATGAAATAGATATGTTACAAGATATTGCTAGTACTTCAAAAATATGCTTAGCCTTAGGCTCCTGATTATAGGTTTTTGAGGTATAAAATGCACAGCATATTCAGTACTTATTCTGCTGTCCCAGCTTCACCATTTACTTACATACTCTTCCTTACTACCACCAATTTATTAATAGTTTTTGAAATCGTTTACTTTAGTTCTTAACTTTGACCAATGATTGTGTATCTTAATCTGTACCTTTTCAGAAGTGTATGCAAACGATGTCACAGCCACCAATTCTTCTAATTTTCAGAAATAGAGGCTGGAGATGTTGATAGAAATGAAAATGGATTTGAACGAATCTGGTTTATACATTTGGAAAATCAGTAAACAGCTCAATGTTGAGAGTTCTAACTTTTTCTGTTATTCTGAAACAAGATTGACTAGAATAAAAAATAGACAACCATCAAATGCTAATATTGAGTTGGAAAATATGTTTACGAGATTTAGCCATGTTGTGGATACCATTGCTGAGTTCTAGCCATTGCAGGAATGTTCAGCAGCCCTCCAGCTCATGGACATAAGAACTGCACTAATCAGGGTTCTCTAGAGAAACAGAACTAATATTTTATATATGTGCATATATATGACAGAAATAAGTGAAAGTGTGTATGTGTGTGTGTATTTGTGTATTTAATGAATTGGCTCACATGATCATGGAGGCTGCAAAGTCCCATGATCTGTTGTCTGCACCCTGGAGAGTCAGGACAGCCCATGGTGTATGTTAAATATGCCAAGTTGTCTTTCTATGTGCACTTTCCATAAACTCTTCTCTTTATTTCAAAGAAAAGGTAATAGCAATATTATGAATTATAAATTCTAGGTGATAATTTAATATTTTTCTAATGTGACACTATATAATGATGTTCCTTTAAAACATTGACACCTTAAAGTTAATAAAAAATGGATATTTGAAAACCATCACCCAATCAATATTTCCTAAGAATATGATTTTGCAGCATATAAAATATAAAAAATCCACCTGAACCAAGGCAATAGCAGAAATTTAGAGAACATAATTTAGAACCTTGTCTCAAATGATTATTCTTAAGATATTTTATTCATATTTGGGAAAAAATAGCTCATCCTACTCATAGAAAAGAAGAAACTTCCCACAAGATGTAACTATAAAATACCATGCATTCATAAAATGTTTTAGAGGATTAAAAAAATAACCTCCAAAAATATTTGGCAGGATAATGGAAGAAGATACTAGGTTTTGAAACAGATATAATTTTCCACCCTATTATTTCAATTGTACCATGTGTTTGAATGTTTAAAAAAAAAAGAAGAGTGTTCTAAAATTCAAACTCACCATATCCTGAAACTATCTCTTAGTAGCAAAAGAATTATGTTTATTCAGTTAGAGTACAGGATGGAAAAAATGACCTCCAAATGATTCCAAACACAATGCACAAAATGATGATTGTGCTCTACAAGTGACAAGAAACTCCAAGAAGTATGTGGTTTAAGTGTGTTAGGAAAGGGAATATCCCATTAAATATTTATTACTAAATGCAATTCTGATAAATTAATTTTCCCTCATTCACTGGGAAATTGTGTGGCAATCAAGAGCCTTTGTTCCTTAATAACCATTGCATCAGCAATCTCTAATTGTGTATAGAACTACTGGAAAATATTCAAATGAATTATAAAACACCTTCTCTGACACTCTGTTTCTCTTCTCTAAACTTCTGTTATTTAAACCCCTACCATGTCAAAACAGAATTTTCTAGAGAGACTTATTTTTTAAATATATTACTACTGCTTTACTCATTTGGTGAGTGAATGTGAAGTATTAATTTTCAGATGAATAAGACTGAGTAGTAAGGGACATTGAATAATTTAAATGAAGAAAGACTAAGACTAACCAGGAAAAAAGAGGAGACATAATTCCACTCTCCATGTTGTATCACTCCTGAACTCATTCTTCACAGATCAGTGTGAACTTTATGTCTGCATAGAAAACTTTTAAAAACAGAACAAACTCAAGAAACCTGACTGTAAAATTGAGAAAAGCATAGGAGGAAGAAGGTGGACAGAGCAAAGGATGGAGGGCACCCAATGGGCTATAGTAGAGGATGTGGGGGTGATTTGCTGGTGGGAGTGATGTGGTGTAGGGGTAGGAAGGGCCACTGAGCAGGTTATCTATGAAGGAGAGTCCTGGAGCCCTCAGTGGCTTTCTCAGGTTTTTATGGAGCTTTACATGCAGTGCAGCAAACAGGTACATAGCAGGCAGGGGGCCCAGGAGGCCAGGCCTCCAAGCCCTCAGACAAGTCATCACTCTGGGCTTCTCTCTCTCTCTCCTGGCTTCCTTTCTTTTGCCTCTGCTTCCCTCCCAGACTATCTCATCCATGGCCCACGGAAGTAAACAACACAACGGTATAACAATGTAACAAAACACAGGTGCCCCATCAGGCAGAGCACTCCTAATGGCAGGAGGGCAGAAAAGCCTGAAAATCACTTACCCTACATGTGGTAATGTACATTTGAAGAGGTGTGGTGTCCCTCTACCTCTGAATCATATACAGTGTTTTAAACTAGTGTTATTTGAATAATAAAAAATTAAATAATTAAATATGTGAATAGAACAATTTCTTAAAATTAATTAATTAATGAATTAAAACAAAATTAGGACCAAAACCTAGAATAAGAAAATGCTATGAGAATATTCTACCTTTGGGCAAAAGTCTCATTTTTTAAAACCACCATCAAAAAGTGTGTTATGTTTGGGTAGGCAGAAAGGGGCAAAACCATGTTTTGAATTCACATTTATTGAAATCTATTCTATTGCTTGATATTAGTTGAATTAATAGCTTAATTCATGCTATTTGCTGTAATAGAATATGTATGATTGCAAATGTTTAAACATTTGAGAATATTTTTAAATATAAGAATATTTTTTAAAGAAATAAGAATATAAGAATATTTTTTAAAGAAAAATTTAAGGAGATTCAAACCATAGGTGAATGAGAGAAAACAAAGCATTGATATAGTAGTTGGTTAAAAAAAAAAAAAAGGAGAAAAAGACAAAATTGATTTCACTTCTTTTAACCAGATCTTCTTGCTGTGTGATTTGGAGGAACTGAAGATTTCATTACAAGAAATGTTCCTTGGGCCTTCCCTGGTGGCGCAGCGGTTGAGCGCTGGGCTGCGAAGCTGCCCGCAGCCTCCGCAGCACAGGTTCGATCCCCGGCAACCAGCGAGGGTCCCACATGGTGTAACAGACCTCTCCTGCTGCACCCTCTGCTCCCCTCAGCAGTGTATTTCGTCACTCTGCCTGTTCTGTCCCCCGCTCTGGCTCTGGTGAATTCTCTCACCCTCCTGCACTTCTGACTGTACCCAGTGCTTGTATAAATAAATAAATAAATAAATAAATCTTTAAAAAAAAAAGTTCCTTCTTATTATTAAAACCATAATAGTTTAAAGACAAGCATACTTTATATTTTGTCATCAAAACTAATATAACATGTAAATAAATATGTAACCAAAAAGATAAGATTAAAGATGAATTTTCAAGATAAGTCACTTTCATTGGTAAAACTTATTTCAAAACTGAAGAGGGATTCATTAATAGTTTTGTAACAGGGTGGTCCCAAGGAAAGGGGGAGGTTCCCTGCCCCACCCAAGGGAGGGTGGAGCTGAGCAGGAAGAGGAGAAGCTGCAGAAGACACTGAGGAAGGAAGCAGGATGGAGCCAGGAGACCTGGAAGAGGCGCATGGAGCCTAGAGACACGTGAAGAAACTGTGCTTGTCTTTTGGTCGTGGACTGGGTGACACAGATGTGGGTGAGACCCGTGGGGAGGTGACAATGGCAGCTTTTATCTTGATGTTGATTTTGCTCTTTTCCTTCCGGGCTTGTCTGGTTGTTTGTGACCCTTTGCTGTGGGTCCCCACTGGAAGATGCTTTAGACTTGTGGCAGGCTTTGGGGCCTTGCTCTGGGCCGACCCCATATGGATGGAGTTTTACCCACGAGGGGATGGGTAACTTTGGGTGCTTCATTTAGAAACTAGACTCTTTGCCTTACCTGTATTGTTTCCTAGTTTTTATTAAAGTTCCTTCCCATTAAAGTGTCATATGTTTTGTGTTGATGCGGCGGATGGCAGAACCCATTTAGAATAGGCAGGTTTGCGGGGTTTGGGCTGACCCTCTCTTTGTCCTATAACAGATTTGGCGTCCAACGTAATTTAGGACAGAGCCATCCGTGGTTAGTCAGCCCCATGGGGAAATTGGGCTTCCCTGTGGCGCTGGCTACCATAAGCGCAAATGTGATTTTTGGTTTCTCCGGTGTGTTTGTTTCATATGTCGATTTGCTGTTGAAAAACTGGCTTGGGCTTTGTGAAGATCTGTGTGTCTGTATGTAATTTGTTTGTAGTGACTTGCTAAGACATTTGATTTTGTGGAAATTGTTCTGTGCCGGTTTTACTCAAAAGATTAGGCAGTACATTGGACCATGTGGCCAAATCAAAGATGGCGTCTGAGGCCACTTGGAACTTTTTTTTTCTTTCTTTTTGTAATCTCTGCTGTCTCATTAGCATTTCTAAAGGCAATAATGGTTCTTCAGTGGTATGTTGCTTTGTCTTTGGCTACTTCCTGCTCTCTGCCTGATGGATTTTGCAAGCCAATTGTGGAGCAGAGGTGTTTTAATTAGCAAATGTATGCCTGGGTGTTAAGGAAAGAGTAGCCTTATCAGTAACTGGTAATCGCTGGTATCCTTGATGGATTAAACTGTCATACTGGACATTCATAGACAATGCTGCTGACTAATTGTTGCTTCTCTTACACACATTGTAACCCTAAAAAAGACTGTCTCCTAAGACTACACCCTAAGATCTGTGCCACCATAGATATGGTGGAATAAAAATTAAAAGGGGGGATTGTAACAGGGTGGTCCCAAGGAAAGGGGGAGGTTCCCTGCCCCACCCAAGGGAGGGTGGAGCTGAGCAGGAAGAGGAGAAGCTGCAGAAGACACTGAGGAAGGAAGCAGGATGGAGCCAGGAGACCTGGAAGAGGCGCATGGAGCCTAGAGACACGTGAAGAAACTGTGCTTGTCTTTTGGTCGTGGACTGGGTGACACAGATGTGGGTGAGACCCGTGGGGAGGTGACAATGGCAGCTTTTATCTTGATGTTGATTTTGCTCTTTTCCTTCCGGGCTTGTCTGGTTGTTTGTGACCCTTTGCTGTGGGTCCCCACTGGAAGATGCTTTAGACTTGTGGCAGGCTTTGGGGCCTTGCTCTGGGCCGACCCCATATGGATGGAGTTTTACCCACGAGGGGATGGGTAACTTTGGGTGCTTCATTTAGAAACTAGACTCTTTGCCTTACCTGTATTGTTTCCTAGTTTTTATTAAAGTTCCTTCCCATTAAAGTGTCATATGTTTTGTGTTGATGCGGCGGATGGCAGAACCCATTTAGAATAGGCAGGTTTGCGGGGTTTGGGCTGACCCTCTCTTTGTCCTATAACAGATTTGGCGTCCAACGTAATTTAGGACAGAGCCATCCGTGGTTAGTCAGCCCCATGGGGAAATTGGGCTTCCCTGTGGCGCTGGCTACCATAAGCGCAAATGTGATTTTTGGTTTCTCCGGTGTGTTTGTTTCATATGTCGATTTGCTGTTGAAAAACTGGCTTGGGCTTTGTGAAGATCTGTGTGTCTGTATGTAATTTGTTTGTAGTGACTTGCTAAGACATTTGATTTTGTGGAAATTGTTCTGTGCCGGTTTTACTCAAAAGATTAGGCAGTACATTGGACCATGTGGCCAAATCAAAGATGGCGTCTGAGGCCACTTGGAACTTTTTTTTTCTTTCTTTTTGTAATCTCTGCTGTCTCATTAGCATTTCTAAAGGCAATAATGGTTCTTCAGTGGTATGTTGCTTTGTCTTTGGCTACTTCCTGCTCTCTGCCTGATGGATTTTGCAAGCCAATTGTGGAGCAGAGGTGTTTTAATTAGCAAATGTATGCCTGGGTGTTAAGGAAAGAGTAGCCTTATCAGTAACTGGTAATCGCTGGTATCCTTGATGGATTAAACTGTCATACTGGACATTCATAGACAATGCTGCTGACTAATTGTTGCTTCTCTTACACACATTGTAACCCTAAAAAAGACTGTCTCCTAAGACTACACCCTAAGATCTGTGCCACCATAGATATGGTGGAATAAAAATTAAAAGGGGGGATTGTAACAGGGTGGTCCCAAGGAAAGGGGGAGGTTCCCTGCCCCACCCAAGGGAGGGTGGAGCTGAGCAGGAAGAGGAGAAGCTGCAGAAGACACTGAGGAAGGAAGCAGGATGGAGCCAGGAGACCTGGAAGAGGCGCATGGAGCCTAGAGACACGTGAAGAAACTGTGCTTGTCTTTTGGTCGTGGACTGGGTGACACAGATGTGGGTGAGACCCGTGGGGAGGTGACAATGGCAGCTTTTATCTTGATGTTGATTTTGCTCTTTTCCTTCCGGGCTTGTCTGGTTGTTTGTGACCCTTTGCTGTGGGTCCCCACTGGAAGATGCTTTAGACTTGTGGCAGGCTTTGGGGCCTTGCTCTGGGCCGACCCCATATGGATGGAGTTTTACCCACGAGGGGATGGGTAACTTTGGGTGCTTCATTTAGAAACTAGACTCTTTGCCTTACCTGTATTGTTTCCTAGTTTTTATTAAAGTTCCTTCCCATTAAAGTGTCATATGTTTTGTGTTGATGCGGCGGATGGCAGAACCCATTTAGAATAGGCAGGTTTGCGGGGTTTGGGCTGACCCTCTCTCTGTCCTATAACAGTTTCTCTAATTCATTTTTATATATAACAAAAAACAAATAAAAGTGTTTTCGTAAAATATGAACTCAAAAAGAAAACAAAAATCTCTAAAATTTGCAAAATCATTAAAAAAATAAAACAACTAATGAAATAAGTACAGAAATCAGCCTCTTTTTAAAGAATGAACATTCAAAGACAAAAGTATCTCTAAAATTTGACTAGTTTCCCAGTAGGAACACAGCAGGAACCAGGACACCCAAGAACATGGGTGATCCAGCCCATCTTCCACACACACTAATTTTACTTCAATTTGTTGGATAAGTTTTTTAAAGTGGCAATATAAAAGCTTTTCTGTGCTTTTGTTAAAAACAAACACACACACACAAAAGTATCTCTAAAATTTGTAGAAATATTTAAACAATTTAAAACAGGAAATGAAATATTAAATGACTTGCATTCTTAGAATGGATTTAATAGGTGTGTATATGTGTATGTATGATGTATCAGTCATCAAGCCATCATCTGTCCTTTCTGTGTATTACTTGTCCATCTCTATCTGCCCATCCAACCACCCATTTAGAGTTGCCTTTTTGTCTGTCTGTCTATGTATGTATGTATGTATCTATCTATCTATCTATCTATCTATCATCTATTTAACATCTTTTATCTACCCATTTATTCATCTCTACATCATCCATCTACCCACCCATCCATCTATTCATTTTTCAAATTCTCCTTTAAAATATATTAACTCCGGGCCTCCCCTGGTGGCGCAGCGGTTGAGCTGGGCTCCGGGGCTCCCCACAGCCTCTGCAGCACCAGTTAGATCCCTGGCCACCGGCGAAGGTCCCACATGGCGTGACAGGCTTCTCCTGCCGCCCGCTGCTCCCCTCAGCAGTGTGTTTCATCAGCCTGCCTGTTCCATTCCCTGCTCTGGCTCTGGTGAATTCTCTCACCCTCCCGCGCTTCTGACTGTACCCAGTGTTTGTATAAATAAATAAATTAATCTTTAAAAAAATATATTAACTCCACTCAATGATTATTAATTAGTGACTTGAATACAGATTCTTAAATGTGTTCATTTTAACATTTGCAAAATAGTAATGAGGTAAGCTTTTTGAAAATTGTACTTTCTCAGGCCTGTAACCCTCTTCTCTCTCATTGGCCTGCCCTGAGGTACAAGGAATTCTACCCCTCAGCCTCTTGTGCTGTGTCTATAAACCTGAACCTTCCTATCACAGCAGGGAGATTTCTGCTAGACTTGAAGATTCTACCACCTAAGTTCGCTTTGGGAAAACCACAGTTGGCCAATTGCCCCCAAATCACATGGTTTTCCTGGAACTGTACCCATGGCATTCTCCCACATGCTCTGGGCATCCTTGTTCTACTCTCAGCAGCCATGATGAACCCAGGCTTTTCTGCCCAATAGGTTAGACCTAATAAATGAGGCAGGAATATTTCCTGTTTGCCAACCTTGCAATTGCTAGTCATTTCTATGAACTCGCATTCCCACATGGCTTGTCCCAAAGTGTTGAGACTGTGAACTGCCCTCAGACCTGAGGTAGCCTCTGGATTAATAGTGTACCCGGTGGGCTCCCATCAGCCTAATGATGAAATTCAATGCATTTTGTAGTAGGAGTAAAGAGCCTTTCCTTCTCAGATTCTCCTCAACTCAATGGAGTGTCGCTTATGTGCTATGTTCTGAAGACTGATTTTTGCTACTGGTATTTGAGGGTAAACTTTTTAATTTGAAGATAAAAAAAAATTCCTTCTAAACAGAGCCAGGCTACTAAAAATCAAAAGTGCTTTGACTTTCAAAGGATTGTTCAGCTTTAGTTTTTAAAGTATCTAATTAGGAGCTCAAAAATCAAGAGGTTAACATTTGTTAGGGTCCTTTGTGGTACCTTTCCTGAGGCAAAAAAGCTTAGCTTTATAATGTAGAAATTCTCAGAAGACGCAGAGTCTTTTTCCAAACCGTTGTCCTATAAAAACATATTAGTCAGAAAGCTCCCAGCCCCACTGCTTGTGCCCACCTCCCCCACCTCATTCATATGCATAAAGGGGAGGGTAATTTCCTTCTACAAAACAACAGAAGTGTATCCTTGACCTGGTTCCCTGTCCTTCTTCCCTAAGGATTGCGTTTCAGTGGTTTCTCTCTTTCCCACATTATCCTTCCCTTCTGATTCATTTATATTGAATGCTGCGAATCTTCTCTTTCTAAAACACAAAAGTGCACAAATCCCTGCATTTGTGGCCAGTTGCTGAAAGCTACATTCATAAGCAACAGCTTCCTTGCTATTTATTTTTGCTTTTTTAATAACTGTTCAAACTGAAAAAGTCTAAACTTGAATTTCTGATAGTTCCCTCCCAAACATGAGCCCCTATCCGTTTTCTCCACTCAGATAACTGCAACTCCATTTTCTTAGGTAAATCGGCTAAGAGCCTTCCCTTTGTCCATGGATATGTGTCCCCTGGTCTTCCCATAGGAGGTCACATGGGGTCACTTCCCTTCTTGTTCCACTTCCATGCTCCAAACCATCTCCAACAATCTATCAACCCTGTGCCTTGCTTCAACAGTCTACTAAGTGGTGTCCTCACTCTGCCTCCTTGAACTCTGCTGGTCCACAGTGGCCAGTATGGAAAACTGTAGGTACTGCAATACTTGCCCTAAACCTCTGAAGAATCCCCAACCCTTTCCAAGGAAAAGGCAAACTCTCTATAATTGGGTTCACAACCCCACTATCTGGGACCTTGCTAGTCTCTGACACATCTGCTACTTCTCATCCTGCTCTCCTCACTCCAGTTAGAGCTCCTCCTTGTCATTGCTCAAATGCCATCTTTACACTGCACTTCGTGTTAAAACTGTGCTGGTAAGAATATAGCTAATTACAGGTTGAAGTCAAAAGTTGTCTTACTTACACGCATCCTGTGGAAAATATGAAGCTTCCCTCACCCCTCACTTTTGGTCTGTCTTCTCTCCCTTGTTCTTTATTCTTATCATTCTCCACTAGCTGCCATGCTTTCTTTTTTACCTATTGTTCTTATTGGTCTATCCTTGCAAACAGAATGCAAGCTAAATACGTGGAGAGAAAAACACTGAAATTTCTGAATTTAAAAACATTTTGTGGGGTCTCCCCTGTGGAGCAGCGGTTGAGCGCTGGGTTGCGAAGCTGCCCGCAGCCTCTGCAGCGCGGGTTCCATCCCCAGCCACCAGGTGAGAATCCCTCATGGCGCGCAGACCTCTCCTGCTGCCCGCTGCTCCCCTAAGCAGGGTATTTCGTCAGTCTGTCTGTTCTGTTCCCTGCTCTGGCTCTGGTGAATTCTTTCACCCTCCCGTGCTTCTGACTGTACCCAGTGCTTGTATAAATAAATAAATATGTAAAAAAATAAAAAATAAAAAACAAAGCAAAACATTTTGCTTAGTGAGCCTCCCCAGTCAGTCGCCCAGCAGGTTGAGCGCTGCGCTATGAAGCTGTCTGCAGCCTCTGCAGTGCGGATTTGATCCCAGCTGGCAGGCAAGAATCCCACATGGTGCAGCAGACCTCTCCTGTCTTGCCCGCTGCTCCCCTCAGCAGTGTATTTCTGTCGTCTGCCTGTTCTGCACACTAATCTGCCTCTGGTGAATCCTCTCACCCTCCCGTGCCTCTGGCCTGTACCCCAGCTCTTATATAAAAAAAAAATAAATATTAAAAAAAAACATTTTGCTTAGTATTTTAGAACAGGTCCCATATCACTTAAATATTTTTGTACTATTGATAAGTAAAATAAAGATATAGGTCTTCACTGTGGAGCTCTAAAGTCAAGCGAAGAGTGTGCTAATATGTTTTCTATACTGTGGAAATCACCTTCAGTTAGATTTTAAATGGAAAACACATGCTTTTATATATATTTTAGATACACATGTCCTTCAGTATGCACTATGATGCTTCTTAATCTTTTATTTATTCTTAAATCCATATTTTCTACAAGTGAACTTTTCAGATTTAAATATATCTGCAAATTTATGGCTCTGATTCACAAACACAAAATCACACAAAAACCAACTCTAGAAAAAAATCTTATTTTGAGGTCACATAGCCTACCCAAGACAATGCTGTTTAGACTTACAACAATTGGAAGGGATTTATCCTGATGGCTGACAATGCAATTTCAAGATCACACTTAAAGGAGCATGGCAGCAGCTGTGAAATCTTGGAATTTCTCCCCTCTCCTCTATGACACCTTGATAAGGCAATTATAGCATAATTACCTTAACAAGTGGCATTACAGGAAATTATTGTCATTCTCCTGTTAAAATAACACATAATCATCGGCAAGTGAATTTTAGAATCCCCAATCAGCATCTCATTACCTGCAGTTGGCTCTAAAATTCTCGCCATTGGTGAGCAGTAACTGACAAGTTATTTGAAGGGGGAAAATATGAAAGGGGACAGTTTGGAAAAATCAACAAGAACACACCCCAGTTAACCCCCAATGATCAAATTTGCAGTTAAACAGCAACATTTACTGCCTGGCCAACCTGGCAGCTTCTTTGTTTTCCATAAATATGTTTGTATCCCTGTCCTGCCACCCTGATGTTTTCCAAGACGGTTACACTCTTCTGAGAAGCAACAAATTGTGAAGCTATGTTCTATAAATGACACCGTTCTCAACTGCATGTCACTTCAATAAAAACATTGATTTAAGCCATTAGCTTCTTGATACAATAATTCGTCTCCAAATGCAGTTCCATTTTCATAATAGTAGACTCCACTTAAAAATAAATCTTTACAAACAATCCCATGTCCCTTAATGCCTTTTTTTAATCAAGGATCTTAAAGCAATGTGATTGACAGAAAGGCATGGAAAGACACCATTAGAGGATCCAAACTTTATTTAATGTCAAATAACATGGGGAATAAATGCAAATGGTCTCATAAACCAGGAGATACCCAGAGAGAGGAACAGGTTCCTAGACTCCCAGTCTCCCTAAAAGAATCATCTATGTAAAATGAAGATTTTGCCAGTATTTTTCACTGCTTTCACCATTATCATAGGGTTTTCCATATAGATAACCCCCATCACCCTCTCATCAACATGCTAGCAAGCAGAATGAGGGGTATTCTGGAATACCCTAACATGCCTGCTCTAAATGGGTCCTAGCATCCACTGCATAAAAACAAAGCATATTTTATAGTGCCTAAGACCTTCAATAGAAAATAACTTTAATAGAATTAAAGTGCAATAGACACAAGAGAAAGAATATAGTTTCCAAATGAAGTACCCAAAGAGATTCACCCCTTCTTGGGTAAATGCCCAGCCAAATAGGGCTGGCCCAAAGCAGGGCCACTTAAAGCTTGCCCAGGTCTAAGGCAACTTCTGGTGGGGAACCCCGGGACAGAAGGGGCCAGGCAAGTCTGGAAGAAAAAGAGCAAAATAAAAGTTCAAGTCAAGACAAAGGCTGTTATTGTTGGCCTCCCCATGGTTTCTCATCTCTATCTCTTTCAAGTGTCTCCTTCCATGTTCCCCGAGTCACGGGTGCAAGACCAGGAGGAGAAACAAGTGTGACTTCTTCATAGGTCTCTCTGCCCATATGCCTCTCCCAAGGCTTCTCCCCGGAGCCTTCTCTCCCAAGTTCTTTTTAGCTTCCCCTCACTGCTCAGCATCACCCTTCATTGGGTGGGGCATAGAACTTCGGACCTCCCCTTTTTAGATTACACTGTTACAAACTCCCCCACATGACCTTGGCCACATGCTTGCCAATAAGGGGACAAATAAAAATAGCACAAAACTATTAGCGAACATCTGATTATTTACTGCAGAACCAGGTGAGATGAAGGTTTAGCTTTCTATAAGCATTCCCCAGCAAGTCTAGAATTAAAGTCTTTCTGAGGTTCAATTTTCCAAAGAATGTGAACAAAATAAATATTTGAACTTATTCCATTTGATGCGAAGGAATAAAATACACATAAGTATGGGGAAAAAATGAAAAGATGATCATACAGATGGTTCCCTTCACTGTGTATGTGTGTATGTGTGTGTTTGTATTTCTTCCAGGTCAGCTATGCTATGATTAAAATAAAGAAAAAGAAAAACAACTTACGACATTGTATTTTAAATGAGACATCTTTTATCCTCAGAATGATCCCACTAGTTGAAATTAAAACAACATTTGAGAGGTTGAGAGGCTATTTGAGGCTTTCATACTGACAAAGAAAAGTGGTTGTTATGTAATTGACTATCATAAATTATAAGAGCATGGAATTATGATAGAATGCTCAATTTGGTGAGTGATAGCAGTTTCTAAAGAATCACATGATGGAGAGAAATGACAATATCCAGTCTGGGACCTTGATGAGAGATGGCAGCATGCAGTCTCTCAACAGAAAGCACAAATTCCAAAATGACTATATTGAATGATATAGCCCAAACTTGTCTATTTGCATTGTTTTATATTTATTTAATTTTACCTGATTATATTATACACCAACGCTCTGTTCTTTCAAAGTCCCTCAATAATCTCTATCTAGTACTTGTCCTTAGTCACAAATTCAAAGGCCAGGCTCTTTCTTAAACTGCATAAAAAGTAAAAATAACCCTCCTGTTTGCATTAAGAGCTAATTTTATAGTGAGCGATTCTAACTTTTTTCTTGTCAAAACATTTATAAGCAAACAGACAACTGCTAAGTACGATCACATACAAAGTAATACCATGTTTTCCAAATAGACAAGAGGTGCTTTTAAAAATCCTGTGTCCAGCAACAGATGGAAAGTTTGAGAAATGTGAACAAGTGAAACATTGTTACACATGAATGGGTCTACATTTCTCAACATAATGAAGTCCAGTTATGACACATTAACAACTAACATCGCACTCAATGGTGAAAAACTGAAAGCATTTCTCTTAAGGTCAGGAATAGGACAAGAGTGTTCACTCTCACCACCACCATTCAACATAGTATTGGATGTACCATCCAGAGTAATTAGGCCAGAGTGAGATGTAAAAGGAATCCAAATTGAAAAATAAGTATTGCTATTTGCAGATGACATGATAATTATATACATATAGAACCTTAAAAATCCCCCCAAAATTACTAGAAATAATAAATGAACACAATAAAGTGGCAGGATACAAAATCAATATACAAGAATCTGTTGTATTTTTATATACAAACAATAAATTAGATTGTAAATTAAATTTATTTAATTTTAGTTAGAGGAAAGATAAATTAAGAAAATAATTTATTTTCTGCAGCCTCTGCAGCACCAGTTCGATCCCCGGCCGCCAGCGAGGATCCCACAATATATATATAAATAATTGCATTACAAAAAGATGAAATACCTGGGAGTTAACAAGCTAGTTGAAAGACCTATACATTGTTAAAAGAAGTAGAAGAGCTGGTGAAGCTCCCTTCAGCCTCTGAAGCGCCAAAAAACTGTGTCAATGGATTGAAAGAATAAAAATTAAAATGGCCACACTACCCAAGGCGGTTATAGATTCAGTAAAATCTCTATCAAAATCCTCATGGCATCTTTCATACAAATAGAAAAAATAGCCGCAAATTGTATGGAACGCTAAAAGACCTAGAAAAGCCAAAGCAATACTGATGGCAGAAAAGGCAAAATGGAGCTCTCCCATGATCTGACATTAAATTATATTATACAGTGATAATAATCAAGACAGCGTGGTATTAAAATAAAAACCCACAGGTTCTCCCTGTTGGCGCAGTGGGTTGAGCACTGTGCTGTGAAGCTGTCCGCAGCCTCTGCAGTGCGGGATCCATTCCTGCCGACATGGCGTGGCAGACCTCTCCTGCCTAGCCCGCTTCTCCCCTCATCAGTGTCTTCTGTCCATCTGCCTGTTCTGCTCCCCGCTCTCTCTGGTGAATTCTCTCACCCCACCCCACCCCACCCCGCACCTCTGACCTGTACCCTAGTTCTTGTATAAACAAATAAATCTTTAAAAAATAAAATAATAAAATAAAAACCCACAGACCAGTAGAATTAAAAGCTAAGAAATAAAGCAGAGCTATTATTCAACAAAGGATCCAAAAATCATGCAATGGAGAGAAAGGAAATCTTTAACAAATGGTGCTGGAAAACAGTCACATGCAAAAACAAACACAAACAAATAAAAACAAAACTAGATTATGCAATATAGACTAGAGATTTGGCTATAAGATCTGAAACCCTAAAATACATAAAAGAAATCATTCAAAACACGCTCCTGGATATTTACTACAGAGATGTCTTTGAAGATTCAGCCCAAATGGCATAAGAATCAAAACCAAAAATAAATAAATGGGACTATATCATTTTCATGTTTGTGTACAGTAAAAGAAATCACCAATACACAAAAAGAAAGTAAATAGACTGGGAGATGATATTTGCTCATCATACATATCACAAGGACATTATATGCAAAATATATAAAGAACTCTTACAATTCAACAACAAAAAATGGACAGAAGGTTTGAGAATAGACATTTCTCCAACAAAGGCATCTAGGTGAATGACAGATACACAGAAGGTAAATGACACACCTGGATCGCATGAAAATACATTGAATGTCTTCTGAAAATTCACAGAAGATAATAAATTATTACAAAGAAAATGTGCATGGCCACTGGGATTATGAGAAATAGGGAGAACAATTAAATGTTGGAATTCCAAACTCTAATACATTTTGTTTTATTCTAACAATAAAGAAATAAAGTAAATCAAAGATATCCCCATCCAATAATCCCTTTTTAGTGACTTGCAATATTATTTGTAATAAGCAATGTATTTTCTATTCCTGGAGAAAGGAATTGTTTTCCTTTTAAACTCCAAGCAAGCTGTTGCTAGCTATGTATACCTGGACATTCAAAATCTGGTACCTGCTAAAGAGTATGACATTGGCCTTAGAGGTGACTGAACACCTAGCCTATCATTAGGAGTAATTATAAGTTGATTCAATTCATTTTCTGAAAAAGCTCACAACCGCTCACAAATGTATTTCTAGTGAACAGTTGGAGAATTATATTTTATGATTCAGTCTCCTCAAACCTGCTCTGTCCAGGATGCTTCTAACCTCAAAGCAGTCAGAGAAAAAGAAGGTCTTCGAACCATGGGCTAAGGCTGCTAGAGAGAGCTCTTTGTGACTTCTTCATTCATTAATATAAAATGCTCACTTTAATTTGTGTAATGTCGATAATGAAGATTTAAAGGAATCACGTTCATTCTTCTACACAGCAGTGGTCCCTGCCTGCGGTGGGTGCCACAAGGACGAGATGGAATCACACCCTGAGTGTGGTCTCTACCTTGGCTCACTCCTAACCTAACCGGAAAGGAGGGATTTTTCTAACCCTTGTTTTGAGAGGAGGAGGTAGGCTTACACAGGACAGATAGTTCTTTCTCCTTTCTCTTTAGAGCCTCTGAACTTGATTCAAGTGTGGTGATGTTGCACAGGTGAATTAATGGAGGAAATTCTATGGGGACTACAACAGAGAAAAAAAAAAATATATATATATATATTTAAAATATATGTAAAGGGCTTCCCCGGAGGCGCAGTGGTTGAGCGCTGTGTTGCGAAGCTGCCCTCAGCCTCTGAGGCGCCAGTTTGATCCTAGGCTGCTCCCCGGCCACCGGAGGAGGGTCCCACATGGCGCGCAGACCTCTCCTGCCGCCCACTGCTCCCCTCAGCAGTGTACTTGGTCAGTCTGTCTGTTCTGCTCCCCTCTCTGGCTCTGGTGAATTCTCTCACCCTCCCACGCTTCTGCCTGTACCCAGTGCTTGTATAAATAAATAAATAAATAAATCTTTAAAAAATAAAATAAAATATATGTAAAATATAAAATAAAGGCACAACCTGTCTAGACATGGCCATTCCCAGCTATCCCCATGTTGGTGACACTTCTACCTCCTCAAATACAAAAGAAAATGCACAGAGTCCGCTTGTGAGGCATCATTTCTATACCTGTGTTATTCTCTCATTAGGGAGAAAGACTATATCTACATACTGTCTTTCAGTGGCTTCAAATTTTAGGTAAAGAAAGGAGAACACGGACATTCCAGGCATGCATGAGAGATGTGTTTCCAAAATATTTTTTTTCAAAATCAATTATCAACCTTAGAGAGATGCTTTATCATAGGAAAACCGACTCCTTTGTTAAAATAAAATAAAATTTCATGTGAGGAGAATCAAGTGAGTAAACCCTTTGAAATATTTCTGGTGTTTGAATCATCATTTTTAGAGTTTCACTCTGTGACTGCCTGTCTACTAAGAATATGTAAAATTCAACTTATCCTGCATCTTGTGTTTTATATGAGACAAGCTCTCCAATTAGAAACAAAACATGCAGGGCCTCCCCGGTGGCACAGGTGGTTCAGCGCCGCTCTGAGAACCTGTCTGCAACCTCTGCAGCACCAGCTCGATCCCGGCCTACCGGCGAGCGTCCCACAGGGCGCAGCAGACCTCTCCTGTCACGCCCACTGCTCCCCTCAGCAGTGTATTTCGTCAGTCTGCCTGTTCTGTCCCCGCTCTGTCTCTAGTGGGTCCTCTCACCCTCCCGCACTTCTGGCCTGTACCCCAATTCTTGTATAAAATAAATAAAATAAATCTTTAAAAAAAAGAAATAAAACATGCAAAATTAACAAATGAAAATTCATACTAAACAAACAAAAATAACAGGATTGTTATGATGCATGCATTTGGTCTTACAAAAAGTATGCATTTGTCCCAAGGAGTGATAAAAATTTCTGGGCACACTGCTTGACTTCTCTTTCCACAACAGCTGTACCCCTAAGTGGAGCCTTCTGATTGCTTACTTGCAGAAACAGTTCTCTGGATAGCTGAGAAGTTTCTCTTTGTGGAAAAAAAAATGCTCATAAGCATTTTGAAATTTCTTTCTTGTTTAAGAAATACTGTTTTAATTGTAGCCACATCCAAGAAATAATAATGGAGCTAACACAGCAATAATTTGAATAAACTATCATAGTTCTATTTCTATGAAACGCAGTATGAGAAAGTAATATTTTTTTAAAAGTTTTCTTTTTCAGAGAAAAACAACTGGCCTTTTGAATAATTATGTGAAATTATCCTAAATGCACTTATTTGTTAAATGGCATATTTAAGTATGTACTTCGGAATTGTTCCTATAATATATGCACTTTGAAAAGACATATGAATCAATGAAGCACTTTATTAGTCTTTATCGTTACCCATGAGGAGCCAATATTTACCATATAATTATTTACACCTTTGCTAATAATATGGGAACTAATAAATTTTTTGTGTAGGCAGAGTAATCACATTGGGTCACCTTGAAGATTATATTATTAGTTGGCCTCCAGCAGGTGTTCATTTCATCTGATTTATATCATTTTTACTTATGTCTGTTACATTTCATCAAAGCATAGTAATTATGTAACATAGAAAAGTAAATTCTGCAGAATATCATAAAATGATAATCATAGCCTTGGTGAGCATATGAAGCAGCTATTGGTCCTCTATTTTCATGGTGCATATAACAAATAATTCTGAGAATTATTCTCTGTAAGTAAAAATACAAAGACATGCTAAACACATAATATATATGAATAGAAAATAGATTTTATTATATAACTAACTTGAAAATAGAATTGTTCTTCTTATCAATCTAAGATTATTAGATTTAACAACTTATCTAGGATGTATAAAAGAAATACTTTGTTTAGACTTAATTTGAAATTATCAACCATGATTTTCATGCTCTTTGTGTTCTCATTATTTAGTGACAAATATAATGTATTTTTGATAGCAAACAATTGGGATATGTTCTCAGAAAATGAAGCTTACTGTTGACAAGACACTTAGTATTATATTTCTGATTTAACTTTGGCATTATATTGTTAGCAATTATTGTAATGAAAATACAGGAGATTCTTCCCTGATATGTGTTTTAATTTGATTATTTTATGTTTTTTAAAATATTTTTATTGAGTTAATACTGGTTTTCATCATTGTTTCATGTTTTAAAATGGAAGTTTGAATACATTCATATTTGGATAATATAGTAAAATAGGAAAACAAAATTATCATGTAGAACTTCATCCGGGTTATTCATTCAAAAATCAACAATTCCATAAAAAATTCCAACAGAAAACCAACTACAAGTCATTGTAATTGAGAAAAGATTTGCTTTTATTAGCAGATCACTCACAAGACATGACAAAAAAGAAATATCTCATCTTTCAATCTTGTTCATACCTTCATCATATCTGCATGAGATATGACTATATAATAAAATTTTGGCAAACATATTAAGTTGTAGAACTACTTCAAATTCTAGGGATATTTCATGTTAATGTTGTTTTTAGTCAGTCTCATAGAACTGCAACAATATGAAATCTCATAATTACTTATCATCAGAAAAATGTAAATCAAAGCCAAAATGACATACCATCTCCCACCCATGAGGACCACATCAAAAGAACAACACCACTATAAACAACCAGTGTCGGTGAGGGAGTGGAGAGAAAGGAACTCTTGATGGGAGGTTGACTGGTCAAGGTCCCGTGAAGAACAGTTCAATTCCACTTTTAATTGCCTTTCACAAAACTTAAGCAGAATTAAGATATCATTCCCACTTATTTACAAAAAATCTCCTGATGTCTGATTTATGTTTAAAATATTTTACAGAGGGTGGTGCTCAGATAAACATCAATCAGAGAGACACCCTAATCAGCCAGAATAAAAATAAGTTATGTAAAGAATCATACAGCCATTCTGTTCTCGGTCTTTACTCGGCTGCTTTATTTTTCTTTTAACTATGTTAGGAACTGACATGGTATGTCCTCCAAAGTCTGTATGTTGAAGCCTACTCAACAGGGAGATGGTTGTAGAGATACTCATCCCTCACATATTGTAGATGAGAATGTAAAATACTACAAACACTCAGGAAAACCATCTGTCAAATTCTTAAAATCTAAACATGCAACTGTCACCTGACTCCACATTTGCATGCCTAGGCATTGACTTTTCTTTCACATGAAAACTCATACATGAATGTAGCAGCTTTATTTGTAGTAGATCAAAACAGGAAATATCCCAGAAGTCCTTCAGCAGGTAAATGGTGAACAAACTATGATAAATCCACACCATAGGATATCATGGAACACCAAAAAAATATTACTACTGAATCTCCAGAGAATTATGTGTAGTATAAAAATATCTTTGCCAAGCCTTACATATATATGATTATATTTACAGAACATTCTTGAAACAACAAAATTATTGAAATGAGGGCCTCCCTGGTGGCGCAGCAGTTGAGCGCTGGGTTCCGAAGCTGCCGGCGCCCTCTGCAGCGCCGGTTCGATCCCCGGCTGCCCCCCGGCCACCAGAGGAGGGTCCCACATGGCGTGCAGACCTCTCCTGCCGCCCGCTGCTCCCCTCAGCAGTGTACTTCGTTCCTTCTGCCTGCTCTGCTCCCCGCTCTGGCTTTGGTGAATTCTCTCACCCTCCCGCGCTTCTGACTGGACCCAGTGCTTGTATAAATAAATAAACAAATAAATCTTTAAAAAAAAATATTGAAATGAGAAAAGTTGAATGATTTTGCAGGGTCTCAAAGTACATGTGGTAGAAGGGAAGAGAGTTTGTAAGAGGGCAGCCCAGGGGGTGCTGTGATGATGGAAATGGTCTGGTCCTTTTGCTGTATGGATGTCAATATCTTGATTGTGATATTTTTCAAGATGTTGCCACTGGGGGAAATTGAGAGAAGTCTACTCATACTACTCATGTAACTCTACAGTTATCACAGAATAAAAAAGTTTATTTTATAAATGTTGTTTTTAATTTCCAAGTCTTTTCAAGCTGTTTCTATATTAAAGCACTTGAAACCCTGAAGAGCTAAATGGCACTGCAGTTGGTACAACACAAACAGGACACTGACCACTTTCCCTGGCATGAAGTCCCTAATGAGCACTCTGATCAACAGTTGATAGATTAAGTAGTAATGTTCAAGTGCAGCAATTGTACAAAGGAAAATAATAAAGAATAGAAAAATCTAAATGTGAGAAATCAGGGCATCTTGCCATCACCTGTTTTGTTTTTAGAAACATTGGTTTATTATTTTTTAGAACTGTGCTATTTATTTATTATTAATTGTGATAATGTTATCCATAACATTAATTATGATAATGTTACCCATATTAATTGTGATATTACCCATATTATGTTATTGCCACCATAATATATCTGTGGCGCGCGCACACACACACACACACACACACACACTGAAATATTACTCAGTGATCAAAAAAGATAAACCCATGACATTTGTGGCAACATGGATAAACCTGTAAGATTTAATGTTAAGTGAAATAAGTCAGAAGTAAAACTATAAATACTAGATGGTGTCACTAATATGTGGAACACAGAGTAACCAAACCAAGAGTCAGATAAAGACAAACTTACAAACTAACCCATGAAAGCTGACACAGAACTAGCCATCACCTTTTCATGAGAGCTGCAGCCTCTGATCTTCCTGGGAAGACTGGCTGAATTACAGAGGCTACATGTATATCTGTAAAGGAGAAGAGAAGAAAAATTGAAAGGACTGTCAGTGGATCCACATGTATAGACCCAGATGAGACAGAAATGGAGGGAACAAGGACATGGGTATTGAATATAATTTTCCTCAGTGACAAATCGAAGGTCTGTCCTTTCGGACAGATACTCACTTGGCTGCATGTTATAATAGGACTGCAAAGAAAATGACAACTGATAGAAGTGGAAGTATTAAAGTGATCTGATTCACAACAACCAAAATTAGGTAGATAAACAAAAAATAGAATCTCTACCATTGCACCACTCCTTCTCTGATTTTAGTAGATTTGAAGCAATTCCTTGTATTATTTGAGGGTCAATGCTGCAGTATAGTTATTGCTTAAGGAATAATAAGTTTTAACATCTTCATATTTTACCTTTTGCATTGCAACTTTGATGTTATTTTGTACAGGAAGTTTTTCAGTGGCACCCAAGCTTAAAATATTCTAGGAGCTTGTGTGTGTGTGTGTGTGTATGTAGTCAGTTATCATGGCAAATGACCACTGCTCATAACAGCCCATTGTAATCTCCATTATAAACTCATTGGAGGGAGGCATTGTGTCTGTTCTGTTCACCCAACACCCCCACCATAGTCCTTAGTGGTTAACACTCATTATGTCTATGAATAATTCATTAAAGTGAAAGTATTTAATACATTCTGGAGCCTTTTGATCCTATTCATGTATATTATTAAACCTTTTTCTCCCTAGTTCACTCTTCACACCAAGAATACACTGACCCACAAGCCTTCACTTAGATTAGCAAACAGTAGTCAGGGCCTGCTACACAGTTACGTGACTGATGGACCTGGAAATGTCTATTCACTGTCTCAAAACTAGTTCAGCCTCTTGACAGAACCTAGATTGAACTGCACATTACTTTGTTTCCAGTTTTCCACTCAAGGGCATGCTAAGATGCTGACCCAGGTCACAGGTGAATCACTTCTATAGTAATATCCTGAACAGCTTCCCATGCTGTATATATAGAGAGAATGATATAACATTTTGTTTCTACTTCTGTACTCTGTTATGTATCTTTGGGTAAATAAATACCTAGCAGAGCTATTACTGGATCATATGGGATTTTAATTTATTTTTTTTTTAAATCTCCATGCCATTTTCGATAGAAGCTATAGAGGCTGCACCAAACTGCAGTCACCCAACATTTTTCCAACTTTGATCCACTTGTATTTTAATGCATTGAGAATAACGTCTTTTTCAGTAAGGCTAATTCTAAGACTTACAATTACATGTGTACTTCCTGCTTCTTTCGCTTTTGATAACCATATAATCATAGTCACACATAAAGAGAAGGGTCTGAACAGAATACATAGGCATGCTAAGTACTTTATAAGACTCAAATTATGTGCTTTTCATAGTTTAAAGGAAATGAGGAAACAAATGCATTAGCACTTCATAATAGGTCTGCATATGTGTGCAATTGAGGCCATTCTCAAACAGACCTAAGGAAAATTGGTGAAATTTTAATTTTAGTATCCAGAATAAGGATTGTGTGGTGGGTTGAGGAAGTCTGCTATTAACTTTGTCTTTTCAATTTTTCACACATGAGAAAGAGAAACTGAAAAATCTTAGTTTGTCCTCTTCCGACTTAGGGTAAATTCCTTATTCTTATTGGTGAAACATTATAATTACAGACTCCCCCACATCTGTTCCAAATTTCTCAGTCAAGATATCTCATCATCTCACTTTTCCAGATTGTTGTACAAAAATACTTGGTATGCCCTGTTTCACCAATTAGAAACATGCAAACTGAGGTCAAGTAAAATTTAGTATGAATTTCAAGAACTCAGTAAAAATTCTGCCTGTCGTTAGAATGACACCTTTTTTTGTTCAGAGATTGGAGGGCTGAGCATGCTAACCCAGCCAGAGGAAGCCATCTTTCTGCACAGCAAGCTCCTGGCCTGGCTCTGTCACAATTTTAGTGCACAAGTCTACCTTAAGGTGCCATTCACCAAGATGTCACAATGGGAAGAAAGGAAATGGTTTTATTATTTGTGGTTTTTTGAAGTCAAAACATCATATTTAACAGTGATGTTATTTTTATAAACTATTGTTTCTGAAAATGCCTCAATTGAAGAAAATATTCATTTGCTTGCTCAATGAAATTTAACATTTCACAGCTTGAAAATGTTGCTTCTTATCATTTTTATTCTATTTCCTTTTATAAATTAATGTTGACTTTCTCAAAGTCCAAGAAGGTGTTTCCCAAAAAGGAATGCTATACTTAAACATTTCCAATGAATGCCTCATGTTACAGCATATCACCTTGACTAGATTCAAACTGTATGTTTTCTTCTTGAATGCTTTCAACTGTCATGCTGTAGAGAAACCATTTCATCCCTACATTTTCTAAACCCATTTGATCATAGAATTTCCCATTTTTTAACCCCAATAAGTAGTTGTATTCATTTATTCACTTTCAAAATTCAATCATTATAATCACTAATTTTTATTCATTTTTCATATGGACTTTCCTTAATGCTCTATGTTAAGGTTTTTTTACTGATACTGGGATGTCCAAAGCTTCCTAAAGCTCCCATTTATGTAACTTCCATGTCTGTTCACACAAACACCAGCAAGTATGCACACCTACCATTCCCCCACTTCACACCTGGGGTTCATGCACTGCACCCAGAACTAGACTTTCCTAAGACCATGAGGAGCCATGCCTTTCCTGGGACTCTGAGGGACTCTGAGGATGTGTGTTGAAGAAGGGGATGAGGAGATGGAAGCTCAGCAATAACTCTCTGCCTCCCTGGCTTTCCCAGGCAGGGCCCCAAGTAATTAATTCTAAGATCTAAATGTGACTTTACCTCCCCCCAAAACTTGTCTATTTGTCCCCAACTCCCAAGGAAATCCTTCCCAAATTTGACTGAAGTTCTACCTAATTTCATGCCACCAGCATACTTAATAGCAGGAATACGTGTTATTTGATCATCAAGATTGGAAGGGGATACCCAGCAAACGCAGCCTACAGCTACACCATCAACTCTGCAGGGGGTCCCAACATTGTGCCCCTATCCCACTCAATAGTAGCTACATCTGTGAGTTTCACAATATCAAAGAAATATTCTGAAAAAACTCAAGGAACTGGGTGAATATCACCCTGAGAGA
Organism: Talpa occidentalis; assembly: GCF_014898055.3. Classification (NCBI taxonomy): domain Eukaryota; kingdom Metazoa; phylum Chordata; class Mammalia; order Eulipotyphla; family Talpidae; genus Talpa; species Talpa occidentalis. The sequence continues at coordinate 53,307,057 of NW_023601433.1, forward strand.
CTTGACTGTCAACTTATAAACATTGGGTTGTCTCTTCCTCTAGAGGGAAAATGTTGTAGTGTCTGAATGAAAGAATTTGTTTAATTTAGGTTTCAGTGATTATTTTGAACACTTAAATGCAAACAGAAGGATATATAGACATCAGTTGAATTTTCATCAATTAAGCTGTTACGCACTTGAGCATTCAAAAGCCCTTCCTATTGAGGAGGCATCTTAAAATAGGTGGGGTGCAAAGACACCATAGCAGTCCAGGATGAAGAGACTGTCTCTCCCTCCACCTTATAGTTATACCACTGGCTCATAGCCTAAGTATGTAGATAGGCTGTTTTTCTCTTAGTAATTTGCACCTGAGGAATTGTGAAGGTATAGGGACATTTCAAGTTTACTTGTCATGCTTCCGCGGGGTTGAGATCCAGGGTGTTTGTGAAGCAAAGTTAACACACTAAAACATCATTACCAATATCATCATCATAAGTATTTAACAGACCTCAAATGACCTTGATTATAAGTTCCTTTTCTGCCTCAAGTATTCAGATTCAGTTTTGGCAGTTTACAATCAAACACAGGGCACAAAGAGAAGAACCATGATTCCACTGAGCTTTGAAGAGGGGCCAGGTATTTGGAAAAGATTCATAGAAAAAGTTAAGACCTAAGGCATCAACTAATACATGTAGCCAGTGTGATTGTCAAATCTGACATAATTATGCAGTTTGGAAATCAGTAATAGGGTTCAAAAGTTTTTGTATTAAATAACCAGAACCAGGTATCAACATGTGCTTTATTTACCTTTATCATTCTAGGTTTGTATGAGGGAAGAAAATATGTAAATAGATCTTGTTTTTGTAATATTGATCTTTAAGAAAAAAATACATATTTTCTTTGAAAAATATATTGCTAATACTCATGTTTCATTTTGATGTTACATCTTATTATAGTTAAATTAGGTTAATAACTTTGAAAACAAAATATATTTATAGTATTTTCCATAACAGTGATAAGAATAAGGGAAACCAGTTGTAGGATATTTTCTGCTAACATGAAAATAAGATAGTGTAATTGAAAATCTTGATATAAAGTGCAACTTATTTTTCCATAGAATTATCAAATTGCATCTTAAAACCTCTAGGAATTCTCAAAAAACAACCTTCTCAGAAAAATCCTATTTATATTTTACTACTTCACTCTATTTTAAATTATTCATTCTTGCAAAGCATACATTTACTGCAGTTCATTAATTTTTAGAATCTATAGGTTTGTAGAATTCAATTTCTTTAATCATGCATATAAAATTAATTATTAGAATTTTTTATTTTGCTGATTTCAGCAAGTGTGTAGAACCACACAAGATAGCCTTCAGCAAAATATGTAGCATCTAGCAGAAAAAGGAAAAATGGTCCTTATTTTTTTCTTAAAATGAATTTTCTGTTTCAATAACTTGTATTCAAATCATTAGGGCAAACATATCATTTTATTTTCCTTTGTTCGTATTTTCAGCAGAAAAGTGGAAGTAGAAACACTTACACCCATTCTAAAATATTTAACCAAACTATGCATAATGTAATTAAGTTTCCTAATTTACCAGTTTTACAGGTAAAGTCTTATTAATTGAAGAGAATCAAGTAAATCAAACACTTGTATCAATTATAATTTTACCGTTAAGAAAAGAATTTTAAGAAGTCTAATGAGCAGGCCTCCCCGGTGGCGCAGCGGTTGAGCGCTGGGTTGCGAAGCTGCCCGCAGCCTCTGTGGTGCCGGTTCGATCCCCGGCTGCTCCCCAGCCACCGGAGGAGGGTCCCACATGGCGCGCAGACCTCTCCTGCCGCCCGCTGCTCCCCTCAGCAGTGTACTTCGGTCCTTCTGCCTGCTCTGCTCCCCGCTCTGGCTCTGGTGAATTCTCTCACCCTCCCGCGCTTCTGACTGTATCCAGTGCATGTATAAACAAAACAAACAAACAAACAAACAAATAAATAAATAAATAAAACATGCCTCTAAAAAAAAAAAAAAAAAAAGAAGTCTAATGAGCAAATGGCCACAGAAACATTGCAACACAGAGAAGTAAAATTTTACTTGGATTCAGGTAGAGTACTCACTTTTCCCCATCTTAAATGTTAATTGCATAAGATTCTAGTAAGTATGATTTTAAAATTTCTCTTCCATGTGTTGCTATTTTTAAAAAAGGCACAACTTTACTTTCAGATGCAAATGTTATGAAGAAGGAACAAGAATGGCAAGCAGCCCTAGAGATCTTGCATTAAGTCTTATTCAACACAGTATAAACTCAGAATGTACATAGACCATTTTAAATATAAGATGAGAAGATCAAGGCATGAATAAATTCTATGTCTTTATTTGAGTCTTTACCAATATATTAAATAGATAAATCCCACAGTGCACCAGGGACCTTCATAGGGACACTGATGGGTGGAAACTTCTGCCCACCCCCCTTCCTATTCTGTAGTGAACTAGTCTTTTGTATCTCAGAGCCAAAAGACAGAATTGCTAAATTGAAAATATACCTCCAAAGTACCCCTCATTCATTCTGAGTCTTAAAACAAGAGAGTTGCGGCTCTCGGATCAGCTGCTAATGACACTTGAGAAGTAAGGAAGAAGCAATTATTAAGTATTTGAACAAGCTACACACAAAATACACTTAATGTTTGGCATGTATTTCCACCAGAAAGTGAAATTGTTATTGCCTTTTTTCAACTCTGGTATGACGGGAACTGAGAAGGGTCTGAGATTTTACTCTAATTGCAAGATAGCAAATTAGCCAGCAACAGTTTCTGGATACTGGCAGAAGACATGAGACTCCTGGGTCAGAGACTAAAAAAGTGAGTCATTATTCACACAATAGCAGGTGACAGGGTGTCAGCATTTGGTTTAATACTACTTTTTTCTAAAAATCCATTTCCACAAGGAGACAAGTAAAGGGCCAGATGACAGGTGCTCATATAGATTGTGCTACAGCAAAGGAACCCTGAACTTGGGGGCCTCCAATCTTTTAAAATGAGCAGAAATCATGGACTTTCTTTGCTCCAGGTGAAACCTGTATTTTATAAGACAGTAAACCAGCTTTTCTTTGCTGTAGAGGATATTCTCAAGGCTCTTGCCTCTCCAACCACTCCTGGAAGATAGTTTGAAGCAAAGGGAAGTTCAGTGCTACTGCTTATAAGACACAGGAGAGCCAGGGAGGAACACTACTCAACATGAAGGAGAATCTTTAACACTGACCAACCATCTCATGCATATTTATGAGTCATACATACTGAAAAAGTTTCAAATATGTAGTGGTGTAGGCCAAAGCCATGACCCTTAGAGACCATAGAAGGTAAATTGAAGGGCATTGAATTGTGCCCATTTTTATTCATTAACTTGTTTACAGTGTTTTATTTTTGTGTTGTATTTTGTTGGTTTGTGGACATAAACAAAAATTATTTCTAAAACAATTCATAATTTTGGGCCTCCCTGGTGGCACAAGGGGTTAAGACCCAACCTATGAAGATATCTGCAGCCACTGCAGCACCAGCTCGATCCCAAGCCAGGGAGCTACCCCCATGGTGCAGCAGACCTCTCCTGGCTCTCCTGCTGCTCCCCTCAGCAGTGTATTTCAGTCAGTCTGCCTGTTCTGCTCCCCACTCTGTCTCTGGTGAATCCTTTCACCCCTCACACCTCTGGCCTGTACACCCAGTTCTTGTATGCATACATAAATAAATCTTTAAAAAAATTCATAATTTTACTACTGTCTTCAGTGATCTAAACCTTTTTCTACAAGAATGTGAAATTCCTCAAAAGAGAATTCTGCTTCCACATGAATTCCAGGAGCATAATCTTCCAGAGTTTGAAGAAAATATGCTGCTAGAATTTATTTTACATAAATTCTGTGACCAAATATCTCTTATTTATAATTCAGATAAATTAAAGATATGGCTATACCATTATTAGCTCAAATATTTGAGCATTTACCTAAATACTTGATTGTAAAATACCACTGAAATAATTCAAATAAATAAAAAATATGCAGCATATATATACCAACTCTCCTTTAATCTTTATGACTATCCTGAGATAAATAATTTTTATTTTCATCTCATAGACACCCACACATAATATATAGAATAATTATATGTGGAGTATCATCTCTGAGTTCAATTTGATCATAAATGTTAGTAAGTTATTGTTAAAAAATAACTTTCTTTTCCCACCTTTTATAATGTCATCATACCATTATAGTAATAATATTTCATTTTCTAATTAGATGCAGTTTTCTTAACTACTTACCAAATTATTTAGTAATCATGTCCCTTGGAATCTACACAAAAGAGCTGAAATCTATGGCCACATGAAAACCTGCATACAGATACTTATAGGCAGCTTTCTTGACAATTGCTAAAACTTGAAAAGAACCAAGATATTCTTCAGTAGCTGAGTGGATAATCTGTGAAAAATCCAAATAATGGAGTATTATTCAATGCTAAAATGCATGAGCCAACAAACCATGGAAAGACATGGGCAAAGCTTAAATGCCTATGATCAAGTGAAAGAAGCCAGTATGAAAAGGCTACATAATGTATGATTCTAACTCTATGTCATTCTAGAAAATTATGGAGACATTAAAAAATCAGTCATTATCAGGGTAGAGTTGGAGGTGGGGGAAGGCTTTATGGGAGGACACAGAGCATACTTAGGGTGATGAAACTATGGTGTATGACACTGTAATGATGGACACAGGTCACTATACATTTGTCCAGACTCATTGAATGTAAAACAGGAAGAGCAAACCCTAATGTAACTGTGGACTTTAGGACTTTGAGTCATATGATGTGTAGATATAGGTTCATCAATTATAATAAATGTACCATCACTACTTAAACAGAAAGAAAATAAACTCCTAAACACATGACTACCACATTAAGAAAACATATTTATACTCTTAATGATGTATCTTCAGGAAAGTCTATCCTGAATTAAAAATAACACCCAAGCTGGGCCTCCCCGGTGGCGCAGCGGTTGAGCGCTGGGTTGCGAAGCTGCCCGTGGCCTCTACGGCTCCTGTTCGATCCCCAGCTGCTCCCCGGCCACCGGAGGAGGGTCCCACATGGCGCGCAGACCTCTCCTGCCGCCTGCTGCTCCCCTCAGCAGTGTACTTCGGTCCTTCTGCCTGCTCTGCTCCCCGCTCTGGCTCTGGTGAATTCTCTCACCCTCCCGCGCTTCTGACTGTACCCAGTGCATGTATAAACAAACAAATAAACAAACAAACAAATAAATAAATAAATAATACATGCCTCTTTAAAAAAATAAATAAATAAATAACACCCAAGCATCTTGTATTCTCAGCATAAGGGGAATGAAAACATGAGAAAGAAGCTAGTTTTCAAGTTCTACATATTCCAGCAAGGTATCTAGACAATAAATTTCAAGGAGTTGGAGAAAATCTACAGAAGACTGCACAGAGAATGCTACTGCCTAAATGAATTATTTTGTAGAAGATTCTAAAAGACATAGTTAAGATTTTAGAATAGCAAAGTCTAAAGAAAGTCTCATTATTTCTTAGTAACCTACATGCTCTACCTCATGGACAGACAATTGAATACTAATCTTTACAGCAAATTATATGGTAACTGGAATTGAAACAGTGGGAATATAAGATAGATTCTGCATGTTAATACTTGTTAAAGTAGCATCATTTTTTCTTGTTGAAATATACTCTGAAGATTTACATCCCAAGGCCTATAAGAGAGAAAAAAAAATATTTTTAAAACTCTTCTATTAATGTTTCAAATGTACCTTGTTTTTGGATTCATTGATTTTTATTCTTTAAAACAAGACTTTTTTATTTTCAAATATGACATGTACATTATTCAGCCACACTAAAGAACAGTACAATTTGTTGCCAGCTATATCATCAATTCTGTTTTAATCTTCCCTGGGTGCTGAAGTAAAACATGCTGAGCTGTAGATTTCCTGTGCTGTGGCAGGAGAAATTTACTAAGCAATATTGCTCCTTTTCCTGGAGGTTTTCAGAGCCGCTCTCCTTGGGAGCACCCCCTTCTGCAAATGCGAGATGCAGCCAAGTGTCTGGGAGCTGCGGCATGTCACAGTGTGTGCTCCATTGATTAACCATGAAAACAGTAATGGAACTGCCATTGATCCCTGAAATGGCTCCTCCGAAATCCTTTCGGATGGCCACGGGGTCACTACTCATGTTCCGTTGTGAGGATAAGCTTCAAGCTATCTGACTGCTTGCTAACCGCCACCTGCAATAAACTGCTTACCTTTCCATTACCAGCTTAACAATTGCCTGCCAGAGTGGAGTGTATGAAAAATAGATAAAGAAGCTCCCAAACTTCACTACTGCAGAAAGAGTGGCTTGCACGACCAAGTTTGAGAATTTTCAGTCTGAAAAATAACTCTCATGCATGCCGGGAAGTATAAAGTAACTCAGTCTCTCACTTTGAATTTACAGATTTCTGCAATAAAAATACTGGTTATGTTTATACACTACTTTTTACTTTTCAAACACTTTCGTATTTTCTCACTTGCTATTTTTAAGGTTTTGTATGTATAAATGATTCCTAAAAAGGAGGGAAGTCATGGTGAAACCATGACCAAAAGTATCAAATGGCTGTATGAGAATCATTTAAGGCAGAAAGAATTCTAAGTTCATTCTTCCATCCACCCACCCACCCGTCCACCCACCTACCCATCCATTCATTCATCCAATGATCCATCCACTACCACCCCATGCACCTACTCATCCATGTATCCATCCCATCTATCCACTTATCCACCCATCCTTTCATCCACCATCCACCATCACTCATACACCACCCCCCATTATTCAAACAAAGATCTTTACTGAACCACTAACAGGTAAAATGACATAAAATTTTTTTCTCTTATTATTTCAATCAAGGTCATAAAAGTTTATCAACAATAACAAAATATATGTATGATATAGGGAAAATCAGAATAAAAGTGCCTCATCCACACAAAAGAAGAATTTTCACCCTGTCTCTCTACCAAATGGAAAAATTATTTGTGTGAGCATCAAGGGCAATCACATTTATTTCTATTGAAAATGAAGACTATTTAGAGTGATTTAATTAGAGCTATTATTAATACTATGGAAAAATTGGGAAGAAATGACTTCCAGGTCCTTGATGAATGCTTCTACTCACTGCACAATTTTAAAATTGTTATAAGAACACATAACATGAGATCTACCTAGCAAATTGTTAAACATGCAATACATAGTGTTAACTATAAGTAGTTGTAGTGTTAACTATAAGACCAACAAGAGTTCTCTATAATTTACTCATCATGTGTTACTCTGAGACTTTATACCCACTGAACAATTTCCCTTTTTCTTTTCCTCCCTGCCTCTTTTCTACTCTATGATTCTATTGGTTTGACTATTTTATATCTCTCAGATGGAGTCACCCAATATTTTCTCTTCAGTGACTAGCTTATTACACCTACTATAGTGTTTTCTCCTCCAGGTTATTCCATGTTGTTATATATGGCAGGATTTACCTCTTATTTAAAACTAAATAGCCTCTCTCTCTCTCTCTCTCTCTCTCTCTGTGTGTGTGTGTGTGTGTGCGTGTGTGTGTGTGTGTGTGTGTGTTCCCCAAATCTCATTTTTCACTCATATGTTGATGGGCCTTTAAGTTGTTTTCATATCTGGACTCCTGTGAGTAATGCTAAGTGAACATGGAGATACATATATTATTTTTAGATCCAATTTGAATTCTTTTGGATCTACGCCCATAAATGGAATTGCTAGTTCATATGGTAGTTCTATTTGTAATTTGTAAATTAAAAAAAAAAAGCCTCCATCCTATTCCCACAGTAACTGCACTGCTTTACATTCTTGTTACCAATATGTGTTCCAATTTCTCTATATCTTCACCATAACTTATCTATTTTTCTTGATAATTGCCATCTTAAGAGGTGTGAGGTGATATCTCATTGCTGTGATTTGAATTTCCCTGATGCTTAATAATGCTAAACACCTTTTCATACAAGGCTGGCCATTTCAAACACTGACATGCAGGCCCATGAGAGTTCACAAATAAGTCCACAGATATATGGTCAACTGGTCTTTAATACTGGGGTTAAGAATACACAGTGGGGAGAAAGATAGCCTCTTCAACAAGTGCTATTAGGAAAACTGGATATTCACATTTAAAAAAAAAGCAATGATATTGGGCCTTATCCTAGACCATGCATACCAAAAAATTGTCAAAAATGGGTTAAAGACAAAAGGGTAAAACTGTAAAATTCCTAAAATGAAACAGAGAAAAGCTTCTTGACACTGGTCTTGTTACGGAGCAGCCCTGATATAAAACGGGTTGCCTGGCTGTGGGTCCTCACCCGCGCGCTTAAAAATGGACTTATTAATACTCCACTACAGGCACACACAAAAGGTTAATAAAAGGTTTATTTACAAGGGAAAAGAAATTGAGGTAATGTATAACTCAGGGAGAAAATAGAAAATAGGGAAATAAAGTCTTTAATGCGTCCTACCCGATCCGCCCACCTGGAAACCCAAAGGCACACACAGAGCTGGCCAAAAAGGGCAATTCCCCAAAGCCCATGTGTCTGGTTTTATACCAAACCTGGCTGCTTAACCCCACCCTCATGTCCCAGCCACCTTCCCTTTGCTGGTGATGGATTTGGAGTTCCCAGTGTCTTTGGCTTTGGCCTGGGGTGAGGGTGGAGTCCACAAAGCCTGTATGGAGTTAGCTTTAGGACACCCTTTTCCCCCTAACAGTCCCAACACTGATTTCTTAGCTGACAAGAAAGTAAAGGCGGTAATAGAGCACAATATTTAAAAATGATACCAGCAACTTTAACAGCTGAGTGTGAACGCAATCAGAAAACAATGAGGAGGCTATTAGGAGGTTAGTGTGACCTACTAGGGAAGATACACAGTGATAGTTTGCATTAGATCAACAACAGAAACATGGAAGACCCTAACAAATCAAACTTTACTTGGAAGACAGAATTTAACAAAACCCATAAAATCCAACAAGAGCTGGGTATCCCTGCTGCTCAGATTAACACAACATATAGTCTTTAGATCTGTTATTTAACTGTCATGAACTCTAGTATCATCACCTGTGAAAGAAAAAAAAATCCCATTTATCTTTTCAGGCAACTGTTAAGTATTAGAAATTACATGTACATATGTATATAATGTATTTTAGGATTATGATGGTGTGTAATATCAATTTATCAACTCACTCATTCATCAGCTCATTTATGGTGGCAAGGGTTACAAGGTATTGTTTTTGTCTTTCCTTTAGGCATTGAAGTTGGTTAGTGTTCCTGATACCAGAGGATGTTCCTAAGAGGGTGACATAAAGCATTTCAGTTTGGGAGAGAAAGAAGCATCACCATGAAGGACAGTGAGCAGTGTGAGGGGACATCCTGAAAAAAGAAAGAATAGATAACAATGCAGGGACTTAGGGGAGGCAATGGGCTGGTGCAAACATGGCTGGAAGGCAGGAGATGAAGCTGAACTAGGGCTGGGGTTCACAGAGAAGGCAAGGCCACATGGCAGAAAAATCCCAGACATGAAGCTTCAGTCTGTTTTCTCACCTCTCTTCTCTGGGGGAGTTTGGAGTCAGCAACCAGCCTCCTAATCAGCTCAACCCTGAAAAGTTCAATCCAGCCACATTCATATTTTTTTTCCATACTGCCTTATGATACCAGCATAGGTAGAATTCATACATGTCCTGTTACTCCTGACACCTGTTTTTGGAGTAGCGTGTTGAAGTTATCGTGGCAATGTTAGGGTGATGGCTGAAAATGTAATTTGGGATGGGATTCTTCACAGAGGTGGGAATGACCTTGGTATTCTCCATGAGTCACAGTCTGGTCCTGGCTCATGGGTCCCACCTCCGGCACCCAATATTTGAAGACCCTTGAGTGCATCTACTAAATAATACTTATAAAAATCGTTTTGTATAGAAATGATATTACTTGAAAACATGTTTGAAATGAAATTTGAGTTGTAATATTCTCCAATAAACTGATGTTTTACCATTCAAATCAAAATATTTATTTAAATATTAGTATTAGTAAAACAAATTAGTCAATATTAATGTTATTTATATACATATATTCTCAGCATGGGAATATATGTGATATGCGGAGGATTGGCATTTACAAATATACATGCACACACATACAAGTACACATGCACACATATATTAGTGTGGAAATATATCTAATATATACACACATATATTTAAGCATTCATGTATACACATGTAAATATACATATATACACAATATATACTGGTAAGGAAATATATGCATCTATACTTGTGTGTTTTATATATATTATATATGCATAACACCATACACATATACACATATATGTATGACACCATATACACACATATATTGTATGGGTATGCCACCATATATATGTATAACACCATATAAGATGTATGTAATATATACATGTAATATATGCATATTATCTCTCTACACACTCACACACAAATCATAAACCATTTCCAAAATCAATCTTCCCATGGATCCTAAACCAAGCCAACTGCTGTCTGTGCTGGGGCATTATGGTCTCTTGGTCTCATGATTACCAAATCCTATACTTTCTTTAAGATAAAGGATTTAAGTGCCTGCCCTTCAATGTCACTTTTCAGTGGCACTGAAATGTAAATCTGCTATCTCTCAAAAGACTTTCCTCTGTATTTAGACCTTTAAGTGGCCTTACACCCCAAATAAGTCTGCCTAACACCTCATGGACCATGCACTGAGCATTCCCAGCTGTCCGCCGAGCAGTCTTGAGCTCCTGCAAGGGCTGATTGGTCAGGGGCCAGGGAAGATTACCTACATCATCCTGGGGAACTTGGGAAGATGCCTGAAATAATGAAGAGGTTCCAGCTTTAAATACACAAGCATACGTAGTGGGAAAATCACTAAAGAAAGCCACATAAAGAAACCATAAAATCAGTAAAGTGACCAAAGACAAAACCTTGAAATATATCCCTTGTGCTAAAGGGATACTGGATAGAAAATAAGCAAAAACGGGCCAGGTTGAACAGGGAAAATTTGCCAAGAGTAAGAGTTTTTCTCTAGCAGGTGACAACATCCTTTAGGGATAATTATAAAATCATAAAGGAAGATAAATTCTGTTTCAAAATTCCTTCCATAGTCATATACTTAAAAGAATTTCTTCCTGATAATTCTGAAACACGTAATTGCAAGGCAAAAAAGATAGAGATGAAATCTACTATGAAAGGTTTATTTATTTAAAGTAGTAATTTCTAGAAATCCCCAAATTAAATAAATCATAGATTAAGTAAAAAAGCTTAAAGATATACTATTTTCTTAAAAATTGTTTAGGATATAATTTCAATTTTTATTGATCTTCAGAAACATTTAGTACCCTCACTTTGAATAGTTTTTTTTTTTTTCTAATGACATCAGTTTTAAATACTTTGCGGTAATGATTTATATAATTTGAAGTGGTTATTTTCCATACTTCATTACTTTCCCCCAAATGATCATTGATTTGATAATTACTAGATATTTTAAAGCCTGCAGACATAATGTCCTTGAAAATGTTTTAAATGTCTTATTCTAAGCAAAAATAAAGTACTTGAACTTAGAGATGATTTATTTTTTTCAACATAGATAAAGACCATTCTATTTTATCTTAATTAAGACTATTTAGCAACATATATTATTGGAGAAATTAACAGATAGTTTGTTAGCAGCCCATAAAGGAAGATATTTCTATATAACATGCAAATATTATTGTATTTTATTAGAATGACCAGGATTAAATGTAGGCAACATTTTCCCCACTGATTTCTTTCTAGATTCTCTTTTAATACCCTAGTGCATGATGTCTGTTTTTACAAAGTGAACAGACATCTAAAGGTAAAAGGTTTTGATTCTGACCATTTAACTATCTGTGCTTTTATCACTCATTTATATTTTAAGTCTTGTCCTTTAAAATGTGCTTAAAAAATTCATCAAGCTACAGGTCATCACCATTACATATTTTCACACAAAAAATTCTACTATTGCCAAAGCAGTTTAGTCAGTATCATAAGAGATGTGCCTTTCTTAGCTTGCAGAAGCTGACATTTTAGACAGTACAGATGGGAGAGTCAATTTGAGCAGAGAATTGTCAATGGCCATTCTCAGTACTGACACATATTTGGTGACCATCAAGATCTCCAATTTTTAGAATCATTGGAAATATCTGGCACTTTACTTACAAAACTATACAAAATAATATATTCTTTTTATTAAAATATGTTATTCTTATTTTGACCAGTACTTCAAAACACCTATTTTTTTTAAATGTGATCTTACTTTATCTTTGTATTTTTTGGGGGGCGGGGAGGGGTTTTGTGTGTGTGTGTGTGTGTGTGTGCCTTAGGTCTACTACACTAATCTTCCTGGTATAAGTCTCCTGATCTTGCATTCATGTAAGTCAGTTTCAAAATAACAAACAAGCCTGTGTACAACTCCATTCACAAGGCTTATCTTTGAATATTTGCTGAAATAAGTTACCATATGAAGCTCAGCAGACCTCCAGTATTTCACCTGTCATCTATGCAAATGAAACATAAATACGTTTACTACACACAAGACACAAAACTACAACTTTTCTTCCAATGCCTTCAAATTGCTACCATTATAAATCATCTAGTTGTTTTCCAAGGGAATAAAAGTAACATACTCATCTAATGTTCACATATAACCCTGAGCTTGAAAACATCAAATTGTGTACTTCATAGATAACTTTGCTAATAAGAAGTAGAGAAAATAAGATGTATTAGAATGTATCATTTATGGTTTTGAAAGTCTTTTACTACAAATATTTGACTATATTCCCCAAATGACTAAAATATAGTAGTTTATGTCAGTGTAGTATAAATTTCTAACAAGTACAAAAAAGATTTAATGTCAACAAAACACTTAAGGTGGAATTCCAGAGTCTGGTGCTTTTCTTGTCAGTAACAGAAGCTTTTGAACAAAGCAGCACAGGCTCCCAGTAAAGGCAAGGGCTGGATTGCAGTGGATTTGCTTCCCAAATAAAGGAATTAGAAGTGTCAGAGACACTTTTCATAGGACCATTTGTGTCTTCTTCAGGTTCTGCTTTAAAATCCATCTAAGACTGTGGTAGAAAGTGTCCTCACTTGGGAGCTGGGAAATCTTGAGTAAATTATGGCCCATCCCTGCCAGTCATAATCTGTCCTCAATGGCCTTTAAATATGACCTTAACAGCTGGAGGCCTCTCTAATCAGAAATAGATTTGGCTTTCAATAACCAGAGGAAATCAGAGAATGAAAGGATAGAAGTTTGTTTTCCATTTGAAAGTTTAGGGTGGAAGTGAAGGGTGGAAGTGAAGTGGTATAATGAGAGATCAGGATTTCTCCGTTGAGCCCCAATATCCACCTACATACCCAAGAGCGCACACTATTGGTGCTTTCTCAATGAACTGAATTTTTCCTGAATGAATTAATTTAATTATTCTATCTTTAAACAATTTATTCTTTTAATAAATTGTGGTGATATTAGTAGTTTCCCCATCAGGTATCACCACTGTTTGGTACCTGCCAGCAAATCACCACACTCCACCATTATTATCCTACAATGGAATATTACTCAGAAGTCAAAAAGGTAAATTCTTGCCATTTGCAGCAACATGGAAGAAGTTGGAAGAGATAATGCTAAGTGAAAGAAGTTAGAAGGAGAAAGATAAATACCAGATGGCACCACTAATAAGTGGAATAGAGAAACCAAACTAAGGAGCAGAGAACGACAAATTTAAAAGTCAAAAGACTCGAAGGATCAAACAAACTGATTGCCAGAGGGAAGAGGGGGCAGGGAGGAAGGAAGAGAGGAAAGAAGTGGACAGGGCATTAGCATGGGAGGTTTAGTGGCGGGTGAGTGAAGCTTATACACATATGGAGACATATAAACGTAACCTCAGTGTTATATAGACATGTAAATGTCTGACAAATTAACAAAAAATGAAAAATAAACTGCAGATTCAGAAATAGCACTTCTAGATTTGAATCTTAATTTTGTTTCTTACTAATCAAGTGACACTGGACTTGTTACTGAGTCTTTGCAAATCAACTTATTTTTCTATTTGGGGAGGTGAAATGCCATCAGGTGTGCCAAGTGACTAGTGATGATGCTGGTCTCCTGACCTCTGGAAGTTCATTCATTTCCCCTCCTCACTTTCAAATTCCCCTTGAATCCATATTCATGCTTTTCAAGTACTGATCATTGAGGCCAATTGTTGGCCAGTTTACATTTTAAAAGGTGACATGGTTGTGTCTCAATAAATACTGACAAATCAGTCAGCTCACCTGACACCACAAATAGATTAAGTTGATAGGAAGAGAATGGAGCATATTGGGGACACCTATAATTCCAAGTGTAGATCATTAATTCCTGAGACTCAGTGAGCAAAGACTATTCTCTACATCTCTCTCATTATAGATGTCCTTACTGTCCTAGTGACAAAACAGAGCACAATAAACCAAGATCTACAATGTAAAAAAAGTCCAGATTGTATTCAGTTTTAGAGTGACATGCACAGACTGATTGATATATGAGAAATATGCAAAGGACTCAGAACTAAGGAAAATGTGCCATGTGAAGTCAGAACCAGGACAGTTGCTACTGGTTATGAGTATGCCTACCTTATCCATGAGGATAACAGGTAATATTCCAGGTGCTCTGATCTTAGAGAAGCACATAAAGTTTCTGTAGTTGATGTTAATTCCAACTGTTGAACTTACGCCTTTCAACTCACATGATATTAAAAGTGAAAGAAAACTGAGTAAAGCTACTGGAAGCAATGAGAAGTTGATTCTAACAGCATGAATTGACAGCTGGAGAAATTCGTGATATCATTTTAGGTAAGAAATTAAACTGTATACATTAATTTCCATTCAACTTTGTGTCCATAATTTGTGTTAAATTTTCTCTCTATAGGGGCCTCCCCGGTGGCTAAGCAGGTTGAGCACAGCACTGTGAAGCTGTCCACAGCCTCTGCAGCACCGGTTTGATTCCCAGCCAGCCAGGGAGAATCCCACATGGAGAGGCAGTCCTCTCCTGTCACACCTGCTGCTCCCCTCAGCAGTGCCTTCGCTCCGTCTGCCTGTTCTGTTCCCTGCTCTGTCTCTGGTGAATCCTCTCACCCTCCCATGACTCTGGCCTGTACCCCCTGTTGTATAAATAAAAAAAAAATTCTCTCTATAGTTAGAGCTTTGTGAATGTTTTGTTTGCTTATTATGAAGTTTCAAATAACTTGTCAGTCAGGATTAAAAAAGCATTACATTATTCTCAGTTAAGTCAGTGTCACCAGACCACTTAAGTCATCAGGAACTAGCATGTTGCTAAGGAAAATTCCCCAGTTGGTCATCAGAGAGCCTGAGTTCTGGTATCAGCTTTTATTTATTTGCTGTAGAGTGCTGGAAAACTCCATCAGTCCCTCTGCATATCAAAATATACCCATGACACCAAGTGCAAAGAAAGTGCCAGTTCTTTTATAAGTTGACACTGACCCAGACTTCCACACTCAGGTCAAGAAAGAGTAGCAGGTGGGTGTGGCTCTAAGGGAGAAGAAGGCAATGAACTTTTTCTGGGGAAAGTGATCCTTCCTTTTGAGTCTTGTTCCTGGAGCTAGATGATATAAACAGAGCCCTCAAACTTTCTACTCAGGAAATGGAAAGGGATACATACAACACATACAAGCAGAGTCCTTCAGACTCCTTTGGAGGTGACCCAGTCAAGAGGAGAGGCGGGGAGTCAGAATCATGGATATTAAATGTTCCCTTGGCAGAGTTTTTATCACAGGTATGTGTGGAGTGTGCATTGATGAGAGTGAATGTGTGTGTTTACAAATGTGTGTGCATCTGTGTGATGGTTGTGTTACATGCATACATGTGCTGTGAGTCTGCTTTGTATGTGTGTGCACACATGTGTATGCACAAATATGTGTGACTAAGAATATGTGACATGCATGTATTCAATGCATATGTTTTCAGGTGTGAACTCATTATGTGTGTGAATTGTGTGCATTGCACTGGATGTGTGAATTGTGTGTATGTTTACATATGTCGGCAGCCTCAGGAGAGCATCAGTGTGGGAAGTGAGGAGCCTGTGTTTGGTACATATAGATTTCTAATTTTCAGCTCTATGTCCTTTTCCATGTTCAAGGACAACACCTGCCATTTAATTTATAAATTTGGTGAGAAGAAATTGATAGGCAAATAGAAACAAATTGTTGAATATTTCCCCCAGAGCAATAAAATTAAGAGTGAATTGAATTTTCCTTGTTTTTCCAAAAGTTCCTCAATTAATATGAATTATTGTTATAATCAAAAAGAAAGAAGACACATTACAGAGTAAAGCAATAGGTGGTTACAAAGGAAGCAGTGAGCACTGAACAGCTTCAGTTAGTGAAGTACTTCCTGATTTTAGCCGACTGCCTATCACCTTTCAGTCTGAGTTTAAAGGACTATTCAGACCAAGGAAAACATTTGAATGCAACTTATTCTCTTTTATTCAAAATGATCTATTCTTTTCTGGGTTTTAAGTGATCGGCTCCTTCATTTGAATGCCTTGCTAGAAACATGTCCCCTAATGAAAACCCCATTATGCTTTCTCATAACTTCTGACTTGAGTGAGTTCAGCACTGGGCTCAGAAAGATATTAATTTAAAAAGAAAAAAAAAGATAGGATGTAATGAGCTGTGAAAAGACTGTACGTCTGGAAAGAATAACACTGAAAGACACTTAATATAAGGCCAATTATTTGACTGGCACTTAGATCTCACCGTTTATAATAAAGTCAAGAGAAGAAAATTTCAACAAAAAGGTTCTCTCTGCAATATATACGGCACAGCTGAGGAAATGAGAATGATCTTCAAACCAGAATAGCTCCAGACACATATGGAAGCTATAGAATCTTTAGACAAGTAATATTCTCTCTGTCTCATTATTTCATCTAAATAGAGGCGTGCATGTGACAGTGTACACACACTCAGGGAGGGTGACTGACTGCTTCCATGTACCAGGTCTTTGAATTCATTCAAAGTGCTTAAAGGATTTCCTTTATAGATGGCTATTAACTACCATTATCAGTGGTGGTATTAATTTTATTGTTAGTGAATTAAAGATCAAGAAAAAACGGTTGCTACATAAATCAGGAGTACATTATAAATGTTATCTATAATATATTTATGATACCTACAAAAATTTTATTTAAAGGCATATACAAAATATAGTATTTGGAGAAATTTAACTACATATATTGAAGAGAATAATGCTGATTTAAGTTAATTCTGATAATGTAATAAAAAAGTGTATTATAGTGCACTATGGCATAATAATGGAGGGAGGGGCTGAGAGTATGAAATTGACATCTGTTTCCTGAAAGAACCTGAAGAAGACAGGGTCATATCTTGGGTTTTACTGAAACTAAGATACCTTATTATTCCCAAACAAAATACTGGCAACAAAACCATGTAGTGGCCAGGTCTGTACTCTTAACAGCTAGAAACCAGATGGAAGTCATTGTCATAATGATGCCAGGTGGGAGCCTGGCCTGCAGAGTCACAGGACCAGGTAACTGGTTGTCATATCCCATGGACATCCAGCAAAGGACAGCCCAATTTGTACCAACAGAGGACATCAGGTGGATGCAAACTAAGAACAGTCACCCCAGTGAAGTCCCCGTTCCTTACTGGTCTCCCGGCTAAAGCCAGTTTTGGGACTTGGAACCCATGAGAGAAGATGAGTCAGAATCTGCAGAATCTCATAGATCCTGGACAGAGATGGCAGACAACTCTAAACTCAAATCATCGGTAACCTCAACCGCTGTCATGTACCAGAGGTGATATTTACTGGAGCTGATTTTTAGGGTTTTAGGGTTTTCGGGTTTCTTTGGGGAGACACATGATTGCTAATTTGCTGAGTGCAATTTTTTTTCATATTTATGGAATAAGAGGGTGAACATGGAACAAGACAGATGTATACAATGGAAAGATCATTTCATAGCTGTCTTTCATAATATAGTCCAAAGACCTGAGCCATCTGAACATGCCTCCACATGGCTCATCAAGATACTTCATTCACAAGATATTAGGCAAATTAGACTGTATGATAAAGAGGCTCACACAGGACCCTGATAGAATAGGTTGCTTCAGAGACAATACCAAACTCCACACGACCTAGGAAAAGGCCACATCATCAGATATTTGGAGGTCAGTGGACAGAAACATATGGACATGCATGTAAATGAAGGCAACAGAATAGGTCCCTGGGTTCTGGAGGCAGCATATCCCATACCCAGAACACCACTCAAATGCACACACAGGTGACCCAAACACCATGGTCACCATGAGTGAGGTTCCATGTGGGAAAAGACCTGTAGCTTGTTGAGGCTCTGGGGAAAGGAACCCCACCTCCCCAGCCACAGGAACTAGAGACTAGGATCAAAAAATATGAGAGGAGGGGAAGAGGGAAGATGTCCTGTGGGATTTATGGCAGAACTCACAGACACAAGCCAAAGCAAATCCCTAAAGCAAAGTCATCCCATAGGGAGCACTAAAATACACACCTTTTATAAAACAACCTCTGGACCATTACTGGATTTGGTGAAGATGGAGAGACACAAATTGGGAAGCCAGGACTGCCTATCGTGAGCTTGGACCCTCTCCTCATGAATTCACAGCTTTGGGTGTGCCCAACACACACACTTGCATGACAGAAATGATGTGCCTAAATCAAACAGGCCACCTCTTCAGGTGACCCATGCCATCTTCAGGATCCATGCCATCCCTCAGTGTTATGCCAGAGGCAGTTTGACCCCAGCTCATGCATGGGACCTTCAGGGGGTACCTGAGGTAGGAAGATGTGGAAAAATCTTGAGCTTGACTCATGGAAATTTGGTTCCCCCTTATTTCTCTGAAATTGTCCGTCTCTATATCCTGATATCTCATTACTGCTTTATCTGGGGGCTTGAATTTACTTCATTCACAAAGATGTTCAAATACCCAGCATTATGAATAGGCATGCACACAGTAGGTGGCTGGAACAGGAAGGAGCAGAAAATAGAAGGCATCTTGGCTTGCTTGTTCATAAAGCAAATCTAGCTCCTAAATCTCCAAAGAGGTGCTAAGAAAATTATCACCCATACCTAAAGATATTCTTTTAAAAAATGTTTATCAATAGTGACTGCTGTTAAGAAGACAAAGGCCAAGGGGAAACTTTGCATTAAGAACCTTTGATTTACAGACCACCCAGTACTAAAATGATCTTCAGACGACCTCAAACACCCTAGTAGCTATAAAAGGAATCAACACTTAAGGCTAGTTCAGAATAACCTAGGGAATATTTAAAATATGAAAAAATCCTGACTGGCTTGACAGCTTTTCTTTTTAAAATGTCAGCAGCAAACATCACTGTTCAGAAGACTAATTTCCAGCCATCTTTCAGAGTGGAGCAAAGATGATCACAAATTTAACTGAGGACAAAAGAAAAAAGAGAGCGATCCTCAAATTCTCTTTGCCTCAGCATGAGTTGAAAAAAATCCCTCCACACTGTCAAAAGAATTGGAGACAAAATGTATGTGAACAGCAGTCAAGGAGAGCACACATTTTTCAGACTTTTTCCAGCAACTTCCACGGAAAGATAAAGGTGCGGTAACTCTTCATAGAGAAGCATGGATGATTTATCTACTCAATTACACTCGATGTCAAGAGGCACATAAGCAGAGGACGGGCCTCAAAGAATGGCCAGGTACTGCCCAATAGTTTGAGAGCTTCCTGGTCCAGGATAGCCCTAAATAAGACCATCGCTCCTCGGTGCTACCTCAGGGCTTTGGAAGTTTGGAAAATGAGGAGCCAAGTGGTAAAATGACCAGCTAGCACTTCACAACACTAGCAAATGTTCAGAAACTTAGAGATTGGCATGCTTCCTGGGGATGTTGGAGGGGGTCTATGGGGTCCTTCACTTGAGTCTTGAGCAGATTTCCCCACTGATGCTGTCAGCAGCCGGCCTTTCTCATGAGAGCCAGTAACCAATGCACATGTGTCAGCAGGCTATGAAGCACAGATTTCAAAGGAAGCTCTCAGACTCCCCACACAACCTAACAGGGCAATCCTGTCTCCACTAAAGTGAAAATTGTTGTTCCTGATAGGACAATAATCTTGTTCTAAAGACTCATCCTCATCAATGTTCTGATTTTTTCAGAACTTGGTAGAGTTGACTCTCGGAGCAACAGGACAAATCTCAGAGCTGACAGCAGAGTGACTGATGCCGTTTCTCTGTTTTCAGGGCTGCAGCCCCTGCCCCAACGTGAAAGGCTACCACTGAGATCTTTTATTCCCTGCTTAAAAACAGGAGTAATACTGGAAGACTGGAAGACTGATAAATTATTTAACCTGCTTCCAAATTAATTTCTCATTATTTTCTAATGAGAAAGGTGAGAGGGACAAGGGACCATAAGAAGTTGGGGAGCCTAACAGGTTCCCCAACTTTACTCTTTACCAAAGTATAAAGACTCTTGGGGGTAGAGGGAGTGGAGCTCAGGACACCTGGGCATGCTTCATCTTTCTTTCTTTCTTTCTTTCTTTCTTTCTTTCTTTCTTTCTTTCTTTCTTTCTTTCTTTCTTTCTTTCTTTCTTTCTTTCTTTCCTTTTTTCTTATTATTTTTTTTTGAAAATTGACTTTGTGAGGGAACCTGACGCTGCTTGGATCAAGATTATTTTAAATGAGAACAGTCAATAGCATTATAAAGAAAATTATCTATATCCATCAGTAGTATAAGATAGGGTCTGCATGGGTATTTAAAACCAACAGAAAATTCATCATTCATTACATTCATCCAAATTTTATCTTAAAAAGAGCAGTCAGTAGGCATCATGTTTTAAATATATATATATATATATATATATATATGTATATATTTTCCATTTGGCCTCCTCTCTCCTTCATTCCTTTAAGAATCAAACTTGTGGTCTCTCAGCTCCAAGTTACTTTGCCCCCTGTGGGTTATTCTGGATGCTTCCTAATTATTTAAAAGGTGCACATGGAGCCATTAGTACAAATAAACATTTTAAAAGCCATTCTAAAGAAGCACCTGCTTGTTTCCAGTAGTTCATGGTGACTTTCCTAATAAGAAAATCCACTGTAATCTACGAGGAGTAGAATGCCTGTCAGAACTGCACACTGGAGTTAGATGAGGAATAACTCATCAAAAGAGGAGCGTAAACCATAGCAACTGCACTTGAATAAAAAAATAATAATAATAAATAATTGACTAATTTGGGCAACAATGCACACAATTACACTAAAAATTTGGCATTTTAACTGTCCCATGAACAGTGTGGAATTCAGACCATCTGCTTTGGATGGGGCCACGGAATCTCTGCTCTCTTTACAACCCATCTTTAGAAAACCTTAAGATTAAGTAAAATGAAAAGTTCTAACTCCACAAACTTGCATTTTCAACCACATGAAGATGTCATTGCAGGCCTAACAAAGTGTAATTAATCCCTTCACATTTTCCCTGTCTACATAGCACAGTCTAACTACGGGTTGTCCATCACCTCCTGACTTCCCCAGGTGAGTAATTATGATGATAATTAATAGTTACGGAAATTACCAGAACAGAACAGACCTATTCTGTGTGACAAAAAAAAGTTGCTATTTTACATGTGTGTTCAGTTGTGTGTGCAAGCATGCATGTGTGTCTGTGCATGTGTGACACACATGCTGCATTTTAAGTGCATATGTGTCTGTGCATGTGTGACACACATACATACGCTGCATTTTAAGTACGTTGATCTCAGTGGCTTTCTTTCAAACCTGAGTCCTGAGGGTCTTGCATATTCAGAAAGAGGACTGCATCTGTTTGAATCTCTGTCGGATAAACAAATATTTAAATGTAAGCAATATTGAAGAGATTGCTTTAAGCGCTGAAGCATAACATGGTATTTAGAAGAAAAATGATTGGGCCAGAGCCAGAGTAACTGACTACAGCTTACTGGAGCAGGAGGCTGGCCAGCGAGCAAGCAGACACACCCTTGAGGCTTCTGCAGACTGGGCCTCGTCACTTGCAGAATTCATTTGTAAAATAATTTAGGGAAGATTATTTCACAAGTGCACAGTAGCTGATGATGCTAAAAGTCAAATGTTTTACCTGTTTGTAGACCATCCCCCTTGGCACCTTCCTTCCCCATTTAGTTTCTTGGTAACATGGGTTTCTTTATATTTTAAGTAGATGTTGAAATACATATTTTTTTTTGCATTAGTACCTTCAATTTCATTTTCAGACTAGTGACACCAAGATAAGATGAATCGTTGATACATAGGATAAGAGAATCCTATTTTTAAAGTTTTCAATGAAAATTTAGGTGGGTAAATAGATAAAGTATCTTGTTTTTATTTGGAAAGTCAATTTAACATGTGCATAAGAGAGAGTCGCTTGAAACATGTTTCATGTTAAATAGACTTCCGTGACTGCAAGGTAATAAGAGCCTGAGAAAGACGAGGTTTGTAATAGATGGAGCCTCTGCTACAGCCCTGACTTACAAGCGTGTGTCCTCTTAGGAGGAAGCTACTACTACTCCCTGAAACCCACAAGAATCCCTCATGCCATTGGAACAGAGTCCTGATGCTTTCCTGCCTCCTGGACAAAGACAACCTCTGATCCATTCACCCCGCTCAGATGAAAGAGCCTTTCTCTGTGATTGTCTTTCTTCAAACTCCCTAACTCTGAACTCTGCAGCCACAGTGTTTTTATTCTTTTAAATATATACTCTGAAAAGGAATTGCTGGATCATATAGTAAATTCAATGCTTACTTCTTTCAGAAACACCATATAATTTTCCATCACAACTACATTATTTCATTTTCCACCAGCAATGCACAGAAGTTTCAATTTCTCAACATTCTTGCAAGCACTTGCTATTTATATTATTAGCAAATAATAATATAATAGTAACATTTTCACAATATTATTTTGACTATTATTAAATAATATATTGTTTAAATGTTTTATTATTTTAATAATAGGCCATGTCTTTTTAATGGGGAATTTAATATATTTGTATTTAAAGTAATTACTGACAAGGAAGGACTTACTTCTGACATTTTGTTGTTTTCTGTATGTTTTCTGGCTTTTTTGTCCTTCATTTCCTCCATTGTTGCCTTTTTTTGGTTTTGTTGATTTTTATGTTGACATTTTTATTCCTTTATAATCTCATTTTGTATGTATTCTATAGATATTTTCTTCATAGTTACAATGAGGGTTATATATAGCATCTAAAATTTAGACCAATCTAATTTTAACTGATAACAACTTCAATCACATATAAAAATTCTCCTCCTTTTCAGCTTCACAGCTCCATCCCTTCCTTTGTTATTAATACCACAGACTTGATCTTTATATTGTGCACCCACCAATATAGATATATAATTACCTTTGTGCATTTCTTCTAAGTTCTTTAGAAAATAATGTGGTGTTACAAATGAAACTCATAATAATATACGTTTTAAAAAATAATTTTCCTTTTACCAAGGACCTTTATAGTAATGACTTTGGATTTTTGTCTAGCCTATTTGCATTTCATCTAAAAGATTATCTTACATTTAGGTCAGGTTTTGTGGTGATGTGTTCTCTCTACCTCTGCTAACCTGGCAATATCTTAATTTGTCTCTCCTTTTGTAAGGGCAGTTTTGCCAAATATAGAATTCATGGCTGATGTTTTCTTTCAGTGTCCCAAACATATCATCCCACTACTCTCTGATCTCTAAGGTTTCTACTGAACTATCCACCTATTGTATTTTGGGGACTTCCTTGAACATAACAGGGTGCTTTTCTTTTTCCACTTTCAAACTTCCCTCCTGTCTTTTCACAATATGATTATAATGTGTCTCACTGTGGGTCTCTACTGATATATCTAACTTGGAATTTGTAGGGCTTCCTAAATCTGTATATCCCTTTCTCAAATTTGGGAAAATTTCAGCCATTATTCTTCTTAAACCCTGTCACTCTTCAACTGGACTTCTGAGACTCCTATAATTCATTTACTTGATGGCATCCCATCAAGTAAATTGGTATTCCGCCAATTTAAGTTGACTCTTCAAATTCTGTTCACTTTTCTTCATTATTATTATTTACTTTTTGCTCTTTGGACTCGATCACTTCAAATAACCTATCTTCAGGTTACTGTTCTTTCTTTCTTTCTTTCTTTCTTTCTTTCTTTCTTTCTTTCTTTCTTTCTTTCTTTCTTTCTTTCTTTCTTTCTTTCTCTCTCTCTCTCTCTCTCTCTCTCTCTCTCTCTCTCTCTCTCTCTCTCTCTTTCTCTCTTTCAATCTTTCTTTCTTTCAGAACTGGGGTACAGGCCAGAGGTGCGGGAGAGTGAGAGGATTCACCAGAGAAAGAGTGGGGAGCAGAACAGGCAGACTGACGAAATACACTGCTGAGGGGAGCAGCGGGCAAGACAAGGAGAGATATGCCATGCCATGTAGGTATCTCCCTGGCCAACCAGGAATAGAACCCACGCTGCAGAGGCTGCGGACAGCTGCACAGGCGGTGCTCAACCCGCTGCGTCACCTGGGAGGCCCTACTGATTCTTTTTTTCTTACTTTTTTAAATTAATTAGTTATTTTTTAATTGTTATAACATTCTCTGATTCTATCAGGTATCACCATAATAATCTATTGTGGGGCCTCCCCGGTGGCGCAGCTGTTGAGCACTGGATTGTGAAGCTGCCCACAGCCTCTGCAGCACTGGTTCAATCCCCGGCTGCTCCCCGGCCACCGGAGGAGGGTCCCACATGGCGCGCAGACCTCTCCTGCCGCCCACTGCTCCCCTAAGCAGGGTATTTCGTCAGTCTGTCTGTTCTGTTCCCTGCTCTGTCTCTGGTGAATTCTCTCATCCTCCCGCACTTCTGACTGTACCCAGTGCATGTATAAACAAAACAAACAAACAAATAAATAAATAAATAAAACATGCCTCTATGAAAAAAAAAAAAAATCCATTGTGCTTCCTTCCCTCTGGGTTCCTACCCACCTCTCCTCCCTTTAGATACTTCAGTTCTTTTTTTTTTTTTTTTTAAAGATTTATTTCTTTAGTCAGTTTTTAAGTGCTAGTTTTTAAAGTTGTTTTTCTCTGATCTTTGGTTTGCTTCCTCTGTATTCCACTTATTAGTGACACCATACAGTATTTATCTTTCTCCTTCTGACTTATTTCACTTCACATTATCTCATAACTAAATCCATGTTGCTGCAAATTACATGAAATTATCTTTTTGATTGCTAAGTAATATTCCATGTGTGTATATGCGTGTGTGTATATATGTATAGACTTTTTAATCCATTCATCTGTTTTCGAGCACTTAGGCTATTTCCAGAGCCAGCTATTGTAAACAGTACTGTAGGAAATATAGGATTTCCTTTTTAATTGGGGTTTTTGTGTTCTTTGAGTAGATACCAAGATGTGGAATTGCTGCTTCAGGAACATCTTAGTGAATTCATCTTCAGTGACAAAAAAAAAAGGGAGAAAATGAACATAAATGGGACTACATATAAATGGATATTTTCTGCACAGCAAAAGAAATTGTAACCAAAACAAAAAAAATCCACTGAATGAGAAAAAAAATATTTGTACACCATATATCTGACAAGGGGCTGATATCAAAGTTTTATGAAAACTGTATACTTCTTTTTAAAAAAAAACGCATACACTTCTACAAAAAGAAAACAACCCAATTAAAAAATGGGCAGAATAACTAAATAGGAACTTCTCCAAAGAAGACATACAAATGGGGCCTCCCCTGGTGGCACAGGGGTTGAGCGCTGGGTTGCGAGGCTGCCTGCAGCCTCTGCAGTGCCAGTTTGATCCCTGGCCACCGGTGAGGGTCCCACAAAAAAAAAAAAAAAAAAAAAGAAGAAGACATACAGATGGAGGAGATGTTCATCATCACCTACAGTCAGAGAAATGCAAATCAAAACCAGAATGATATATTATCTCACACCTGTGAGAATGGCCCATATCAAAAGGACCAGACACAATATATGCTGGCAAAGAAGTGGAGAAAAAGTTACCCTACAACAGTGTTGGTGGAAATGCAAAGACTGAGAAAACATGTTTCCTAGGAAATGTTCTTCTTCCTTTAACCTGAGTCTTGAACAGCTTAATCTACCCAAAACCTTCTCTACATTCCTCCTTGATTCTGAATTCAGAATAGAATGCTGTGGCCACCCATCTGATGCTAACTACTTTACATGTAACTTTAACCACTGGAAACTAAACTCATTAAACTGAAGATGACAGAGAAATTACAGTGTTTGTGCAGTTTAAAACAAACAGTGTTTCATCCCTAAAATATATATAAGTCCTGTGCTTGGAAAAACTGTTTTCCCTGTGGTTAAATTTTTGCCTCAGTTACTCTGCTTAGGAAAAGATGAATAATGCAAAATCAAAATTCTAACTGTTTCATCCCTAAATTGACCTAAGGCTATCAAGAATCTACTGAGACTCCTTCACATATGGTCAAAGTTAACATGGACTACAATATTGCCCAAAGCAAAAAATCTCTTTTGACCTACATATGTGGCCTAGCACCACTATCATGAGGTAACTACAATATACAATACCAATCACTATGACCACAATATGAAAATGCTCTGACCCCAATAAACTCATAATCTCCATGTTTTAATTTGCTTCCCAAACATGTAATCCTCTGTGTTCCTCAGTGTTCTTGTCCAATGTGTCAGGAAGAATATATAAAGAATGGAGATAGCCTAAACCATCATAAAACAGATTACTTTAGCTGGAAGAATCTACAGTGATAGGGGAAAGTATAGCCTGCTTGGTGACCTGGCAGTATCAGAACAAGGAAGAGCACTTAGAGTTCATTAGGAAATGGATAAGGGATGTGTCTTCCATTTAGAAACTAGGCCAACCTTATGACATGGATCTTAATCTGTTTCTCTATTGTATGTAGTTCCCAATATATTTATGGAATTCAATGATCTTTATCATAGCAAGCGATAACTAGTTTGGCAATGAAGTTCGGAAATAATCAGGTCCTGTAATGCCATCATAGTTTCAAGAGTAATGGAGAGCTAAATTAAGTGGTGTTTCTGAGTTGACAAAAGAAAATTTTAATTAAAACTATAACTGACCTTCAAGTGTCAGAAGTAAATAAAATGATAACAACTGCATTTTTGACAGCTGTCACCAACTAATGGGAATGCCATAAAATCTCATGATCAGGGAGCATTGGCATATCCAATGTGTACTAGACTCATCAACATAAATTTTGTCAGATAAGTGCTCAACCTGATAATAATCTTACATCAGTGCATTGAATTAGCTTCAGCTACACTGATAGAAAGACAGGTGGGGTAAGGGATCATTTCCATAACAATGACAACCTCCCATGCTGACAAATAGCTGAAAGATTAGAAATTATTTGCATAAAAGGAAGAGCAAAGATTTTGGAGTGAGATTTATGACAGTCACCCCTCAGTTATATATTATGATTGCCTCTTTAATTTGGGTATTTGTTCTTGATGTGATTGTGTGATTTTTCACACACACACACATGCACATACCACAAGATAGATAAAGGAAAAAATAAAATTTTAATGCAAAGATTATGTATTTATCCCAGTACGCACAGGTTAACTCTTTTCAAAGATGCTGGAAATGGGGATGCAAGATTTTTAAGTTTCAAACTGATACAGCCAGTTAGTAACTGGTTTTCCAGAGGGTCACAGGGTTAAAGGCTGCTAATTTATTTTACCACATTGTTGAATATAGCAAGCTTTTATTGTTCATAGTTTCTCAATTTTAGGTATTTTCTATATGTATTACCAAAGTGGCACTATAAGTAACACTAAAAAGTATAATAATATAGACATGTTGCCTGTCTTATATAAGAATGGATTAAATATTTGGAGAATATATTTAAAATATATTTTCCACCATGAGGAAAAGAGTAACAGTTCCTAAATAATCCCCTGCAGATCCCTTTGCTCTTAAACATAGTTCATGATTTAAAACTGCCCTTAGTATTTTAAAACTGGTATAGACAAGAATGTTAAGAATGTTGTCTCAATATAAATAAAGTGCATTATAATCATCTATAAAGGTAATATTTTGATGTAGATCAAGAGCCAAGTCCAACCTGTTGCCAGGTTTTGTAAGATGTGAAAGTTAGAAATGTTTCTTAGAATTTTAAATAATTGTGTATGTTTTCACATAGAATGCTAGTTTGCCTCATTCCCTTAATATATTTGCCTTCTAGCTCTTTATTGAATAATGTTGCTAACACTCTTTCATTTAAGAATATAGAGATGGGAGTAGACATACAAGATGGCTCCAGAGATTTCTTTGCTTCATACCCAGGAGGATAATCTGAACATTAACCCAGACTGGGTTATACCCAAGGCTCCTGTGACTTGAAGCAAAATTGGAACATCTCTTGAACATTAGAGATCAGCATGAATTGTACCAGAAGCAACAGACTATGGTCCAAGGCAGGAGGCTGCCATTTAAAACAGGGCCCACTTGGTCTGAGACTCTGAGGAAGAAAGAGCCAAGCCATGTGGAGGCACACCTGCTTGACTAGGGGGACACAAATGCAGAAGAGCTGTAGTAGTTTTGTTGGGCCAGGTCCCTAGCAAGAAGAACAGGACACATGACCTGTGTGTCCATCTTCTCCCCTACATATTGGGACTATTATTGACCTTGTGAAATGCACTGGAAGCGCACAGATTGCATAGACTTGGGTCTGGAAGCCAAGAAAGGAGGGATATCAGTAATACCACAAACCCAAGACAGTTCCCCACTTAGCACATTGCAACCAAAAACTACACCCCACCAGGCTTCTCCCCCACTCACTGACTTAGGAGCTACAAAGTCAGGTCTCTAGACCTAACCAAATAAAACCATACCACCACCTGCTGGAATAGTAGAAGTAATACAAATCTGTAAAGTTAATATATGTGTGTATGTGTATATGTGTGTATATAACGTGTAAGTGCATGTATGCATGTATATAACGTGTACGTGCATATATGTATGTATATATGTTTGTGCATATATGTGTGTGTGTGTGTATGGAAATTTAAAGCAGGAAGACAGAAAATACAACACAGTACCTTGAGACTTCAAAGGACTGTGACATCTCTGGGAGAGAATAACTCACCAGAATCCAACCACAAAGACATGGAAAATGTTATCACAGTATCAAATGAAGAGTACATATTGTTAGGAACAAAGAAACCGAAGAAAATGCAAAATAGCTGATTAAACAGATACAAGAAAACTCAGAAAAATGAATAAACTGGAGGAAAATGAATAATCCGAACAGAAAAAAGACACATATACATAAAAGAAAAATGAAATTCTAATGTAAAAAGATCAACAGAGAGAAAAAAAATTCTGCAGAAAATCATGGAAGAAGAAAGAACAAATAAATGGAAGGTTGAATTAATGACCTTGAAATAGCACAAGGGATCCAAGTGGAAGAAGAAAGAGAAACATGACCCCAAAAATGTGAACAAACACTTCAAATACAATCTGACTCCATTCAGAAAGGCAACATAAGAATACTGAGTATTCCAGACAGAGAAGAGGCGGCAGTGGAGAACTTACTCAAAGAAATAACAAAGGAAAACTTCCCAAACTTGGAGAAATTACTAAATGTACAAGTCCATGACACTAAAACAAACAAACGAAAACCTAATTTTCTAAATCCAGTCAGATTTTGCATTCCCTTATCCCCTTGAAAAGGGGTCATGGTCTCCATTCTTGATCGTGTGTTTATGTGTCATCTGTGGGAGAACATCTACCTACACGTGGACCCTGCTGTTGGGCACGTGGTTGGCATTGGCCAATGCAACAGAAGCAGTGATGCATCTGTCCTGGAAAACAGATGCACTGCATGACTCTGCTTGGCTTCTCTCTTGCTTTTCCTGTTGCCACAAGAATGGGCAGGTTTCAGTAAGGTCTCCTCCTTCAGCCTGAGCCCCAGGTTGAGAAGATGCACTAAAAGCTAGAAACAGAGTTACAATTTATTTTTTTTAAGATTTTTTATTGATGCATACAAAAACTGGGGTATAGGCCAGAGGTACAGGGAGTAAGAAGATCACCAGAGACAGAACAGGGAACAGAACAGGCAGACTGACTGAGATACACTGCTGAGGGGAGCAGCAGGTGAGACAGGAGAGGTCCGCTGTGCCATGTAGGTAGCTCCCTGGCAAGGGATTGAACTCATGCTGGAGAGGCTTCAGACAGCTTCATAGTGCTGTGCTAAACCCTTTGCACCACCAGGAAGGCCCAGAGATCTATAATTTTGATTAAACTGCAGTTTTGTCTGGGCAGAGCTTCGGCCTCAAGCAAACCAAAAGCTGGCCCATAATTCTCGTGCAAATAAGAGAGAAATAAGTATGTTATTGAGCATCATTACGATTTTGGGCTGCTTGATATCAGAGCAAAGTTAATTAATATAAATATCAGAACTAGAAATAAGATACTGATAAAAGAAAGGAGCTCAAATGCTGAGATGACTTCAAGGCCAGGTAAAGGGTGGCAAAGGGACTGTAATGGGAACCCAAAAAACTGACAAATTGTGAAATGTTGAAGCCTGGAAGCTCTGTTATGTGTGCTCTGGGGACCTATATAGGACACTCACTGAAGTCACGGCTTGGTTGAAGAGATTCTTAAAGCGTTATTAGCATGACTGGTTGACATCAGCTATAGTACTTGAAGTACTACAAAAAAAATATGAGCTCCCAAGAAAACACATCTGTCTCAAAGAAGAGCTAAAAGGGGAAAATTAAGATTATGAGAAATTCTGGGAATTTCAAGATTGAAAAATACAACTATTTCTATTTATGAGAAAAGAAAAAATAAAATTGACAAGTTGTTTGAGTCAAAATGGACTGATTAAGATTCAAGTTAAAACACAATACAAAAGCAAAGAAATTCAAGGTATGGCTATTATATCTTTGTGTAAATATCTTTGTTTCAGGTGAGTCTCAGAAAGTGCTTTCCACTGGAAAAATATAGCTCAGGGAAAATAAAATATATTTGATAATATAGAAGCTTGAAAATAACAATTTCTAGAAAAAGAAATAGAGGTTCAGAAGTTAAGTAACTAACCTTAATTATACAGCTTAATTATAAGGTAGAATCCACACCCAGAGCACAGTTTTGCCATCCAAAGCTAAACTGATGCCTACACAGTGTAATGAAAACTATAGTATCTTTTGTTGCATAGATAAATAAATGGGTAATTTAAGAAAAAATATTCTTGTGATCTACCCCTGAATCTCACTCAATTTTAAGCTGAAGTCAGAGCATCAACCAATTTTCTAAAAAGCTGTGAATTATAGCTTCCAGTAAAAGTGAGGTCATGAAGAAATTTTGTGTTGAAAGATCTTTTTTCACCTAATAAGGCCATTTAGACATTTAATATACAATGAGCACTTGCCATATTTCCCCCACCCCTGTTCTTCAAACTGTTCTTTGGTGAATAAAGGAGAAAATTATCTCTTTAGCTGCATTGCTTTTGTTTGTCGCCAATGTCACTGCACCTAAAAAAAATGAGATTAAAAGAAAAAACAGGGATGCCATCTGATGATTTAGAGCAGCTTACCACATTGTCTGAATTCATTGTTGCTTGAATGTTCTTTTAGCATGCATCTGTAAGGTTGCACATTTATTTATTTTATTTTGTCCTATGAGCACTTAGAGGAATTGGACTCGGAATCACTCCTTTGTTGGTCATATTAAAAAGTGAAAATAGTAAATGAGAATGACATGGTTTGATTTAAAAAATATCTATGGAGAAGCTCAATTCTCACATACAGGTACTGTATGAGATGTAGATATACTAAATGATATATTTCCCCTGCTCTCAAAAATGCTTACAGCATCATGGCATCAGGAGTGTTTTGATGGAGAACTTCTATGTCACAATGTGAGTGCTGGGCTATGCTTACATGCTGTGTTTCTGGCTGTTCATGTACAGCAGTTGCACCCAATGAAGAGGGGTGTTCCAAGGGAGAGCCAGGAGAAAGCCTAGAAGAGGTGGGTGAGGAGTAGACCAAATGGAAATATTTTACGCAAATTTTTACTCACTGGTCCTTAGGATCACAGTTTGCCCTGGTGTGCTTGGTCTTCATGGGGCCTTGTATTACCGAAGTTAGCAGTTAGCGCATTACTATGAAAAAAGAAAAATTATACAGTATTGACCAATGAATTAATTTACCCCGTTAACATTGATCCGTAAAATAAGAAAAACCATTCTTGTGCTCCTCCTAACACCCTTCTAGAAGAGATGGCTGATTGCAATAATTTATCTGCCTCCTGGCAGAGGTGGAACTCTACACCAAATCTGTTATTCTTTCACCCACAGTGTATTACGGAGAATGTCTAGAAGACTGGACTGAATGTGCCTGGCATCCAATAAGGTCTCTAGAAACTGCTTTTCTGAAATTCTAATTCACTCAGCACAGTTGTATATTGAAGATCTACAGTAAAGACATATTGATGAGCAAACAGAAGAAAACACTTCCTCCACAAGCTGTGCATGAGGAAGCAGAAAACTGGTATGATGAGGAAGTGACATGTAAGCCACATGAGATGTGGCTCAGGCTGCAGAAAACATGCAAACACAGGGAGCAGTCGCTTGCGGCTTTCTACTGTACTTTAAACACCAGTGGACTGTGAACTTGACCAAACAATCACAACGTCAATAAATCTAAGTAACAACTTTCTTAAAGTTTTCCCTCCCTGGATGAAGAAATGCACATGTATTTTATTTTTCTTTTCAAGTAATCATGACTCTCGTTCAGTTAAGACACGCTCATCATTAAGATATTCATCAGCTTGAGGCACTTATATTCTATAGCACCCTCAGCAATCAGGCCGGTCACAGAATTGACATGTTTCTATTTCCACTTGAATAGGTTAAAAAAGGACTCTTCTACAGTATCTAGGTAAAGTTAGGCAATTAAAATTCTTATGGAAAGTTAAATTACCCAGAAGCAGCCAAATATCTCTATAATATAGTGTAGCAGAGAAATCTTCCATAAAAATTAGCGTATGCTTCTAGCCTCGTGGAGAAAAAGCCAGACACCAACAGGAATGCCTCTGTGGGTATAAAAAACTTCACTTAAGTCAACAGCATCTGCTCCCTTCTTCCCTCCTTCTTCCTCCCCTCCTTTCTGTCAGGCATTCATGATACTGAGTTTGTTAGGACACTACTGTCAAGAGACAGAACTTGGTATTTATTTTGCAATTTTAAAACCTTGATAATACATGAGATTAGTCTGAGCATCTTTTAAAATAACAACTATTTCAAGTGCTCCAGGGTATTCTAATGTCCATCCAGTGCTGAGAAGCACCAAGTTGGACAAGGAGAAATAATCTTTATGTTCAATGGCATGTAAAGCCTGGCATTGGTCACAAAACAGACAAATGATTAAGGTTTATTCTATTCTTGCTCTTAAGTATATCCCATTCAGATTACCCTGCAGGTACGGTACTCAGGCAGATACCAGATGGTGTCACTTATATATGGAATATAGAAAAAAACGGACGAAAGATTACATAAAGCCAAACCCAAAAACTAGCCCTTGAAAGCAGACTTCACAGACATTCAGGGTGGTAGGAGGGAGAAGGGCAAGCATAAAGTAGGAAAGGGGCATTATGGGTGCCCAATGGCTGGTGGAAGCATTATGGGGGCCTATGGGTGGTGGGAACATTATGGAAACAGCACTGGAGGAGGGAATCCTACAAATACAACAATATAAACCAATGTTGCTAAAATATAAATTAAAGAAAAAATAGTTTACTAGCTAGAGTAATCCATCTTTTGTAATCTTGGTTAGTCCAGGCAAGTAAATATCTATTTCCATGTTCACAGAGGGAATACATGGAATACATCTTACATAATACTAAACAATATATAATGTAATAATATATACCATATATAAAACATGTTATATGTTATGTAATATGTACATGATATATATATACTATTAATATATCTGTTATATAGCATATACTATAGTATATTATATGTACTATGTTATATGTAGTATGTAATGTGTACTATTTTATCATAAATACATAGTAGGAAATTATTTTATATATGTCTTATTTCTAAGTTCACTTTGACTTCAGTTATTTTCCCCTTGTCTTTCTCTTTTTTACATTTCAGTTTTTCAGGTTGCAGTCTCATTTATTTTCACGGCTGCAGTTATTATCCATAGTGTGTTTAACAAATCTACATCCATATTTTTATCATGCATAAATTAATTAGTTGTAATCCAGCATAAAATTAATCCTAAACTATTTCCAAGCTTAGGATAATAATCACCCTAATCTCTCAAGCTAGGAACCTCCAAGTCATATTTCTACTCTCCCCTAATTTTCCATATTTAGTCACTAAGTGTGCCAGAAAATAGTTAGTGTATGACCTTTAAGTACTTGTTTCTCTGGTTCTGGCTTTTCTTCTTCTAATTGAGCCTTTACACATCTAGTACAGTCTGAGATAAGAGAAGCTGCATAAGCTGACATTAAATGTACAGATGAAGAGAACACACCCCCACCAAGGACTGGCTAAAACTCCCAGGCAGTGTCAGGTTTAATAATGGACACAATATTCTGGAATGGCATGTGACAGATGGGAATACATTCACTGAAGGATATCTGTGTCCAAAACATAAAAGCTTTATGAAAGGGTGATAAAAGATCTGGAAATCACATTAAATGAAGGACTGCTGAAAGATCTGGAAGTGTTTAGCCTAGAGAAGAAAAGTCAAAGAGATAAGATAGCTGCCTTCAAATATTTGAAGAAAAGTGTTATAGAAAAAAAGAATATTCTAAGCAATGCTGGAGTGTATCAGTACTAGTATTAAGAAGTGGGAATTATAGAGCATTGCCTTTCGGCCCATAAAAACACAAAGCATTTTGACATGTAGCTTTGGAACAAATGCTGATGAAGTACAAGGTGATAACCCAGGAACAACATCCTTGGTGGTGCCCTTGCAGGGGAAGAGAGAGGCAGGACTAAAAAATACATCGGACGTTGGGTCATCCTGGTGGCGCATGGGGTTAAGACGCAACCTATGAAGCCATTCACAGCTACTGCAGTACGAGTTCGATCCCCGACCAGGGAGCTACCCACATGGCGCAGCAGACCTCTCCTGACTTGCCGCTGCTCCCCTCAGCAGCATAGTTCAGTCAATCTGCCTATTCTGTTCCCCACTCTGTCTCTGGTGAATCCTCTCACTCCCCGCACCTCTGGCCTACACCCCAGTTCTTGTATGCATAAATAAATAAATCTTTAAAAAAAAATCCATCGTTTCTCCCAAAATTAAGGTCTTGATTGGATTTTATCATAAATACTTAGAGGACCTCATGGGTAGTCTATCCTGTTAGCAAGTTAACCTTTCTAAAATTGTGAAGACACTTAACAGAGAAACTTTCTTGAACCAAGGACATTCCTTCCCCAATGTTGTTTACAAAGTGCAGAATGCTAGATTTGTTGACAGTGGAACTTCTTTTTCCTTGTGTTGTTATCACATGAAAAATGAGGTTGAATTTGCATTTACACAGCATTTTATGATGTAAGCTTCCTAATGCCCTGCACCCTGGCATCCTGGCAAATTACATATCCCTAATGGTTCATCAGGTCTGAAATTTAGTACTTGATCCTGTCCCATTATCTTCCCCAGCTGTATTCTATACCTAATTTTTCCCTGAAATGAACATTATTGATTTACTTATTAAATATTGTCTGCCTAGTGTGGATTTTTCACATAAGCCATATGATGAATCCTTTTAAAAAATAATGATTATCTGCAACACAATGCCTGAAATGCTAGTTTTGTAAGGAGAGTTTGAATGGATTTGAACTAAATACAGAGAATAAAAGCCATCCTGGACTTTCTTGGATAAGAGCTGATACACCGATTCTATCTCCTAGAGAAAAGAGTAATCAATAAGTGATTATATTCTTAAAGTAAATTACATTTCAAGGTTTTTTTTTCTATCCATAGCAGCTAAGAAGTGATGATTACCGCTGGCTAAATCTGAGGGCAAAAAAAAAAGGAACTTGATAAGTTGCTAGTAATAGCTGAGGGGGATACTTCAGAATAACATTTCAAGTAAGAGTAGAATTAACATGTCTTTATTAAATAGTATCTTCCTTCCTAAAATATACTTCTATCCAAATCTAACCCTATGTGGAATTGGATAATAGACTTTTCCAGCAACTTATCTTCTCTGCATGGACGGGTCTGTCCCAATTTGGACTATCTCAGGGTCTCATATGAGCCCAGATCTACACAAGTCTTGTCTGAAGCCTTGCCACCCCTCCCCCAAATACATCAAGCTCCTCTTTCTCTATTTCTTCCAACTGTGAGCATTTAGTTATTGCAGCATAATCATCCAGCCTAGACATGTCTTAAAACCATTATCCAGCTCAGGAGTCAGTACACTGATTGGTGATCACAAACCCTGACATTCCAGGCACTTCCATCAAGATGCCTGATTCATTTTAGAAAAACAGTGATAACCTGATGTTAACCCCTGGTAAATGGGTGTAAGAAAGACAGCAACATGTTAATTCTCTCCACTCTCACTGCCAACTATGCACTCCAGCAGGAGATGCTGAGAAGCAGGGGAACGCCTCCACTTCTGCCCTCAGTGGTGATTCACTCCAGAGAAGCTTTGTATCTATGGTAGTTGTGTGTATGTGTGTGCACATATGTGTGTGTGCACATATGTGTGTATGTGTGAGTATGTGTATGAGGGTGCATTTTATGTGAGTGGGTGTTTATGTGTTTATAAGTGTCTATGTGTATATGTGTTTGCATGTGCACACGTGTGAGTGTGTACATATGTGAGTATGTGAACATGTGTGTGGACATGTGTGAGTGTTTGTGAATTTGTGTGTGTCCCCTTCCACTTAGAATCCAAAGGAGAGCCTATAATTTCATTAAAAACAGTAATAACAAGCAAGTAGAGGGGCAGGCAACACAGGTTGAGAGAGATTACAGCAAATGTACACAAAAAATATTAATGATCAGAATATTCAAAACCCTCCCACAAAGCAAAAGGGGAAAAAAGGACAAAAAGAAGGAAAAAACATCAAAGGCTATACAATAAATATGTGAAAGATGATCAATTTTATTAATACAGAGGGAACGCAAAATAAAATAATACCAAGCTTCTTGGCTTATACTATCAAATATTCTAAATATTAACACAATATTATAGCACACAAAGGCAAGTTAGCAATATCTGTTAACATTTTGTAATTATCTATTTGTGCCATGCTATTAAATGTCAGTGGATATATCTCATGGAAATGTGCCTCTGCTTGAAGATAACATTTAATGAAATATTTTTAATAAACAAAAAATCAGAAACTACATAATATCCACCAGTTCTCATAAAATGGACTACATTTTGGCCCAAGTGCATTTGCATATTCATATTTGAATCTCACATATGAACAAAACTGAATGGATTCATAGCGACACAAGAAGGGGAGCAGGACCAAGAAGAACTGAGAAATTTTTGAAGCTGGGAAATTAGATAAGATT
Source organism: Talpa occidentalis (assembly GCF_014898055.3). Taxonomy (NCBI): domain Eukaryota; kingdom Metazoa; phylum Chordata; class Mammalia; order Eulipotyphla; family Talpidae; genus Talpa; species Talpa occidentalis. Next base: position 53,344,724 of record NW_023601433.1, read on the forward strand.
TCTAAAACACAGAAGGCTGCACTGTCTTGAGGGGTGAGGAGGAAAGAATCTTTGAATCAGAAGAGAGTTGCCTTAAACAGGAGCAGACTGGTTCTTCCAGAATGCTGGAGGAGAGTGGGAGCAAGGACTCAAATGCAGGGGCCTAGGTAAAAGAGAAACAGGAAGAATGCTTCTTTTGTTGTCTCTGTTTTCCCAATGAAATAGAGAACTAAGCTCCCTGACTGACATGGGGAGTCTAGAAAAAGGAATGAGAAATCAGGCTTCTGAGAAAAAGGAGATGTACCCTGGAGACAGAGATGGAGCACTGGAGCATTGGGATGCAGCACAGGAACATGGGGATGGTCCACTGGGGCACAGCGATGATGCATAAGGGATGAGGATGGGACACTGGGGTGTGTGGATGGAGCACTGGGGTATGGGAATAGAGCACTTGGGGATGAGGATGGAGCATTTGGGGATAAGGATGCAGCTTGCAGAATGGGGATGGAGCACTGGGGGATGGGAATGCCATACTGGAGGATGCACCCACTTGGGGTGACATTCATGAGTTTAATGAAAGAAATTAGTGTGGAAGGTGCTCTTCTCTGGGCTCGTCAGCTACAGAAATCTCTAAGTTGGGTCTTATCCAGACACACAGCAAGAGAGCACAGGACAAGTAAAAATATATTGACTGGATTGAAAAGAAAAAAAAAAATGTGAGTATTGTTAATACAGTGAATGGAAGATAAATCTGGGGGAGAGTGACCCAGCACTCAGGGCAGGTGAAGTTGATTCCCAAGAGGAGACTTCTGTGCAGGGCACAGCCTGGGGTCCCAACACCACTGTCAGCACACAGGGTTTAGGGGGTCTCCTGTTGTTATTCTCCTACCCTCAAGGGCCTGAGCACAAGGGCCTGTTCTTCCTTTGTCTAGAAGGCTTTTTTCCATCAAGACAAGTCCTGTTTTTCCTTGAAATTATACAGACATTGCAGCCCACCCATGCTTCATTCTTGGTTCTGACATACTTTATATACATTTCTATTTGATTAGATTACTTTGGAGTTAACTCTTTTATTTGTTATACTCATGGACTTTGAAGATGGGAATGATGTTTAGTCACCTCTGTATGTTCATTCATTAAATGTCTGCCAGGAAATGGTGGCTGAGAAAAGACAGCAATATCTATGGTACTAAACATGAGACAGAGAGAGAGAGAGAGGAGGAGGAGAGGAACAGAGTGGGGAAGGAAATTTGGAAGGATAATATAGACAAAAAATCATCTGCCTCCTTTGTGTGTTTTCTGTGGCAATGTCTTGCCCTAGGCCCCTATTAATATTTAGGGTGGCGGTAGGTTAACCTGAATCTCAGTGGTCTGCAGGACGATCTCTCCTGTTCACAGCACTGGATGGGGAGGCTCTGCTCACACAGTCCTTGTGCCCCACCTGATGGGACTCTGGATCCTAGTCGCCTGGGGGGTTGGGGGGTTGGTGCAAGACGAGCAGTGGATCCCATGGAAACCTTTGGGCCTTTCTGGTCAGGGCCCACTGGGCAGAATTTGTGGCAGGGCCCTGCTAATTACAGGATAACAGGAAGTGGGTGCTGGGAAGAACTGGGCTTCAGTGAACACTGATATTATTTCCATCCCTATTTCCAGCTCTCAGCTATCTGCCAAACTCACCACGGCTGGGAAATAAGGTATCAACAGAATAAAACATTAGAGTTTGAAATACAACCCCTCTTAGGAGTTATCAGCATCAAAAGTGGACTCATGGGCCTCCCTGGTGGCACAAGGGGTTAAGCACAGTGCTGTGAAGCTATCTGCAGCCCCTGCAGCATAAATTCAATCCCCAGGCAGGGAGGTGACCCACATGGCGCAGCAAACCTCTCCTGCCTCGCCAGCTGCTCAGCAGGGTATTTCAGTACATTTGCCTGTTCTGCTCCCCACTCTGTCTCTGGTGAATCCTCTCACTGCCCCATGCCTCTGGCCTGCACCCCAGCTCTTGTATGTATAAATAAATAAACCTTTAAAAAATAAAAAGTAGACTCATAAGGAAGAAAAAGTAATGAAGCTCCAAACAAGACATGTAAATGGAGAAAGATGACAGAGCCACACTTACAAACCTGTTCACCTTAAGCCATCCCAGCACAAAGACAGCAGTCTATGCTGGCAAGTAAAGCGTGCCTTTATCTACACCCGGGACAATTCATGTGCTAGAAACACAAAGACCAGAAAGAAGCCCAAATCAAGTTTTATGCAAATACTAAATAAAAATCCCATTTATCCTGCCTTCTGTGTGAAGACCACATCCTTCCATGAACATTAAGCAATTAATTTACTCAGCTTCTCCATGAGATATCAATTATTGGGAGCGAAGCAATTAGTGTGCAGGAGGAGGAAGGCATTCAGCACAAGCCCAGGCAGCGTGAAATTAGGGACCACGGTGGAAGAGGAATGCAATCCCTAATCCTTTCAAGAGAGTGCTGAGTAAAAGCATCCTACTTATCAAAAACTCAAAGAGATGCCACTAATCTCCAAGCAATTCTGTTACATGAAAGCGCATTTTAAGTTTAGGCATCATAAAAGAGGAGAGACTATCTTTTAGGAACAGAATGGGATAGATCGTGTGCTTTTCATGCCCCTTTCTCCTAAGCTAGACATCATCTATTAGTCTTCATTCAGAACCCATCAGGAAAATAATGACAACCTTGGGGAGGATGTCCCAAAAGCTCCATAAATCAGGGGACCTTTAAATTCTCCACCTGTCCCTGTTAAAACTCCCCTGCACCCGTCCCCTGCCATCTCCTCTCATCTGACTCTTCCTGGTGATGTGCACTCTTGACATTATTGCACTTCCTAGAGAGCAAAATTTAAACAGACACACTGCAAAGGGTAAGAAAGGATTACAGAATTCAATGACTGGCACACACAATGCATGAACATGCAGACACAGACGTGCAAACATGTGTGCTTGCACAGTGCACATGCATGTTCACACATGGAGGAAAACATCAACTATACCTGATATACAAACTGACGGGTTGAAGGGGGTTTGACTTTTATTATGTAAGAAAGGAAGGGTTGAAGGTCTGAGATCTAGAGGAGATACTATCAGTCTGACATTTCAAGGGTCACCTTCAGGTGGGGGTAAGATGCACTGATGGAGAGAAAATTAGGGCCCCTGCTCTAGCTTGAGGGAACAGATGGGGACATGAACACTTGAGGATGGAGACCTAGCAACCTCGGGAGGGAAGGTGCAGGAGTCAATGAGGGAATCAGAGCATCCAGGAAAACCCTAGGGCACTTCCTGGGCCAGTGCGGAAGGAAATTACAGACCGAGAAGCCGCTTAGTTCAATTCCACTCCCTCTGCCAAATCTTTACAAGAATCCTCATCAGATTTAATTATACCTTCTTTCCTTTTACAGTGATAAGCCAGTATCTCCATGCTAGTATTTATCTCATCTTCCTGGAATTATGGCTAGTTTTCACATATCCCGAGCTCACAGAACATTGTAATTCAACCTGTCATTTTCATTTTGTGCTGCCCCCGAAACACCAAGCACAGGCCTCAGTGCACAACAGGAATGAACTTGACGGTGGATTCAGGGAGGTCAGCAAGAGCTGTAGAACTTAACGGCCAAACACCTGCAACCATTAGTGACAGGAAGCCATTTAGCAACATATTATATCACACACCATTTACATGCTATTTATTATACAAATCATTGATAACTATTAATAACTTTTGTTGTTCAGTTATTCTTTTAGTATACATTATATTTTGTGGTCCCTGGGAATGTGAATGGTAGACCATAATTGATTTTGGTTCGGATTTTTTAATGGTTAAGAATGTGATTTTCCAACAAAGGTAGAAGATTGCACGCAGACCTTTCTCACACTGACCATTTTATTGTGCAGAAATGCTTGTTTGGAATTCTATAATGCATTTAAAATAATAACGGCAAAGCAGGGCCTCCCCTGGTGGCGCAGTGGTTGAGCGCTGGGTTGCGAGGCTACCCGCAGCCTCTGCAGTGCCAGTTTGATCCCCCGCCACCAGCGAGGTTCCCACAAAATAATAATAATAATAATAATAATAATAATGGCAAAGCAATATTCTAAAAATTCCAAACACGGAAATCCTGCATGTTAGCTTTATTTAGGTGCATGAAATCAAAGTATTTTTCTCGAATTTTCTTCAAAGTCTTTACAGCTTTCTTCCAGAGATAAAATTAAAAACAACTTCATGTTGCTATGAATCATTGTGAAAATGAAGCATTTAATAAAATGATCTAGGCAAATTTTCATAACTCTTAGCTCCTTCCCTGCAAAAGAAAAAAAAAAAACTCACTAAGTTATATGTGTAATGGGGTTGCACATATATTCAACTAAAAAATGAAATTACAGGTATGTTGAACTGTAAATAAATGAAATCTATTATTATTATTTTCATATTAGGTTCCATTCTTGCTTTCAGGAAACTACCCCCTTCAGCAGAAAGCAGGCCCCCCAATCCACCTGCACACAAGAGGATGTCACAAGGACATTTTTCCTCCTGGATAGAACTTGAGGCTTTCCATGGGATTGACCCAGAGTCGCAGCGAGTAATTTTAAGAAGGCTTATCATTACCCTGACAAAACGCTGTGGAGGTGTGCGTGATTCATTTTTAAATAGTGTCGTCAGGAAATAAAGAGGAACAGGGCAGAAGATAAGCAGCCCCGTGTGACATTAATTACTAGTGGCACGTGCAGGACACCCTGTCCACGTGGCCCTCTCGCTGGCTATCTCCTCCTCTGCTCACAGCTGCTGAGGGGCGCCAGCAGCCTCCAGAGAGTCTCCAGAGCTTCACTGCACATCCCACTGACCCGACATACCCCCGGGGGCTGGGGGCTGGGGAGCGGGGGCTGCCTGCTGACAGCGCATGCTCAAAACAATTGTACTCTTGCCATTGTTTTTTGTTTGTTGTTGCTGTTCTTTTTTCCTTCTTTGTTCTTTTTTCCTGTGGTGTTTCAATGGGACCCCAAGATGAACTGGCTCTTAGGAGAGCTTTTGCCACTGGGCTTACTCCTTCCCTTCAAAACCTCAAAAGCTAAACATCTGGCCCATTATGTAACTACAGTAACACTGACTATCACTGTTGCCCAAGTCTTGGGTACTTCATTTCCCTTTCCATGAAGAAAATCATATCTTCCTTCTTCTGCCTTTTGAGGATTAAAATTAAGAAGCACATATATATAAAGCACATAGTTCAAACCTTAGTAAGTATTCTGTACTCAGCAATTATTACTAGTGGTTATCTTCTTAAATTATGATTATGTGACAGTGTATCCACATACTGCATTTGTAAAATCATCAATTCACCTCCAATGTGTAATATATCGATTGAAATAGATCTTTTTTAGAAACCAAGATTTGGGCTGTAAAACAGTGGTATTGGTTGTGAAACAAATGTAGTGTGTGAAACAAAACACCTATCCACCGCCAATATTTTCAATAAATCCTATATATTGCAGCAGCCAGGCTCTGAAGCGGTATGACTTACACAGGAGCCAGACAGCTCAGATTCAAACCCTAGGTTCTCCCAAACCATTGTGAAAACAATGGTTCTGTGTTCCTTTTCTCAGCTATAAAGTGAAGGTCAATACAACAATAATATGACTCTTTGGGAATTAAATTTCTTGAATAATCAGTAAATAAAGTGACCAGAAAAGTTATATAAATATTTTAAAACTTAGTTATTTCTTATTGAATTGGATAAAAATAGGTAGGTGGGTGCATCGATGGATGGGCGGATGGACAAATATGGATGTCTGTAGGGATGGATGTATGGATAGATAGATGGATGGATGGATGGATGTGTGGGTAGAGAAATGGAATGAAAGACAGGTAGGTGGGTGGATGGATGGATAGATGGATGGAATGATACTATAGTCAGAGAAGCCAGGTGCAGATTAATGTGTGTTATTACTGCTTAGTTTGCATTATCACTTTTGCAAACTAAGCAGTAATAAAACATCTAGCTTTATGTTTGACAGAGTATGGAGAAAGTTTTGGAAAGACATAAACCAGCCAAGTAAACTTGGTTCATCAGAAAATTAGAATGATGACAAAAGTTCCTCTTTATAATAATATGTTCCAATTTTTTTCTAATTAAGATGAGCTCATGGTTTCAACAAAGTTAAAATAATCAGAATAATAAAGAAATAAATATAAGTTCTTCATTTTCAGAAATTCTAAGTTCTCAACAGTGATCCTATCAAAGGCAGAGTTATGAAGTGACTTTATTATTTTCCCTAAGCAGCCACTTTCCAGAATCAGAGCTGCTGGGTGTCTCTGAAGATCTCTGTAACAGCAAATCATAAAATGGGACTCTAAACCTGCCTTTGAGTGCAACAGAAAGCTATTTGGTGATTTTTTTTTCTTCTGTTACTAGAAGCAGTAGTCACTGACTAGTAATAAATAATCAAATAATAAAAACTAAAACAGTGTGGTGAGAGAAAATTGTTTATTTCCTTAGAAAACTAAGACGGTGAAAAATGATCTAGAATTCTGTGATATCATTTTATTACATGTTGTAAAGTACGGTCTTTATCCTCATATGACAGAGAACAAACATTTTATACAATTTTTGGCTACCTTTCATCATACCTTACCTAAAAATAACACTGTATGTATGAAATTCTATGAGCAATTGTTCAAAATTATTATCATGATATATATGAAAACAAGGAAACTGAGTTCTGTAGCAAAACAGTTTGCCTAAAATTACACAGGTGACTTTTCAGTTTCTTCCTGTTGAAACAGCTGAAACAAAGACAATAAATAGAAATATATATTCTAGAAGGGACTGATTCTCAGGTAGCCCTATCCTCTTGACAAACTTGACTACACAGTGCCTGAAAATGGACCAGCACCTTTTGAAAAATCCCAGTGACTTTAAAAATAACATTAATTTACTTTCAACCATTCACATCTTGATGTGGATCAATATGCATATGGAGCTTCCTTCTGGGAGAATTGTCCTCCAGGGAAAAGCCAGGAAAGGGATAATTTGTTAATGGGGAATTGAGAAGATCCCCCACTTCCAAAGCATTGGTAGAAGAAAAAGGATTTGATTGAGGAGCATCCTGAGACAAATTAATTGATTTCCAGAAGGGAAAAAGTGAAGAACTCGCCTCTTTTGCTCAGATCTCACTATTGCCTACTATGCCTCCATGAAAACTCTGCTCTAGTCAGACACTCCTCAACACCATTAAGAAAACAATCATTGGTATTGACAGCTTCAGTCTTCCCACCAATCCAGTCTCCTTTCCAGGGGTCAGATATGCCTGGATTCGATGGCTGGCCTCACACACTGTGTGGTCTTCAACATGTCACAAGTGTCTTGATCCTCCACTTTCCCTTTGTCCTCATATTCTGCTTTTTCTGTTCTCTCTGTGCACCCATGGACTCAATGGAGACTTTTAATCTGATGGCTAAATGATTCCCTTATCTTTACTTCTACTCCAAATACATTTCTTCACCAACACTTTAGCTCCTGTTTTTTGATGGTAGCCATGCTATCAGGTTTGAGGTGGTATCTTGTGGTTTTGTTTTGCATTTCCTGATGATTAGTGGTATTGGGCATCTTTTTATTATTATTATTATTATGACTTCAGTTCAGATGTGATGCTGTGAAACCACTATTGAAGGTCAGAACTCAGGTAAGACCTGAAAACAATCTGCGGCAACTTATGTGTTTTACAATACAAAGCCCACAACTTCCGTTTCTACAGGAAAAACCTAAACTGCTGGGTTCTCTGTGAAAAGCAAGCCTGATCAGCAGGAAGCCCTATTCGTGCATGACTAAAGTCTCCAGAGTTGATTAACTGTTCAGAAGAAGCAGCCAACCCTGGGAGCTGGCCCTGACCTCATGCAATACCTGCAAATCTGTATACTTTTCTGGTATGATTTCCCCCAGTTACCTTCCGGCTCCTGTGGGCACCTGGGTGGGAAGCTCTGATGTACATATAAGGATCCTCAGCAGAGTCTAATGTGCTTTGATGCTGTCCTAGTTTTCAAAAATAGCTTTTCTATGTAAAATAGCCTTTTACACACATGATAGTTCTTGAAAATAGTGACATTAAATAATTCCAAAATATTGTAAATAGTTCACTGTTTGAATGTCAATAATGAGTTTATCAGTTTATTACTAGCGGGCTGTATATTTAAGTGGTTATTTAATAAATCGGTACAAGTTCCTCACAGATAGTAACCGGATTACAATCATAGTCAGAATTCACAGCTTCTTGGCTTTCAGTGTAATTTCCAAAGTATTCCCATGCAATAGAAAGCATTACTTTGTGAGACAATTTTCAATTTAAGACTTCAGGCAAAATAAGAATTCTGCCTGGAAGAGCTATGCAAATTTTTTAGAATAGTAGTCTCTCAAATTACAGAAGGAAAACATGTCTTAAAACTTTCTGTCTTATAATAATCAGCCAATATATTCCCAGGGCTTTTAATTCCCCCTTTCCTTATGTGTGTGTGTGTGTGTGTGTGTGTGTGTGTGTGTATAATATATATAAGAAAGTATATATATATATACTTTAAGTATATATAATGCACCCAAAACCTTTTAGCACACAAAAGAATCATAATTTTTTTTCAGTTATTGATCAAAATAATCCTAATTTTTTTAATTATTCTTAAAGTATATATACTATATATATACTTTATTTTTTTAACCTAAAAAATAAATAATTACGTAGTTTTCTATGACAAGAAAGCCCCATTATTCTCTGTGTATATTCACTTTTATACATAAGGGGGGAGACAAAAAATATTTGCAAGTTTAAGGAATGAAGCAACTTCAAGGAACAATTAACGCTTGAGAGTTTGTGTTCTGTTGGAGGAAAAGATCATACATGAAAGAATCATGAAAATAAGTGGTAAATCTATTTCTGAACTCACATCTTTCCCAGAATGCTTTTATGACTACAAAAAGAACTCTGATGGTGAACAATCATTATTCACGTATCCAATCATTACAGAGAAGTATTTCTGAAAAGTGGATGGAAAGAGGTTTTAGCACATTGCCTCTAGCAACAATACTTATTAGGAGGTAGGTAGAAGCAAAAGTGTAATATAATGCACCCAAAACCTTTTAGCACACAAAAGAATCACAATTTTTTTTCAGTTATTGATCAAAATAATCCTAATTTTTTTAATTATTCTTGTAAATATCATCCTGTCATTTCTATAAATTATATTTCTGTAACCTGGCTAAAATTAAATGTTAGCTAATAAATATAAATGAGGAATAATTGTTAGAAAATATATGTTAGATTCATGTGTGAACCTACAGTCTGGTAAATTCTTTTATTTATAGTCTTTACTGTCAATATGAAATATTCCCAATCTGTACAAACATGTGTGATTCTTAAATAACATATTTTTCTTTGAAGGAGTCCATTTACTGAAGCACTTTCAAAGCACTTTGTTTTTCAGAAAAGACTAAAAAGGGAAGTGTCCATAAAACTTCACTATCTGCTAAATGAAAGAATTCTATTTTGCCATAGAAATTGTTGCATTACTTTGTTACTAACAAGAAACACTGCTCTCCATTTCCAGGATGTTCCAAAATGAAATCCAGCGTCTCCAAAACTGCTGTAACAAAAAGGCTGAAGTGATTTTAGTGCAATCATTTCCTAAACCAGTGTTTAGTAAAACATGAACATCTTTTAGATTAATAATTTGGTGAAGAAATGTCCTCAAGAACCACAAATAATGCATATTACTTCTTTGTAAACTGATTCAAGACAGCAAAGTTATTAAGCACAAACTTGGAGTCTCCAAAGAAATAAGCAAGGACCCAACTCATTATTGTTCTTCTTGGGAACCCTTAGTCTTTTTCAAGTGCCTGTCCAAGTTAGTGAATAAAGAGTTACACGCAAGGAGTAGAAGAAGTGTATGTTAGCAACATTTGGCATTTCTAATTAAGGAGTTAGAGATGGTGATGGTCAAGGCGGGATAGACAGTGAGGAAGGACAGGATAGGGCTATCTTATACGAGTAGGGGAGGTTGCCCCAGGATGTGCCTCGCTGGCTGAAGTCATTCAAGGCCCTATAGGCTCACAGGAGACTCTTTTTAATTTTTATTTTTAAAAAGAGATTTTTCTTAGCCATTATCTCATTAAGAAAAATGATGTGATAATAAATAACAGAAGTTGCTAATAAACCTTTCCTGTTTTATGTAGCTATCTGGCACATAGACTGACATTAAGAACAAAATTTGAGGAAAAATGGCATATAATTTTGGAGAAGAGCACATAATTTAACCTTATATCTGCTTTGGGAAAATAATTCTGAGGATTTTGAAAAAAACACTTTCAAAGCAGGTGAGATCCATCTTTCAGGTTATGAATTGACTAGTTTCCTATCAAGAGGTATTTTTCTACATCATTTCATGACTGTGATTTAAACATGGGTTAAAATGAAATTGGTGGATCCAAGGAGGTTTCTGAGGTCTTTAGCCAAGTTTCAAAACCTATTAAATTTAAGAGATGAATCACCTTGTCACTAAAGTATTTTAACCCCTTTAATCGAAACCTTGCTATGTCCATTTCACCAATTTTTAAAAGTACTATTGTTCATAATAGATGGTACAACCAGCTGCTTTTAAGCAGCCCTGCTTTTATTTAACCATTTAAATGGAATTGATTTATTTGTTGTATATTAAAAAATAAATTAAAAATAATTTAATGAGTTATTTTAAAAGTGAATAGGAACTATTTTAGAGATTTAGATTAACCAATAGTATGTAATGATTGTGCCAGAAATAACTGGTTAAAGCTAATTAATGATTTTGTTTACATTGACTCACAACAATTAAAGCAAATTTTGCTCATAATGTGTTTGCTATATACAGGTGTTTCATGGAATCAGCCTTAAAAATATATCCATGACCTCATAACTATGGTGGGTGTATTAATTTTAAATGTATTATTTGTTTTGAAAAATTAACCTTCTTTGCATATTTTTGAAATAATTTATTGTTCAGGATATCAGTGTTTGACACAGACTGGAGGTCTGATGAGCCTTGGCAATGGGAGGAGTGAGCACAGATGTCCTTATTAATGTTGTCATTTTTCAAGTCCACAGAAAGGAACCAATCATGTTTGTTCCCACAAACCACAAGGACCTGGAGGTAAGGCTGCCCCCAAAGAGGATGCAGAACAGCCTTGATTTGGCAAAGGGGTATCCTCTCGCATCCACCTGCTGGCTGAGATCTGGACCTTGCTGGTAACTTACATTTATTAGTTTCTAAGGAAACCAGCATTATACATAGATAACAAAGAGGCCATGCATTAAAAATTCTTTTAAAAAAATCCTACTCTCTTGACTGTGGAACTGAGGTTACCAGAGGGGAAGAGGGAAGGTAGAAAAGATAGAAGAGGCCCAGTAGGCTAAGAGGACTGTGGGAACTGTGGTAGGTGTGGCATGGTTACATACATCTGAATAGTTGGACTCCTGGTAATTCTGAATCATATACAATGCTGTAAACTAATAAAAGTAATAAAACTAATGCTGTAAACTAATAAAAGTGTAAAACTAATAAAAAACTATAAAACATCAATTGATTAAAATTTTTTAAAAAAATCCTTGTCTTGGGTCTTTTGCTTTTATATTTTTAAAAGACCATACCAGGAAATTCAAAGTGGATCACTCATTTATAAGTTGTTAATATACTCTGTAATTTTCATTGCATCAAGAAAAAATGAACATTTAGTCCTCCCTTGTTTTTCTGACAATTACTGTAAAATCAATAGTGCAAACCATAGCATCTCTGACACCCCTTCCCCCCGCCCCCACACTGTCACCTAAGGTATCTTTCCTTTAAATGTGAGAACATGTTCTTAATGTGTCAGCATGCATGTATTGCTGTTACTTTTTTTTTGGCTAGAAACAAGCATAGTACATAGCTGCCTGGTAGTTTTCCATAGACAGGTATTTAAAATTGTTTAAGAGGCTACAAGCTCTTTGAGAATTTAATAAACTTCCTCGGGCAGAGGATTGATCTCCCTGGATGATCTTTATTCTTGACATGAAAATGGTGCCTTCAATCAATAGCAGACTCATCTCTCCTTATTCTTTCTTTTATCCACTTCCTTCTTAACACTTTATAGAACACTTTTTCCTGAAATTACTTAATTATAATAGAGATTTGTCAACTCCGAAGATGAAACTCTGCTGATGTCCACACAATGATAGAACGAAGGAAAAACTCATTATGTTTTCAGCTGCAAGAATTTTCAGGCAAAATATGAATTTTTATGACATTACTTGCTTGCTGTTATATTCACTTATAACAATGACTAGTTATGACTAGTTATAACTAATGATAATGATTAACATTCAGAGAACTTCAGCTACATCAGGCACTGTTCTCATGGTTTCGCATGAATCAACACATTGAATCCTCAAAATCTTGCTTACAGGTGAGTGCCAGAGCCACCCACTCCCCACCTGAAGAAAATGAGGCCTATTTCATTTCCACAAATCTTTCATTTCATACACAGGTCCAGGCTGCTGGATGTTCAGGTAAAAGTAGCTGAATGGATTTCTGGGAGATTGGTGAACTTCCCTTCTGCCGGGGGATCAGTTCAGGGCGATTCCATTGCAAACGAGACTCCAGAGATAACACAGCTCCTTTCAGTCCATGAATAATGCTCCCTTGTGTTCTCTCATCTGCCAGGGTGACTCTTAATGACATTCTGTTCTGCAAATATTATCCTCATTTAATTTGGCTGATAGATCTAGCTGAGATATCAGTGTCCCCTCTTTTTTGCAATTTTTCAATTTACTTATATTGTCTACCTTGAATCTTGCTTTCGTGTAGTTTACATTTTGCCTTCTTTATAATTCTGTAACCTAGAATTGGTTTTACTATAGTGTGGGTCTGAGAATATCATCCTCAGAGTTTGCTTTGTTGTGCTCATGGGCCTCTCCATCCACTCCCAACACTTGGCCATAAGCCCCCTGCTCTGGTGGCAGTTTCTCTGATAGGAGTCTCAGCCTTTCACATCACCATGTCTCCTCCATTTATTTCCTCTCTTCACCTAGATCACCTCCTCATTAATGGACACTGGGATGAGTCTTAGCTTCCTCTAGAAAGACTTTCCCGATGCCCCTGGCTGAGGGAGGTGGCCATATTCCACTACATAGCAAGATGTTGTTTCTATTCTATTGGCTTCTTCCCCTCTGGATAGATATTTCCAAGAGAGATAGAATTTCTCTTTTACGTGTCATATTTAACACATAACATATTTTGGAAAATTCAATGACTGTTGAGTTGAATGAAAGGCCAACTTAAACAGTTTCCTTAATACTCAGAAATCACTCAAATAAGCAAATTAGATGGCCTGTTTCCATGGCCAAATGAATCTAAAAATTGTAAAGAGAATTAACATTCCCAGATTGAAAATTGCAACCTGAGGTAATGCTGAGCTGTCAAAACTAAAATGAGCCATAAACACACACCTTTAAGGTTAGTGCTAGAAAGGTCTAGAAATAAGATAATATCCTCATGCCTTGTGCTTAATATGAAGATATTAAAGAATTAAAGTCATATGGTCCAATATGCATGTCTTTGAATATTAGAAAATCTTTCCAGGTGGGCGATTTGAGAACTAAGCATATGGAGAAACACCCACATATACTAATTTTGTATATATATATATATATATATATATATATATATATATATATATACACTTGCAATTCCATAATGTCTTAATATTAAAACATAATTGTAATGCCAATGTATATTTTTCATTATTATATATTTCCAAAATATTTCTGAAGAGGAAATACAATATAGGGAAAGCTCTATGCTCTGTTTCTGACATGAGTCATCTATAGCTATATACCTATATCTATATAGCCATCAAGTGATTGATTTTAGAATTCTCCTGTTGCACAATACTTTTCAATTTATTTCACTTGCCAAGAAACTATGAGAAATTTGCCAGGGTCACCTTTATTCCCAAAGTGTCAGAAGTGGCCAAACCCAATTTCCATTTTCTAAGGGACAGCATCACTAAATATTTTGGCAACTAATCATCCTTCCTCTCTCTTGCTGCAGTAGAGAATCAAAGTCCCTTTTGTTCATATATTTCCTTATGATTTCAACAAGTTATGCTACTAAAAGACATGCTACTAAAACACAGTGTTTCCTACTTAGACACATTGAGGGGGTGGGAGGAAGAGTTGAGAATGCAGGGACTTATCTTCAAGTAATCTCTCTTATGGAAAATAATGTAGGAGACACCCAATTTGAGAATAAGCTGACGATAGGATTTGACCATGGAAATTTTCTTGACCTCAAAATTTTAAGTAAGTATTTTCCAGTCAAGATCAGAAAGCACTTGAATTAGCACTTATTGCTCCATATAAAATGAGTGGTTCTATGAGGAAAGAGGTCTTTTGAACCTGGAACACTTTTCCCAAATCAGCAGATTCCATTTTCAATAAATAGTGGCATATTTTCCATTCTAAAGTATTCTCTATTCAAACATTGGTGAATTAATTTCACTTTTTCCTACTGACAACATTTTCAAGGACTTTAGGAGTATTATTATTTATACAAAATTAGACATAAATGCATTTTTTCCAGTTCTTGCCCTGATCACAAAACACTTTTCACAAGATTTCTTTATTAACAAATGAAACCAAAATGTATAACATTGCTTAGAAAGTTTGGGGATTTGATGTGGGAGAGGCTTAATTTTTGAAAAGATAAGAGAAATTCAAATGTAGGACATTTAGTGACAGATTAAGAAATACTATGAATTTTTTAAATACTTAGACGCTGCATTCCTGTGACTTTCCCGTGTGTAACATTTCTGTTAGTTCGTTTCTTTGCATGTGACTAAGGTAGTTCTTGAAGCCCCAGATTGAAAACTGTCCCTATAAAATTCAGATGGGCAAAAGACAGAGATAAGATGTACATAATTCTTTGCTTCATTTGTAAAAAGATATAAATCAAAGTAAAAAGAAAAAAAGGAAACCAGCTCTGTAGAGCCAGATATTTCACAAAGATCCCTAACTGCCAGTAGATTCAGTGGATTGTTGAAATTCTATGAATTTTCCTCTCTTATTTGTGGTGCTGCCATGTCTGTTTTCACACCAAACTTAATATGTAAATTATATAGAGAAACTGTTATGGCTTTAAGGAATTTTTTGCTATCACTTCCTACCAAGGGGGAATGAGAAACATGGTATAAATGTTCACAGCTGTTGCTATAAGCAAGTATTGCTATAAGCCAAAGAACACTGTTCCCCCAAATATAGATTTTTCTACAGTAAGACACTTTATTGTACCAATTCAAGCCATTACAGATATACACAGATAGTCTTTAATTCAGTCTGCTAGGACTGCTGTGAAGTTGTTAATCTTCACTTAACCTATTTGTGAAATGAGCAAAGTGTAAATTCAATTCAATTCAATTCAATTAATATTTATTGGGAACCCATAGGGTGCACAGCACTGCACAAGTTGCTGGAAGGTCAGGCGATGAATCAGACACTGACTCTGACAAGCCTTATATCTTTCATCTCTAGGGAACATTGACTGTGGCTTAGAACAATATGAACAACGAAAATGAGGGTCATGTCAGAAAAGAAACCCATGTTTAAAATCAGGATAGAATGACCTCAACCCATTTACACAAAATGCAGGAGGGCTTTCTTTATCCTATGCTGGGGAAACCCGAGGCATGCAAGGAGCAGAGAATGCTCCCTCAACTTCCCACCTGTCTGTCATACAATATAAAATCAAACAATCCCTTTAAGTCTCAAAGGTCTTTGGGCTTCAAAGTCACCTAATAAAATACAAGCAGTCATGGAAGGCTGAAAATAGTAGCAGCTGCATATTTTTTATATCCCCTTATTTCCCCACATAAAATGAGAGAATGAAAAAACCCAATCTTATATTCATGGACAACAGCGACAATAAACCTAAAAGTCAGGCTTTTCACACAAGTCCCAAAATATAAGCAGACAGGGAGAAGCATCAGCAGAAAAACTGGGTGATTTAGCATATGTGTAGGGAAACCAAAGGGCAGTAAGGGGGGCATCTGATAGACCTGGTGATGCTCAAATTGCTAGCACAGGAAGCCAATCTTACAACAAGCAGTGGGAATGGGGGAGTTTTCAAAATCCAGCTGAAGCTGTTAGCGCAGACCAAGGGAAGCACCTCCAGTCTCCCAACTGCACGAGAGGCACACAGCCCTTTCTACCAGTACAGTCCCCTCCAACACATGGCAAGCCAGAGGTTAGCCCTGGGCCAGGAGAAAAGTTTTTGCGTGAACTTCTCATCTATAGTCTCTCTCCCCTATCATCAATCACCCAATCAAAGCTACCAAACAGTGGATGGAAAAGATAACGACATAAAATATGAGAGTGCATTGAATTTCTCCAGGTAGTTACTATTTTTTTCAACTTCCATTATTTTCCCATTTTATCTCATTTTTAAAAAATCAATAATTTTATTTTAGAGACCTAGAAAAGTCTAGTAGGTGTAGCTTAAGCACAGGAGCTGTAGTTAAAATGTCTAGATATGATTTCAGAAAACTGGCCTTGCTTTTGCTTTTTACACCAGCTGAATAAGTGAGCAATCCATGGAAGCTTCTCAGATGCAGCTGCATTTGTAAAAAGAAACTGTTCTTTCTCAAAATTTGAAAACTGGAATGGATTGGCATTGGGGAAGGTTTTGCAATGAGTATTATACAAAATGTAATGCTGAAAGGAGACACCTTAGTGTAGAAAGTAAACTGAATATCAACTTTCATCACAGTGAGTCTTTAGCAGTCATCAGGGTGGGTTGTTCCAGTTGATGAAATGGAGACCAGATTCTCAGGACAAGTGCTCCCTCATTTGCTCATGGACACCATGTATCCCGAAGATTCCTGAGCATACACTGTGTCCAACACTATTTTTTTTAATTTCTTTTTTTTATTTATACAAGAACAGGGGTACAGTCATAAGTGTGGGAGGGTAAGAGAATTCACCAGAGCCAGAAAGAGGAACAGAACAGACAGACTGACGAAATACACTGCTGAGGGGAGCAGCGGGTGTGGCAGGAGAGGTCTGCGTGCCTTGTGGGACCCTCACCGGTGGCCAGGATCGAACTGGCGCTGCAGAGGCTGCAGGCAGCTTCACAGCCCAGTGCTCAACCACTGCGCCACCAGGGGAGGCCCAGTACTATTCTTGATTCTGGCTACGTGACAGGGAATAAAGCCCCACCCTCTTGGGGCTCATATCCTATTGTGGGTAGACAGCAGCACAAAAGCATAGACGGTGTTCTAGAAGGTGTGGCTGCCATGTTTGAGAGGAAGTTGCTTCTCTGAAGGGATATCAGGAAATCTCTCAGGAAATGACAAAATGAAAAAACCCAATCTTATATTCATGGACAACAGCGACAATAAACCTAAAAGTCAGGCTTTTCACACAAGTCCCAAAATATAAGCAGACAGGGAGAAGCATCAGCAGAAAAACTGGGTGATTTAGCATATGTGTAGGGAAACCAAAGGGCAGTAAGGGGGGCATCTGATAGACCTGGTGATGCTCAAATTGCTAGCACAGGAAGCCAATCTTACAACAAGCAGTGGGAATGGGGGAGTTTTCAAAATCCAGCTGAAGCTGTTAGCGCAGACCAAGGGAAGCACCCCCAGTCTCCCAACTGGATCTCAGTCTCTTCAACTGGAATCTTGAAGATACAGGCCCCGGGGAGTTCCAGGAGAGTGTTCAGGCAGAGAAGGCCTTGACTTTATAGCATGAGAAAAATCAGAGCATGAGACATAATCAAGGTCTGTGCTTGATTGAAATGAACCAAAGTCGATGGTTCAGTGGAATGTGAGCAGGAAAACTTATGTGCTGTTGTATTGGCCCCTGATAAGGATTTTGATTTTATACTAAGTAGAAAGGAAAAGGGCAGGAAATGTAAAAAGCTGAAACTTCAACAATGAATTTTGAGGAGGTGCAATTTGGTCCATAGCATGCATGTATACACACACACACACACACACACACACACACACACTTGAAAAGATTATATAAAGGTGGGTGAAGACTAGGGAATGACAAATAATAAATTATGGGCATTGATTATCACCATGGAGAGCTTGTCTGGGGATAAGCAGATGGGGGGGTGGTACAGAGGTATTTGGTAAATTCTATTGCTTTCTTTGTATGAAGCATTTGCAGGCATTCATTATAGTGTTGTTTCATACACACACACACGCACACATCTACATGTATGCTTTTATTTGTAACACATGTTATAGAATGTCTAAGTGATGTGTTGATTCAAGGACCATCAAGTGTCCCAATTAAGCATTTTTATTTAAAGCTAATTCAGGAAACGTAAGTCAGTCATCCCTTTACTGACACAATAGAGGGATATCATCAAACACCCGAGTTCCTCTTTTTCTAATATTTTCAAATGTATTTATTTTTTTTAATATTTATTTATACAAGCACTGGGTACAGTCAGAAGCACGGGAGGGTGAGAGAATTCACCAGAGCCAGAGTGGGGAGCAGAGCAGGCAGAAGGACCGAAGTACACTGCTGAGGGGAGCAGCGGGCGGCAGGAGAGGTCTGCATGCCACGTAGGACCCTCCTCCGGTGGCCGGGGAGCAGCCGGGGATCGAACTGGTGCTGCAGAGGCTGCAGGCAGCTTCGCAACCCAGTGCTCAACTGCTGCGCCACCGGGGAGGCCCCACCCGAGTTCCTTTTTGCAGCAGTGGTCCCCTGCTTATTAATAAATAAATTCAATTCCATAAACAAGTGCCAAATTTATAAAATGTAATTAAATTACCTCATTGGTTTAACATTTTAAACCGTGCAGTTTTCTAAGAGAGAGGAAATTGGGAGTCAGGGAGGGAGGAACACGGTGAGATTGGCACCCTAAAAACAAAATAATCACTGTTCTGTGCCTGACTGCCCTGCTTCGTGTGCACGCCTCTTTCTGGTCAGACAGAAGATCTCAGGGCAGTTCCGTGTGAATTTCAGCTTTTTATGAATTTAACTAAATTCATCTCTTGAACATTTTTCCAGCTACCTGTTGTCTGGCTGAAAATGAGAGATTGGCTATCTGATAAAATTCCCCTTCGTGATAATTCTGAATAGATAGATTGTAGGTAGGTAGGCAGATAAATAGGTAAGGAGAGAGAGAGAGAGAGAGAGAGAGAGAGAGAGAGAGAGAGAGAGAGAGAGAGAATCACTCCAAGAATCACTCCAAGAAACAGCCCCGCATTGTATCTGAAGTGCAAACAGTAGCATTTGGAGAATTTTTAGCATTTTTAATTCTAACTTGATTTTGACACTGTATTTCCATGAAGCACCCGTGTTTGTGGGAATTTTTTGAAATGTTATACTTTTAAACCAGATTATTTTCTCATTTGTAGAGACAAAGTGATTGTTAACATACTTTTTTTTTAATTCTTAACTTTTTGTTCCTATATGTAATTTTTTGGAAGATACCACCTGTTAATGAAAAGTGAGTATTTGATTACAATCTATAAAAAGTGAAGAGCAGCACTGGTCAGCTGGTGTGACTAATCTTTCAGTGAACATAAGTTGCTGATGTTATCCATTTTTATTCTACCATGAGATGGCATGGTTTTAACCATGATTTGTTTTTAAAATCCAGTAGAGTCAAGTCCCCCACAATGATTTGCATGACACGGTTATGTCGCTTGCCACGCCGGAACCCCTGAGAGCAACTCACCACTTGGCAACATTTTTTAATAAAAAAAGAACTGAAACAGGGATATTTTTTTAAAGACTCTTCTTCAGAATAGTTTTAGGTTTACAGGAAAATTGAGTGGAAGATGTAGATATTCCCCATATATCTCTAGCCCCATTATTAATACCCCATCGAAAGGAATATTTGTTATGATGGATGAGCATACATTGCCACATTATCATCACCTAGTGTCCCTAGTTGACATTAGGATTCACTCTTAGTGTCATGCATAGTATAGGTTTGGACAAACGCATGATAATCTGAGTTTATCATTATAGCGTCGCACAGATTAATTTGGCTGCACTAAAAAAGCCATTGTGTTCTACCTATTCATCCTCCCCTAACTGATTTTTTTAAGATTTATTTATTTATACAAGAACTGGGGTACAGGTCAGTGACGCAGGAGGGTGAGAGAATTCACCAGAGACAGAGTGGGAAACAGAACAGGCAGACGCACCAGACACTGCAGAGGAGAGCAGCGGGCGTGACAGGTCTGCCACACCATGTGGGTTGCTCCCTGGCCAGCCGACACTCGAGCCCACACTTCAGAGGCTGCGGACAGCTTCACAGCACTGCGCTCAACCCGTTGTGCCACTGGGGAGGCCCCCTAATTAATATTTTTATTGTCTCCGTACTTTTACCTTTCAAGACTGCCACATATTTGGAATCATACAGTATGCAGCCTTTTAAGATTTGCTTTTTTCACTCATTAATATTTTTTTTTATAATTTGAGTACATTCCTTTTTTCAGTGTTAAGTAATATTCCATTTTCTCAATGCAGCACTGTTTATTTATGCATTCATCCACTGAGGGACATCTTGGTTGCCTCCAGGTTTGGCTAATTAAGGAAAAGTTTTTATAAATAGCCATGTGCAGGAAGTTTTCAACTTGCTTGGGTAAATAACAAGGACTGAGATTGCTGGATAATATGGTAAAATGCACCTCTTGCTTTGCCAGAAGGAGAGAAGGCAAAGAGGGTATGAGCAGGACAGACGTCAAGCTGAGATCTTGAGTGCCATCATCTTTGCCGTTATCTGTTCTTTAGAAACAAATCAATAGTCCCAGTCAGTACTTGATAACAAGAATTAATAAAAGCAGGATCACTGGAAACCATTTTAGAAGCAGCCAGACACCATAAATGAAAAACAAATAAATTACAAAAAATAGTAATCCATGAAACTATGAATCATTCATGATTTCTTTAGTTCAGGGTCCATGTTTTCTATTTTCTTCAGAATTAAATTTCTTCAAGAGATTATAGGCATCCAGAACTTGGGATTTTTCTTGTTGACAACAAATAAAGATACAATAATTTTATATATAGACAAAACTTCTGAATGTAATTTTTAAATTTTAAAACTATAAGCAGGAAATTCTTATTTTGGAATCAAAAGCAAATTCAATTAATGACATTTTCCTTCCTTAAATCTAAATAAACATTCTCCTTGCCTACAGTTGTTTTTGAACTGTCAGTTTCTTAAGCATTTAATTTCATGTTAAGGCACTTAGAAGTTTTATAAAAATGATTAGCTGACAAAGATAGTATTCTGTGTCTTCATTCAGCCCCTAAAAAATCAACGTAAGATTTTAATGCTCCTTTAATTCACTACAATTATTTCAAGCCATATCCTAATTTATTTTTGAAAAGTCAAAACTTACTTCTTTATTTGCGGTTCAAAATAATAGAGACTCTTAAAATATAATGAGCACACCATGATAAAAGAGACAGATAATAATATTTCAGTGATTTTTCTAAGTATATCAAGCTATGAAGTTACCATGTAATAGTTCCTAACTGCACCAAAATAAGATAGCAGGAGGTGATAATGAGAATGTAAATATTGATTTTGAATTTTTTAAAGATTTATTTATTTATCCATAGAAGATGTGGGGTGTAGGCCAGAGGTGCAGGGGGTGAGAGGATTCACCAGAGAGAGAGTGGGAAGCAGAACAGGCAGATTTACTGAAATACACTGCTGAGGAGAGCAGTGTTCAAGACAGGAGAGGTCTGCTAGCCATATGTGGGTTAGCTCCCTGGTGGCGATCGAACTCAGGACACCGCAGTGACAGCTTGAAGTGCTGAGACTTAACCCCTATGCCACCAGGGAGGTCCCTGATTTTTTAATTTATTTTTTGCATATCAATTAATTGTAAAATACAAGCAACCTTCCTTATTATATAACTGTATGCAACAACATATCAGTAAAATACACAATTATCAAATTAACTGGTGCTAATTTCAAGAATTTCATTTTATTAGAAATAAGCTTATCTTTTTGTACTCAGTGTACAAGTTAGCTTTAACTCTTCAACAGTAATTCTAGAGGGCCCCCCGGTGGCGCAGTGGGTTGAGCACAGTGCTGTGAAGCCATCTGCAGCCTCCAAGGTGCCTGTTCAATTCCCAGCCGTCCAGGGAGATTCCCACACAGCGCGGCAGACCTCTCCTGTCGCGCCTGCTGCTCTGCTCAGCAGTGTATTGCAGTCCTTCTGCCTGTTCTGCAACCCACTCTGTCTCTGGTGGATCCTCTCGCCCTCCCAAGCCTCTGGCCGGTACCCCAGTGCTTGCATAAATAAATAAATCTTTAAAAAAAAAAATCCTTTAAAAAAAAAAGTCGTTCTAGAAAGAGAAATAGAGATCTTGGTGTCTGTGTATGCCCTGACTCCTTTCAATGGTAATTTAGATTGCTAGAAAAAAATGATTAACTTAACTATCAAATTATACAAAAATGAATAAAGACATCAGGACAAGAGAATGGCAGATATAACATAGACAAAAGGGATAAGAAAAATGTAAAGGGAAAAAAACTGAAGAACAATAAAAATAAAAATAAAGGAAAGGAGATTAACAGAAATGAAAGAAAACAATGAAAATGACTATACAAAAAAATATACAACAAATAAATTTCAGAGGTAGAATATGTAGACATAACTTCTGGGGAAAAAAGTGGTTCTCTTAGAGAACCCCTTGTGCCCATTTTCAATTTGGGTGTGAGATGAAAGCTTTGGGAGGATGGTATTGATGGGCTGGAATTCCCCAGGCTGCTTTTTTTTGTTTCTGTTTTCTCTTATTTATGTTTTGACTGAACTAACAGAGGTTTACAACACTGTATAAGTTTCCAGTGTACAATTTCTCTCCTCAGCACCTGTAGATATCTCAGCACACCTACCACCAAATGTCACTTACCATCCACTTCCAACCAACTGGTTTCCTCTACCTATTTCCTCCCTTCCCTGTCCCCTCTGATAACTACTATTTTGCTGTCAGATGTTTGTCATTCTCCCTTTGATTATCTCACTTAGCATAATCCCCTCAAGGTCCATCTATGTGGAAATGTCAAGATTTCATTTGTCTTTATAGCTGAATAGTATTCCATTGTGTATACATACCACATCCATTGTGAGGCACTTGGGTTGTTTCCATGTTGTTTTACTAATTATTCCATTAGGAAACTCTGCAGAGGTATTTGCACATTAACTCTCCCAGCAGCCGGAACCTTGACTTCTATTCCCTAACAGGAAGATCCACTTGAAGTCCAGTATTTATTTCCAATTTTTCAGAGCAGCAAGCCTCCTGTTACTGAATAGCAATTTCATGGTGACAGGACATTCTGAAAAATTACACCAGGCTGTCTCCATGGACCATGATACACTCTCCCAGACAATAAGCATAGAGAAATGTGTATAGTTAAAGCTTTGGAAGTATTTTTGCAAATTATAATGGAGAGGTTATCGCAACCAAGAAATGGAATCATTGATAGAACCAGCAATCTAGTTTGGGCTTATTCTTATTAAAACTAGCTTGTATTCCCAATAGCCAAATATCTATATGGAAACTTTTTTACCCTGATTTTGAAAACCATCAATGTTTTTTTTTATTTTAAGACTAATAAAATTGTTTTTTAAAATGGAAGCAAAATCACTTGCTGTTGAACCACAAAAATGACAATTTTGGCATTTTGTTGTAAATGTTACTCAAAATTATTCTTTGCAAAAAGGATCAACTATTTTACAAAAGCAAAATTGTGACAATTTTTGTAAAACTAATTTCCTCATTTAATGCATCATGAACATAGTAAATCATCATTTTAAGTCTCTTCAAAGAATTTAGAATTTTTTATGATTTTGTTATTGTTGAGGAACTTAGATTATACCTAATGTTGTAAGCAATACCATATGGAAAGGTGTTTTCCATTCTCAGTTTGCAAAATTATGAACCTAACAGTCTTGGTTCACAGATCCACCTTCGGTTATTCCTTCAGTAGAGAAAGGCAAAGAAATTTGGTTACAATAGATTAAACAAAGGCTATATTTATTAACCCTTATTTAATCATCAGAGCCAAGCAAACAACTTTAATCAAAAGAATAGAGCTGAAACTCAATATTTAAACTGCGCATAAAAATATGGCATTTAATCTAATCAAGTTGGTCAACGATCAACACACCACATTTAATGTTTGCTTTTCAAATCTAGAATTCATTCCTTCTGTCACTCTAATTCCTGAACCCAATTTGGAAATAGTTTGCATTATATGCTATCTCACAGCTTTTTATGTTTGCTAACCAAATAGAATGTGTTTGAAGACTTTGTCTTCCTGAATGTGACATTGTTAAAAATCAAAGGCATTTAACAGTTACAGCTGCTAGTGGAATAAAGAGTGTGCTTCTTAAAAGTAACATAAATTCCCCCCAACACACACACACACACACACACACACACACACTCCTGAATCTACTACTTTAGGCTTTAATAATTGATGTTAAAAAAAAGAAAAAAAATACATGTATAGGCTAGCTATGGATACAGATATCTGTATGGATGAGTTATTTTCTCATCTAAGTTGTCCTGTATAATGCAAATATTTCCAGGTAGAGGAAATGTGCATGAAGAAAGAACAGAGATGAAAGCAAGCCCTCCAGCCCCATGATATTAATTGGGTAAACAGAGCTAAAAGAAACAGCATTGTCAGGCTTTATTTCTTCAGTTTTCCCATCACATTATGAGTGATTTTTGGGGGGGTAAATGTCATAAAAATAGTATCAACTGGAGAATCTCTCGCTCAGTTTGTGTGCCACCCAAGTAGGCAATGGCATTGCTGGAGGGAGGGGCTGCTGCCCTCAGAAGGAGCGGCAGAAATGTGGTCCTCTCCTTGAAGTTGGTACAGTCTTCTAGTTGACCTCCTTCCAGAAAAAAAGTTAGCTGTGGTGTATTGGATGATTTGTTCCTTTTTCATTTTAAAAATATTTTCTTTCCATATATTCATTGAATATGCAAATATGGAGCTTGGATTGGAGCCTGTGCTGTTTTTGGCTCTAGAATACAACCACTAGCAGAACAGAAGGTCCAAAAATCTGCCTTCAAGGAGTTTTAATTCCAGTGGAAAAAAACGAACAAAAAGGAAAGTCAACGAATACATTGGGAGATGGTAGGTGCCAGGAGAGAAACAAGAGAGGAAGGAGATACAGAATGCTGGAAGCTGGAGTTGCAATTTAAAATCAGAAGCCAGGAGCAAAAGAGCATTTCTAACAGAGCCTGGTGAGGAATGCAGGAGGGGGTGCTGTGTGTGCTGTGCTCTGAGGAAGGAGAGTGGAGTGCCCTGAGGGACACCATCAGGGTTGATGGGCAACACTCACTATAAGTTCCCATGAAGCTGTCTGCTCTGAGTGCAGTTAGGACCCTGGAAGATTTGGGAGAGCACACTCTGACCACTTCGTGGAAAACACCATCACTCAGGTGACAGTTTAATGGGTTGGTAGAGGAAAAGTCTGGCTAAAGAACATGCAGAGAGAATGACTAGTGAGAATGTGGTAGGCAATATTTTTCTAATTTTTTTTTTTAATTTAGAATCACAGTCAAAAAAACACAACACAAAATTTACCATGTTAGCCATTTTTTATGGTTCAGTAGTGTTAAGTATATTCACATTATTGCGTAACTCGTCTCCAGAACGGTTTCTCTGAAAACCTGACACTCTGTACCCAGAGTGTACAAGTCATTTTCCCCACCCTCTAAACCACCATTTTACTTTCTTTTTCTATGGAAATGGCCACTTCTTTAAATTATTTTTGCTGAGAGGGGTGGGGTCCCAAAATTTATATTTCTAACCTGCTCCCTGGGGACACTGGCACTGCTGGTTAGGATAGACCTCACCTTGATTACACCCCCTGGCCATTTCATCTGAGAGGGAGGACTGTGGCAATCATGATAATTGCATAGTAAATTCTATAGGAACACTTGGAAGCTGTGTCTTCCTGAAAATTACATGGTAAATAATGACATTTGTAGGGAACAAATAATTCAACTATTCGTTACCATGTCAAATGCAATTTTAAGATCTGATGAGGCAAATCTTGTTTAGGAGATGAAAACAGAAGATATAAACCAGATAATTGCTAAGTGATTAAGCAGGAAGTGCCATGCGTGTATGATTAATGCAAAATGTGTGGATTGGCCCAGAGGAGGCAGGAAAAGGATAAGCTGGGATGCCCCATGGGGTACCCTGTACAAGCCTGTGACCCCAACCAACAGGGGGGGAACTCACCCAGCACATTGGCCCAACTCATGGAAAGCAGAGTGGCCACTGGGGTGATTTTGCTCATGGGCCTCTTTTTCTCTTGAAGCTGCTACACCATTTCTATTTCAATCATTCCTTCTTCTACATAAATTTCCAATGAAGCCTCTTTTCTACTTTTTTCTGTTCCTCCTATGTTTTCTCTTGTGCTCCTTCTGAGGGATTTCTCAGGCTCAGAGCTCCTAACTTGACATATATCCAAAAAAGGGAATCCTGTGACTGTCCTGGCATGAATCCTCTGAAATCTGTCCACAGCTTTCCTGAAGTGTTTCTTTTGTCAGCACATCACTGTGATCTGTTTGTGCAATGGCTGCTGAGTCCAAGAACATCTTTTGGACTTAAAAGTTGTTGCAACCCCTGAAAGGTACAGATCCCACCTGCTGCAGCTCACATCCACAGCCTTTTCTTTTTTTTTAAGATTTATTTATTTATGCATACAAGAGCTGGGGTACAGGCCAGGGATCCAGGGGGTGAGAGGATTCGCCAGAGACAGAGTGCGGAACAGAACAGGCAGACTGACGGAAACATACTGCTGAGGGGAACAGCGGGCAAAACAAGAGAGGTCTGTCTGCTTCACCATGTGGGTTTCTCTCTGGCCAGCCAGGGATTGAACTCATGCTGCAGAGGCTGTGGATTGCTTCATAGTGTGGTGCTTAATCTCTTACACCACCAGGGAGGCCCCCCACTAGCCTTTTCTGATTGTGGTAGAAATAGACACAGATTCCAGGCCACTCCTCCCGCTACTTCCCCTGCCCAACAATTTGTGCCCCAGCCACGTTCTGAGACTGCTCACACTGGTTAGCTGCAGGAAGTGGGTGTTGACCACAGAGGTCCTGTGCCCCCAAAGGTTACTAAGAAACAAACAGTTTGAAGATATCATGTTACACTGGCTGTGTCCCCAGGCATAAATGTGATTATTAATTAACCATCCAGAGAAATCAACACCAGGTAACTTCTTCCAGCACACAGAAGCCGCAGGACACCACTGCCAATTGGCTATAAAATATGGTCTCTGTTCCTGGAAAATAGGCACTAATGGGCTCATGGGACACAGAAGACAGCTTCTGTTGTACCAAATATGCCATAAGTGGAAGAGAGATTGGAGGGGTGTTGTCATGGACTTGGGATGAGCAGTCTTCTAAGGAAGGCAACCTAGAAGAGCCAGACCTGTAATTACAGGTGTCAAGTGTGAAAAAAGGAAATGAGGGCCTGCTAAATACCAGGCCTTGGCATCCCCTCTGCATATGCTGTTTTGTTCTGCCCTCACAGTGCGCATTCAGAGAGGGTAAAGTCATGCTCCCTGAGGCTATTCCAGGTGGGTTGGCCAGGTAGCCTGGGGGAACAGTTAATGTGATGGTTCATCTTACACGTCAGCTTGACTGAGCCATGGGCAGCTCAGACATTTATTCAGACATTATTCTGATTATTTCTGTGAGGTTGTTTGAATTAACAAAGCTGATGGTCCTTGACCAATGAGCGAGGCCTCATTGAAACCTTTGAAAGACTGAATAGGAAACAAAGGTTGACATTACCCCCAAGTAACAGAATTCTCCTGCCTAAAGGACTTTGAACTGAAATGTCAGCTTTTTCCCTGCCTTCAGGCTTAATTCTTCTTGTATCTTGAGTCCGCCAGCATTTTGGCTAAAACAATCTCATGCCAACTCACACTGAAGATCTCATACTTGCCAGCATCCATGCCCATAATCACACAGGAGACCATTCTTTACAATAAAACTCTCATCTCTCTCTCCCCGCCATATATATATATATATATCTATCTCCATATTGATACACAATTACCTACATTGGACAAATATAACTCCTATCGGCAGTTTTCTTTCTCTAGAAAACTCTTATTATTATATAATTTGTCCTTTCGTATTTCTTTGCCTCAATATTGTCAAAGTATAAAACATGGATTATATTGCAATGCTACAGTATTGTATTACATTATATTACATATTGCCTTTGTATAAAATATAATTCATATTTTAATATGAATTAAAATATAATTCATATATTTTAAAATATAATTCATATTTTATACAAAAGCAATGCTGGCATTACCTGTCTTGAAGTGCAGTGTAGAGGACAGGGTGCTGCCATGAGCTAAGATCTGTGGTTCTATGCAGTGCAAACCAGCCTCCCTTTGTCCATAGTCAAGATGCCCCTGGCAGGTATCCCACTTGTATTTGGGCAAAGGTGAGGTCTAGGCACAGCACAGTGTGGTCAGAATTCACTAGGCCCTCCTGGACCCACATTCCTTTCTGGACAAGGCTTCAGCTCTACCCATGTCAGAACCCTGGAATGTGTTGCCATGGATGGTTCGTGGTGAGCTGAGTGATGGGCGGCAGGCTGGCAGAGGAGGAGAGGGGACTAGCAGCTAAGTGCCTCATGCCACCGGAGCACAGCCTCAAGAGCTGTCCCTGATGGGTCGTTAGCGATGTCAGACTTTTTCCTGGACAATAATATTGACTTCCCATTAGATAAATATGAATCTTCTAAACAAGGGGCGAGCACAGAGGAACCAGGTCCTCCCACCCATGCAGGTAAAAGGCAATAGCCACAGTCCATAGATTTAATGGCCCTATAATTACCTCTGCTGAGACGCAAGCTCTGTGCTTGTAACTCTGCTGCAGCAGCATCAGCTGTAGGGAGAACAAACTGAGGTCACCCGTTGGTGGTACCAATTTCTGTTTTGAACAAAACCCATTATTGACAAATCAGAGACATTAAAAGTGTCTCTTTACACCTTATGTTTATTGGGGGGAAATAAAAATGGAAAGGAACAGGTCAGTGGTGAGAAAATTAAAGTGGGTGCCAGTAATGAGCTGAGCCGTGTTGGGGTCAGGGTGAAGGGGATTCTTGACCAGGACAGACTCCACCTTTGAGCCTCTGTGGCCATCACTTTCTAGGTGAGAAGTGGATCCCAGACCTTCAACAATCAGCTATCCTTCCCCGGCGATATGTAGCCATTTTATCAAAGTCACATTTAAAGTCAATTGGCTAAAATAAATCAGAAGTAACTAAAGGCAAATGATTCAGTCTTTCAACTTGTGCATATTGGAACCAAGTCAATCAATATCAAAATGTAAGGTCAATATTTTATGATAGTTCATTTTAGAGAAGCCTTTACTTCAGATACTGAGTTTTCTGTGGGTATTTAAAGTGTGTCAGCTGATAGAAAATGAACTTATTTGCAGCTTATTGAAACTTCAAGTAGAAAATAAACTTGTTTTTAGTAAGTAATCCTCAAACTAACAATGGCTTTCCAAAGTGGTAATAATATTAATGGCTCCTCATCAGGAGCCAAAGTCTGGATTTGAGCTACCATTTGGGATACTTCCTTATGACCAGCTTCCCGGTGAAGTCACCAACCAGTAATCAAATCTATCAGTCTTGTTCTTCTCCCTCATCTTACCCTCCTGCTTTGCAGGAAAACTCAAGATATAAAATTGTATAGATTAAAGAAGAAAAATGCCCAATTGGAAGTTATTATAGGACATGGCTTGCTTCAAAAATCTCCCTGTGTGATGCACGGTTGCTATGCAACACATCCAGGTTAATAGGGGTAACGCCATGAGGCAGGGTCAGTGCCCCCAATACAGAAAGAGTGCACGGGCTAGAGATTATTTTTTGAGAACACATTCTTCTGAATTTTCATTTGAAGTGTCTTCAAATACAATTGCAACCCATTTAAAGCAGTCCTTTGCCATTTTAATTAATTTAATCATAATTAAATGAAAAATTAATTAAAAATTAGTCATAACTTGTCTGTGTGTTACTCGTGTTCCTAAAATTTTTAAACACATGAGAGCAGTATGTGGTGTTCCATATGTGTGTACATGTGTGTACATCAGCACACATGTATACGGAATATACACATACACATCCTCATATGCCAAAGTATGATCCACAGAGGATAATCCAGACCATACAGGACCTGAATAGACAAAAAAGCAGGTAGAGGGAAAACATGCTCTCTGATTTTGCAGAGACATCCATGTCTTCCTGCCCTTGGACATCAGTGTTCCTCTTCTGGGATCTTCTGATGGAATTGGTCTTATGCTTATCAGCCCTCAGTTCTCAGGCCTTTGGACTTGGACTGAAAGTATACTACCAGCTTTCCTGGGTCTCCACTATTTCTCAAAGGAAAGATAACTTAAAATTAGTATAGCAAGACTATCTTAGCTGTGTTAAACTCTCAGTGGAGAGAACAGAGAGAAGCAAGAGTGAGCAGTGATAACAAGCATCTCCCGCATTCAGACACTTTATTAGTGGGAACCACAGTTCTGATCAGACTTTCTGCAGGACCTGTTTGCTGGAGCAATCAGGCATGGGGTGAGTGATAGAAGCACACGTACCTGCTTCATGGACAAGGCATTTTTGTCTCCCAAACAATTTATCTGCATAAGCACTATGCCAAAAGCTGTGGCAATCCGTGGAGGGTAGGGGGAGGTGTAAGTAGGAGAGGCAGGGAAGAGCACATGCATGGAGGGAATTGTGGGGCACAGTCCCTGCCTCCAAGCACCTTACAAGACCAGCCTGGAAATAAATAAGCAGCACAGCAATGTGCAAAGAAGGCAAAAAGATTTTAATAATTGTACAAGAGAGTTACAGAATTGATACTTGATACTCCACCCCCAAGATGTCAATTTAATTTTGCAGGTGAAAATTTCTGTCTGGATAGAGACATATCTCCACTGATGTCAGGAGAGGAAATGTGATTCAAACTCCTTCATAAAGTGGGAGTGGTAGTTTTAGTGGGTGGAATGATGAGAGCAAATGCTGATCAGAAATTTCCTGGTGTGAAAGAGCAGAGTGATTCAGTTCAGATGGAGCAGCGGTCTATTTTTAAGGTGAAGGCACTCCTGGATGCCTAAGGGTAGGCACTCCTGAGGCCAGTATTAATACTTTTGATTAATAAAAGTAATAAGAGTAATAATCATGAACAATATTTATTGTGGATTTGTGTGTATGTGTGGTTTACTTTGTACCCTATAAGACATGTGATCGCTGAATACCTTTTTTCTTACTAGCTGCCAAGTTATCCTAATTTTATACAGATATCAATATTAAATTGGGCTAGGTCCGTGAACCATAGGACTCAGAGAATAATGACATGAGGGACCAAGGGATGTCCTATTATTTGCCATCAATATCTCAGTTTCCTTTAGTAATATTTACTCTGTCATCTATGAACTTGCTTTATTAGAGTATATTTTATTATTATTTTGCTATTTTAAACAGTACATTTATAAGTAGTTGAAGTGGCAGGAACTGGACACAGTGCAGGTTTTCTGATCCCATGCAGACCGGGTAAAGGAGGAGTCAGAGTCCTTAGGGGTTTTTGCAGGTCTTTTATTGGGGTTCACCAGGCATATGGCAGGCAGGGGTGCTGGCTGGGGGGCTGGGAGGCTGGCAGGCCTCCCAGCCCCCAGCAAGTCTTCACTCTATCTGAGCTCTCTGGAGTTCGTTCTGCTGCTTCTCGGCTTCTATTTCGGCTTCAGCTTCAGCTTCCACTGCTGCTGCTGGCGTCCCCGTGACGCCGCCCTTAAAAGCACAGTCTTAGCCCAGGTGAATCCCATCTACCTATGCCCACACCCTATTCCAGGTGCCCGCCATCAGGCATGCATTCAGGACAAGGATCCATCATCTATCCTGATGGCGGAAGGGCAGAAAAGCCTGATATTTTCTTTACCCTACAGTAGTAAAAATCAAATAATGGTAAATGATACATAGTAAAGATTGCCAACATTACCTGTAGCCAGTTCTCCATTCCCTCCTGAACATATCAACAATCATACAACTTATGGGTAAAAGGTTTCACGCCACAATTTCTAGTCAATGATCTTAGGTGTTATTTCTAGGCTGAGGTATTAAAATGCCCCCACAGGACAGCTGTTTATTCCTCCCTCAGAATGGTATGGTACACTTTGTCATCTGCTATGTGTGTGTGTGTTGTTAGTTTTTTATAGAAGTAACATTGAGGTTTGGCAGTATGTAATTTTCAGGTGTGCATTATTCTAAATCAATATCCGTGACATCCTAAATGCTGACTGGATGTTCTGAGTGTGAGTATATCACTTTTTAATTTCTGGGCTTCACGGGTTGATGGGTGTGAGCAGGTCTGGGATACCTCAAAAGAAATCACTGCAAGTTTCCCTCTTACTATGCAAACTTGTGCATGTTATGCCCAGAGAAGAGACTCTATGGCTTCCTGCATAAGGAACAGTTGCTTGGTGGCTGGCATTCTATGGTGAGGGTTGGGGACAGAGCTGTGGAGACAGGATTAGTAGGTAGTAAAGAAAGCTGCAAGAGGGGAATCAGGTCAGCAGGGAAGAAAGCTGGAGTCCAACCACCCATGACAGGGTGGCTCTGATTACTCTGGACACCCCTACTCTTTCTGATGACTTAGAAGAGACTATGTTCAACTTCTCCAAGGTGTGGCCCTCCAGCCCCGGGATGACTGGGTTCTGTGGGTGAGGTGCATGTGTTTCCTTCTGCACCCCCAATGCAGGACCTGAGGGTTTAGTTGTCTTCTGGTGGGAGACACAGTTAACCCTTCTCCATAAGCCTAACACGACTCTCTTACTAGAAGCTCCTTTCTGCAGGTGTTTGTCCTCATGCATTTAAGAGTCTTATTATTTGCTATCACCTTAGCAAGTATTCCATGAGAAAGAGAAAAAAAATATGATCTCAGGTGGAAATAATGAGCTCCAAAGGGTTTTTACTCACTTCATAAACTAGTACTGTCATTTTCTGGCTTTAAATTCACATCTTTCACATTTAATAAGGTGATTTTAATATTAGAAACCCCAGATTTAGTTAGTGAGTTTCATAAATTTAGATCACCCTATCATTTATTTTCCTAGAAATATGGCAGGAAACTGGAAAGGGTCTTAAATACCATCTAATTTAGCCTGTTTATTTCATAAGAGAAAAAAGGAGACTCAGAAGTTAAATGACAACTTTCATCAGTTATTTATTGACACGCTCCAAACTTTCTCTTTCCCTGATAATCCAGTGTGCTCTCCCTTATATCTTTAATTATTACAAATATTAATTGTATTTTCAAGGATTTCATTTAAAAAAAAAATCTAAGCCTACTACCCAAGTGGAGATGATTAGAGTAAAGGAAATATTTTTCAGTATCCAAATAAAAGCAACCATGATATCATAATTCTTGATCCAACCAATTTATTTTATCTGAAAGACCAGTATTTTTAAGTACAATTATCAGTTAAATATAACAACGTTTAAATTCATGAGAAGTATAACTACAAGAGAAAACATGTTGAATGTCCATACAACCCTTATTAAATTGGTTATTAAACATTGATTTCGGTGTTTTAAGGAATTCCCTGATAAGCACTAATAGAGCTTCAGGGCCAGCATCTCCACATTTGTGTCTGTTTCTCCCCTACCCAGTTATTCTGACAGCATCAGTACACAATGGAGGGAAAACAGCTGAAACAATGAGAAAGTCCATTTTCACAACACAAATAGCAGGAAAATGGTCAGACTAGTGTACAATGCCTTCATAGACTTTAAGGAAGGTGTTTCAAGATGAAGAGCTGG
This sequence comes from Talpa occidentalis, assembly GCF_014898055.3. Lineage (NCBI taxonomy): Eukaryota > Metazoa > Chordata > Mammalia > Eulipotyphla > Talpidae > Talpa > Talpa occidentalis. Next base: position 53,378,638 of record NW_023601433.1, read on the forward strand.
CTGCCATGTGAAGGTGTGAAAATGCATCAAAATCATGTTTACGGACAAGCTGGTATGGCCTGATCACGACAGTGTGGTGACCCCTCAGGCCACCTCAGCAGCCATTCCTACAGAGACCTAGGACCTTGAGATTAACCCAAATCACTCTTTGATAAATGTCTTCATTTTCCATGATCTCATAGAATATTTAGTCCATCCAATGGACTATGCTTTCCCAATCCGATTAAAGTTACAGCCAAGCTTCAAACCTGAACCAAAATCTGCCTTTATCTTTCCTCCCCTAACTATATGCCAACAGCATTGCTTTGTCTCAATTTCTTGTCCTCTGGTGATTCTGTCTACCTTCAGATTGTGTGGCAGTCCAGATTTTCAAAGAAAACTGAAACCTATTTTCTCTGTGGCCTTCTTAGTTCACACTCCCCATAAATGATGCTGACCCCAAAGGATTTAATCATCAACCCACTTATTTTTTACATTTGAGTTTTCTTATCCCTTCCCATTTCTACAACCTATATTTCTATTATCTACAAACCTACAACGTACAGAGTTAGGTAATAGTAACCAGCATTTTTGAGTATTTGCTATTGACAGAAATTATGCTAAATTCTTTGTACCCATCATCTCTTTAATGTGTAATTTTATCTACATCATTCAGTCCACTATGTAGGAAAAAAATTGAGGCATAAAGTGATTAACTTACTAAGGTCACACGGCTTTAAGAGATAGAGTCAAAAATCAGGCCCAACCTTATCTTTCTGCCTCCCTGTACACTTGCCTAGCACTACCTCAACTTCATTCTCTTAGAACTTACCCTGACAACAGCTGTCTCTTCATGTTTATCCCTGAATGAGTCTGCCATGAACCATGAACGCCTCTAGCTTTGTCTCCTCCTTCCATGGCCATGGTGGTCAATGGGTGGCATTTCATCCAAGCCAGAGGAGAGTGTCACTGTGGGTTTTTAGCGTAACTCCTAGATCATGTGACTTCTACTATTTTCTTATCTACCTCATTTATATTTCAAAGCCATTTCCTTCTTACAGATATTACTATAATAATCCTTTATCTGTTACCCCTGTGCCTCCAGTTAGGCTAAGAATTTTTTCACAAAGATGCTGGGAGGGTATTTATAAAGTGAAACTCTATGCATGTCATTCTGTTGCTTGAAATCATTTCATGATAAAAAAAGAAAAGACAGTATAAAATAAAGTATAAAGTAAATTCAAAAAAATAAAAAATAAAATAAAATGCACTTATCTTATTTTAAAAAATAATAAAATAAAATCACTTCATAGCATCTGATACAGAAAACAACCAATATCCTACCACTCGATAGAAAAGGCCCTCATGACCTGGTCTTTGATCAACTCACCTCTTTCTACTCTACATATTTATTCATTAGTTATTCAAGTTATAGTTATTAAATGTAGTGTAAGGCATTGAGAAAAAGACTGAATCCCAGATTCTCTAGTATGAGAGATAAAAATCAAGCAAATGTTACCATATTACCTTTTAAACCCCATAATGGGGAGGATGGGAACATAAATCTTCTTAGAGAGCTATCTTCCCAGAGAAATCCCAGAGGGTAAATAGGAGAGATTGTGTGGTGGAAATTGTTCTGGACATAGAACAGAATGTGCAGAGGCCTGGACACATGAGAAAACATATGACATTTAAAGAGCTGACTACAATTCCTTTGTGGGAAGCTCCAAATATTTCCCAAGGACAGCAGAGAAGCATGAGGGGTGATATCTAAATAAATGCAATTCCATACTCTCAAATAAATCAGAGAAAAATAGGGTCCTCCCTGGTGGTGCAGGGATTAAAGTCTCAAGCTCTAACCAGCCACTGCAGCACAAGTTCGATCCCCTGCCAGGAAGCTGACCCACATGGTAGAGCAGACCTCTCCTGTCTTGCCCACTGCTCCCCTCAGCTGTATATTTCATTAGATCCACCTGTTCTGCTCCCCACTCTATCTCTGGTGAATCCTCTCACCCCCTGCACCTCTGGCCTGTACCCCAGTTCTTATATACATACATAAAATAAAATAAGGCCTCCCCTGGTGGCACAGCGGTTGAGCGATGGGTTACGAAGCTGCCCACAGCCTCTGCAGGGCCGGTTCGATACCCGGCCACTGGCGAGGGTCCCACATGACGCGCAGACCTCTACTGCCGCCCATTGCTCCCCTCAGCAGTGTATTTCGTTCCATCTACCTGTTTTGTTCCCCGCTCTGGCTCTGGTGGATTCTCTCACCTTTCCGCGCTTCTGACTGTACCCAGTGTTTGTATAAATGAATGAATGAATGAATGAATGAATGAATGAATGAATAAATAAATAAATAAATAAATAAATAAAATAGAATAAATCTTTAAATACAAATCAGAGAAGTAGAATCATGGGCAGAAGGAGCAAAATACAACTAGGGCTAAAATGGAAATAACAGTAAGTGAATAATTATTATAAATACAGAACTGAGAATAAACTATGGTGAGAGACAGAAGTTAAGCTCCATAGGATCCAAGGATGTAGGAAGATGGGGATGCTAGAAGGAGGAACCCAGATGTTTGGAGAAATTGTTGTTTTCATGACTGAAGAGTAAGATTAGACTTCCAGAAATATTTTTATTCTGGTCCACTTTGAAATTCCAAATGGTTTAAAATGCAGAGAAGGAATCAAGGATCAAGTTTTCTCAGGCATAAAAAGAGGGTTAGAATATTTTACAGAAAAATGTCATTTATTAATTACAACATTCACCTTTGGGAATGATTTTAACTTCAAGAAACAAAAAAGAGGGCCTCCCCTGGTGATGCAGGCGGTTGAGTGCCGCACTGTGAAGCTGTACACATCTTCTGCAGCACCGGTTCAATCCCGGCCAGCCGGCAAGGGTCCCACATGGCGTGGCAGACTGCTCCTGTTGCACCCGCTGCTCCCCTCAGCAGTGTATTTAGTCAGTCTGCCTGTTCTGTTCCCTGCTCTGTCTCTGGTAAATCCTCACACCCTCCCACGCATCTGGCCTGTACCCCGGTTCTTGTATAAAATAAATAAATAAATCTTAAAAAAAAAGAAACACAAAAGAGTATTAAAAAAGACAAACTCCAATATGAGTCAAGGAGAAGGACTCACGACAACCATGTAGTATCCCCCTCAACTCCCAAAAAACAAGAGAGAAAATTATTAGAATAAATAAATACATTCATGCCATTAAGAGAGAGAGATAAAAGCCTTATGCCTCTGTCATGTAACTATGAAATTAATTTTAGAATCATGTCATAAAGAAAGTCACCTTACTCCATGCAAAAAAAGGAAGAGCCACATCACAGCATTATCTTTTCTTAAGTGCCAGAAAGAAGAGACCTGGGAGGGTAGAAAAATGCAATTACCAAAGGCTGTTCTATGGTACAAGATGGCTTGCACCTGTCTGTCAATAGCTGAAGAGGATTTATTAGCCAAAGTAGCAAGCTGGAGTTAACTCAGCTGTCAAAAATGACCAATTTTCAGTCCTGAACTTAGTTCAGAGCAATTTTTAACTCTCCATTTCTACATATCAAATATATATGAAACAGAATGTTACAAGAAGTATTCACCCTTTCATTGCTTGTCATCCAAATCATGCAGGTTTGCATTTGTAGTGAAGGAGGAAATATTGGATTATAGTGATAATGAGGAGGGGATGGGAAGAGTTCCCCACAGTCGTGGGGCTATCACCGTCATTTCCAGAGTCCCTGACACCTGCTGGTGTGGGCAGTGGAGGCGACGTGCAGTCTGATAGGCCAACAGGAGACAGAGAAGCCAGGTCTCCACAGGAATGTGCCACCAGTCCTGACCCCTGCAAATCACTCACCGCCTTAGGCCACTGTAGGGTAAATGAGATTGCTCAGGCTTTTGCTCCGTTGGCCTTCGTGGCTATCACCTGTGGCCTTGAATGCAAGAGGCGCTTGGGAACATGGGCTCGGGGCGTTCATTCCTGGTGGTGGACACTGGAGTGTGGTGTGGGCGTGCATGAGCTGGCACACCTGAGCCGAGAGACTGAGGCTATCAGGGCAGTGTCACAGAGGGCGTGCAGGGGAGTGCAGTGGAGAGCGGCAGAGAAAGGCTAAGGAATGATTTAGGGATTCGCAGGGGGCCCAAGTTGCTCTCTCTCTGCTGGCTTATTTTCCCCTAACCTATGAGGATGATGCCAAGGGCTCCAACGTTCTCTTTTTAGCTGCCTGAAGCGATGATGAAGCTACCTGGCCTGGACTGGCTGCAGAACATCCATCCCACTCATGAATAAGATGGTGTAGGGTAAATGAGTTATCAGAATTTTCACACCCTTCTGCCACTAGCCTCTATGACCGCACCTGTGGTGTTGCACATCTCCCATGATTGCACGCCTGGGAAGGAGGTGCTAGAAAGGTAGCTTACCCCTGGGGGTTGGGGACTGGGGATAAAGGGACTCAAGTTGCTGTCTCCCTGCTGGCTCATTGCCCCTGCTCACTATTAAAACCCAGTGAAGATGATGCCCCCCTATGGACTGCACAACTGAAGAAGCAGTGGCAATAAGACCAACTCCACAAGATGACTCTCAACACTTGCTGCAAATCCGCCATGTAGAGCATGGGCCGTGTTTTCTTAGGATAAAAACTAACTGGGTTTTCTGTCTTGAAAGAACTCTTTTACATTAGAATAAAATGAAACTTTCCTCTTTCCATCAAAGAGAGCCTTCCATTTACCACATAAAATGCAGAGGGAGAACATTTTTAAATTTGAAAATCTTAAACCTGCTCTTTTCACTTTCACAGATAAAAATCCATTATTTCCTGATAACGTATTGGCTGGAGCGAAGTAAAACAAGACGTGATTGGAACTGAAAGCCATCTAGTTTTATTTTTCCTCGCTTCTCTGATTGAAAGTGATGCCTGGCTGTGTACAGATGATCGTATGAGCAAAGGTTGGCATCAACTGGAGCTCTTGGAAGAATTATCTCTGTCTGTGTGGGGGAAATATCACCTTTTAGGAGACTGTGAGCAGTGCCAAAAAAGCAGGCAAGACAGAATAGATCGATGCCACAAAAATAGTTGTCACATAATGATTAGTGAATGATCGTTCATAATAATCTCCTTCAATAGGCTCCATAGAAGAGAGCTGATTATTTGAACATATCACAGTGTTAATTATGGCCAGGCTGCATTTGCTGCCTAATTTGTATTTTTATAGTATGTGATATTTGAAAGCTTGAGGTAATTTTAAGTTATCTTATTAGGTGTTTGAAATTCAGTTTGTAAATTTTGCTTCAAACGTTAGTCTTAACATTTAGCACCTACTTGGCCAAATGAGTTTGGGAAGCAATAAAATCTCCAGGAAGTCTCTGGAGTGAGTGTCCATCAGTTTCCATTAAAAAAGCAAGATATGACTGATCCTATAAGATACTCAATAGTCATCAATGGAAAGCCCAAGTAACTTCAAAATTGGTTTTGTGAATGCTCCTTTGTGGGAGTAACTACATTGGAGCCACCTCCCCATAGTTCAGTAGCACCACTGGGCTGTAGAATACTTAACCAATGCGTATAGTTTCCCCTGGAGACATTGGTAGGATTTCCACAGGTACTGGTATTCCTTTGGGACCCAGGAGAAATCAGGTTAAATTAATGTCTCTGGAAGGTCAGAAAAGCATCACTGGAAAATTTGCCTGCACTAAGCACAGCCTATGAAGCAATGAGTTACAATACATATCCATTTACTAAAATTGAAATAGATCTATATGTCTTACAAACATCTGGGGTGAGTGAAAAATGAGCAAAGTAGGTTCTTAATAAAAAAGACCAGCTCTGACATCTGAATTCTGGACAATGCAGTAGTGTTAATGCACACATGTGATTGCATGCATACATACACACTCACACATGCACACACTCATTCACCCATTTGGTCACTTCTTTGCACCACAAACTCTCCAGCACCTTCCCCCATCAGGGCTTCTACACTTTACTCCTCCAGGGCACAGACAATAAAAATAAAAAACCTTTCTTTGGGGTTCTGCTCAAAACAGTAGCATTGATACTAAATGGAGTCTTCCATCTTGAATACTATGTTGATCTCTAGGGACTATGTGGACTATTGTGACCTCTGCAGTGATGCTTATGATAGACAGTGTAGGCTGTGTGGGTCAAAAGGCATTTTTGGAATAAATGGAAATATAGGAGACTTGCTTATCAAATCACACAAATAGGCACAAATTGAAACAATTGAAATCCATCTTTAACATGTCTTGGTTTAGAGAATGGTGTTTAGTTTTTAATGTTACCAAAAGGCTTTAGTTGTACATTCTTAGCATGTGTCACCCAGTTTGTAAAATACCAGAAATAGAAACAAGAAAGCCTAATAACCATGTGGATACGGGGAGGGATTTTTTTTTTTGTGGGGGGAGACCATTATTATTGTTGTTTTGCAACTGGATAGAATGACAGTAAGAAACAAATATTTCACTGAGACTACTATACTCTTTAAATAATTTGAGCTGTTATTTCAGTTATACTAAGGAAAAGAAGTAAGTTATCATTTTTAATGTCACCTGCTTCTTGGAAATTCTGATCAAATTAGGGAATATTTAGTCAACAGAGGAAAATGTAGGCAGAGCTGGTGACTTGGTCATTTGAATTACCAATGTGGGCAGCTGTGTGAACAATCCCATCTGCAAACCAGAATTAAATCCCAACAGGACAATCATATCCCTCTATTCTACCCCAACCAATATGACTTATTCATGTATTTACATTGTTGGTCAATCTATTTCATATGAATAAATCCTGTTCATTTTTTTCTTTTAACAAAAACAACTGTTTTTCAGGAAAAAAGATTTTTTCTAAAAACATAAACTACTGTGCAACCATCAAGAACTTATATTCTATGTCTTCAGAATTCTGAAATTTGGTTTTTATATTCTCTAACTGTATTTTATAGTCTGTATTTGTTTCCTCTTGGGCATAATTGTTAAATTTCTTTGTCATTATATTCTTGTTATTATAAAATTGGCTTGAATAGGCTGAAAGTAGTCTCAAAGTTTGAAATATATTCGGCAAGAGAGATCAGGCTGAGTTTACAAGCATTTTAGGGCAAACGGTGAAAATACTTTATCCCCACAAGAGAATTGGCTGTGCTGACACACAAAAGAAACAATGACAACAGTATGGATCAAATTCACGAGATAATTGACAAATCTCCACTTCATTTTGCACTAGGACACAGGGATCTAATCTCTTTTGCTATTTTAATAATCAATAACCATTTGCTACGGCTGAATCAATCCTGATCCCACCTTCATCAATCGTTAAGGTGGCAGAAATGACCAAATCAATTTAAAGACTCCACGTAAGCCTCATGTTCTTCTCTTCTTTTCAATATGTGAAATCTGAGCCTTATTTACACACGTTGCATCTGTCTCAGAATTACCAGAAACATATACTCTGCATATGTGGGGAAACTGGAGCTGAGCTTAAATACAGAAACATCACTTTCACACATATCTATCCCCCGAAACCACCCTTCACCCCTACAAACACTGCTGTTCACATTCATGAAGGTCTTGGTTCAAGGTTAAAGTCACTTATTAAAAAAAAATATGTCAACCAAACTTTGCTTATTTTAGCAATATCCTGATGTTATATTGAGGACAGTGGGTACTTTAAAGTGTCAGAGAGAGAAGAAAGAGGAGGACCCAAGTGCCTTGTGGTGGGTGAGGTGTGAGCCTCTGCCTCCAAATCATATACAATGTTACCAACGCACTATCTCAATAAAAATATAGAGAGTTTAAACAGGGAACATGGCATCTCCCTGGTGGTGCAAGGGATTAGGACACAACCTATGAAGCTGTCTGCCACTACAGCACCAGTTCCATCCCTGGCTAGGGAGCTACCCATATGGCACAGCAGACCTCTCCTGACTTGCCCATTGCTCCCCTCAGCAGTGTATTTCAGTAGATCTGCCTGTTCTGCTCCCCACTCTATCTCTAGGGTATCCTCTTACCACCCACTCCTCTGGCCTGTACCCCAGTTCTGATATACATAAATAAATAAACCTTTAAAAAATGAAAAGTGACTATGGCTCTTGGCATATTTAAACACTTGCTAACAGAAGAAGAGAACAGTATCAGGGATGCCTTTCCCCCTGAGGAGAGCCAGCTAATGGGCTGGAGAAGCTTTGTGTAGTCAGCTCCCACTTCTGCCCTTTGTGCCCCGAGAAGCAGGGGCTGAAGCCAGAAGAGCTTGGCGGGCAGAAGCCACAGAGGGTTAGCCTACAACCATCAAAACTGATCACACCAGGTGTTTCTATGGTGATGAGAATAAGTTGGGGATTTAAGGATTATGGGAATGGAATCTGGACAACCAGGGGGAAAGAGGAATTGAAGGAAAAGTGCCAAGCACTCAAGTTTCTGTAGCTGAAAAATATTGATTTCTATATCATAGTAATCTTCACGTTTTCTGAGAAGGGGCTTAAATTAAGCCAAACTGAGCTGTTCCTGTGAACCTTTTAATTTACTATTCTAATGAAGAGGGTGAGTCTTAGCTCTTAAGGTTAAATAGACAGTGATTTGTAAATCCAAACAGTCAGCTCTATCAGTTCCTTAGGAAAGCTTCTGTGGAGCATGACTTGCTGATAAACTCTATTGCCAAGTCTGGGCAGACCGTCATTCCTATTTCCTTTCTTTAACCTCTCACACTAAAAAAAAAAAAAAAAAAAAAAAAAAATAGCCTTTCCTCATAAGATTTTACTTGTTTTTTTCAACTCCACCTCTTGGATTGATGTAATAGGCAGGACAGCAAATTCAAACAACACATTCATTAAATTTTTCATTCAAACAAGGATTAAGGACAAATAGTCTGAACTTAGAAGTGTCCTTGTAACAATTACACTGGAGCTCAAAACACAGTTGCACAAGATATTTGGAAAGCCTTTTATACCAGTGCTTTCTGGAAAAATTATTTTAAACCAGCTCTCTGTCATGTCATCTCTGGTGAAAGAAAAGCATACTATTATGTCCTAAATTATTTTTAAAACATCAAGCAACCATGAACATTTCAAAAAGACCAACATACACTTGTAAATCATTATAAAGCATTTATATTTTCCAATGCATAGTTTTAGTCTTTCTAAATGCCACTTTCTGAGGAAGTGATATACCTTCTTAATTGTAGGGGAAAAAACACTGAAAATTTTTCTTTAAATTCTTGATATGTACAAGTAACAGGAGAAATACTGAAGAATACTAAAAGGATCAGTAGAAACTTCCTCAGGGGTGCTTTGCTCTCTTTACTCCCAAGCAGCATTTTTTTTTTCTTGCCCTCATCCTAATCCATCAAATGAATGGGCCCTTTATTCAATGCACAGGGTCAGCGCTCACTGTGACTCAGGCTGGCAGGGGTCAGGTGGAGACCAGCAAGCCACAGTTCTGCTTGGTGTTGCCCACACACCAGGGAGCAGAGTCTGCCTCTAAGGACAAGTCAACAAGAACCTCTACTTTCCTCCTGTGAAGTTCCTGATTTGTTTCTCACCAAATTCGGCCATATACTCATAGCTGAATATTATTCTTCCCCTTACTCCATGTCTCCCCAGAAGTTATTGCAGTGATAGACTCCAAATGGAAAGGTGGTAAATATTTGCTGAAAGAGTGATATTATGGACTGAATGTCTGTGTGCCTCCAAATTCGACAATTGAATCTAATCCCTTATATGATGATATTAACAAGTGACTAGGTCATAAAGGTAGAGCCCTTGTGACAGATTAATGCCTTTATATAAGAGAGACCCCAGAGGGCTCCCTCATCCCTCCCACCATGTAAAGGACACAACGAGAGGACCCATCTATGAACTGGGAAGCAGATACTCACCAGACAGCTAATCTGCCAGCACCTAGACCTCGCACTTCCAGTTCCAGAATGCTGAGAAATAAATGTTTGTGTTTTAAGTCACCTTAAGTCTTATTTTGTCATAGCAGTTCAAAGGACAAAGACAAGTGAGTAAGCGAACAAAAGAATAAATCAGAAAGATGAGGCCTTAGGAGCAGAGTGACTAGAAAGTAGAGTGTTTGGCAGTGCAAAGTAGGATCCAATAGGAAATCTAGATTCCAGGCCATCTGAGAGGATGTTGGTAAAACTTTCCATTCTGAGCCAAATCAGCTGGCAGGGCAGGGCATACCCAGAACCTACGAAGACTTTAGGAGAAGAAGACAAGAGAAAACACTGTGTTGAGAGAGGTGAGTGACCACGTCTTTAGTTGTTATGATATTTTGAGTGTCCTTTTTTTCCTAATTAATCATATCATCTTGGCCTAGGTAAATTTTGTATTCTACTTAGTAGTGAAAGGGAATTTCTTCTTTCTGGACCAGCTTCTTCAGTGAGATTGGACAATGTATGTGCAAAAGTCCTTAAAACATTTACATCTATGAATTAAACATTAAGCATTCCACTTGCAGGAATCTTTCTTAGAGGAAATGTGAGAGATCTATGAAAAAAGAATTTATGAAATTATTATAAAAAGTTGAAAACAAAAATTTGTAGCAATAGGAAAAGTAGTTACATGAATGAGAGTTTGTTTATATACTGATATGAAATTATGTGTAATATTTCAAAAGGAAAGTTTATAATAGTAATTTATGATATGAGAAAATCTCATTAAATAGCTTAGGTCAAATATAGCAATTTACCCATTAAGGATAATAGCTGTTAAAGTTTTCTTTGGACTTTTCTTCACATAGGTTTGTATTCTTTAAATACATATTTTTAGTTTTCACTTTATCTCTGATTAGTGTTGATAGGAATCACTGTTATTATATTAAAAATTGTGTTTATTATTAAAAAAAATGGTTTTCAAATATAGAATAACTTCCTTCCTCTGAGTTAGTACACTTGAAGTGTATGGTAGACCTGAGTCTTTTGAAGACGGTTTTGCTCAGATATCCCACCTATAAAGAGATGGAAAAGGGAGAAACAGAAATGCCCTTCTGCTCTCTTCTGCTGCCAGGACTTGAATGATTCACGTATATCTTATTAGTCAGCTTTATTCTCTCAACATAGACCATTCCTAAGAGATTCTCTATAGCCATGGCTTCAGTTCTATTAGTAAATCCATGAGTCTCAGACATAAAAACCTGGCCTAGAGCTCTTTGGTGAACACTAGACTACTCCATGCTAATTTAAAAATCTAAAGTCCTTAGAATGACCATCAAAACTCAATATGATTTAGTCATTGCATTTGTCTTCCATGTTATTACATATCACCATCTCTGTCATGCACACATGCATGCACACACACACACACAAATGCTCCAGCAGCACTAATATATTTTCAATTCTCTGATGAGAACTATTTCAATATGTTTCATTTCAGGACAGATACCCTAGGAGACATACACAAAAATGTTCATAAACATCATTGTTCAAAATAGACAGAAAGCTAGAAGAAACAATAAATATCCATTAATAGCAGAGTGAGCGAATAAATAATAGGATAACCACGCAATATATAAAATAGAGCAACGAAAATAAATGAATTACAACTATATGCATGAATATGGATGTATCTCAGAAAACAAAATGCTGCATCAAAGAGGCAAGTCACAGTATTTTCTATTTCTATAAAACTCAAAACTATGCCAAACTAAGCAATCTATGGCTTAGGTATTGTGTGTGTGTGTGTGTGTGTGTGTGTGTAGATAGTGTTGTGCATATTGAACAAACCAAGGAAATTAATAATACTAACATGAGGACATATTACTTATCTCATAAAGGGGACAGAGTGGGGACATCAGATCATCATTGCAAGACCTTTCAAAAACAGGCAGTGTGTCAAAACCTAAACTGATTAATTTTTTTTAAATGCTTCTTCACCAAAGAAAGATGGAGAGAGCAGAGAGTATTTCAAAGAAAGGAATTAACATGTCTGAATGTTCTAATGAGGTAAAAAGCTTATTACAGACCAAGAATGGAGAGAAAAATCAGTGTGGAGCTACACCATGAAGAGATCATGGTGGCTTTGCCCCGAAATGAGAGGAGTGAATCCAAGAAACATTCTGAAATTAAAATATGTATTTGTCATTTTTATAAACGTGGTGAGGAAGATAGTTATTTCATAAAAGATGCCCATTTTTATACCATGAGATATCAGTGGATAAAAAAATCATTTATTAAGATGAAGAAGACTGGTAGAACTTCTTACAGTGGGTGGAGAAGATACACGGAGATCTCTAAGATGTTTTTTGGGCAAATTTTTAATATGCCCTAACCCAGGCCAAAAGGCACCAAGTACATGGGTTTGGATCAGAGGAAATATTTGGGCTGAGATCTAGATTAGTTTGGAAGGGTTGATGAGTGCATATTTTTATGTTGTTAAAACTTATTAGAGGTGAGTTTCACAATGTCTTCACTTTCCCGTTCCCATGTTCCACTTTCTGAATTTGTAATGGCCTCTAGCAAATTACAGACCACATTCCTGAGATTAAGTAGACTAGAAAGCAATGAAGGGATCAGAATGGTTCTCTTTCAAATCCTCATTCCCAAAGAATTGACACTATTTGAGCTTTCTGATGGTCCTCTGGAGTACCCCACTTAAATGATGGGCAATATTGGCTCCAACTGGGAACCTGAAAGTCTTTACCCAGAAGAAGGGATCAATTATGTCAAAAATAATTACAGGCAAATACATTTGCTTTATGGTTTCCTGAAATTGTGGAAAATATTTGAGGCAAAAAAGAGACTAAAGAAAACACTTAAAGAAAAAAGTTGGAAATGAGGTGACTATAAGGGACTGCAGTAAGCCCATACATGCTCCTGGGTGTGTATGCACATGCCCAGGTCATATGTATACCCAAGGTTGTGTGCAGGCTTAATGAAGATCTGAAAATGTACTAACATCTCACCTCTGGTTGACCTTGAGACCCTATATAAACAGGAGCTAAAAGCTAAGGCATAGTTGTCAAATGTACATAAAGTCACTTGGCAAAGAGTGAGAGACTTATTTATCTCAGGTATCTAAGTAAATCTCCATTCAATCATTAACTGACCACTAAGCTATACAAACATAGAGACTCATAGCTACATACACACACACACACAAAAAGGCATACTTTGCAAAATTAAATTACAGAACTCAATTTTAAATTAAATTACAGAACACAAAATTAAATTACAGAACACAATTTAGTGTTCAAAAGTTATTAAATAAACAACAGAGAAAATAATATAACATTAACAATGCTTATAAAGAGGGGAAGCTGGTTTCAAGGATTGCTGCATCATATGATTTAAACTGTTGCTCAGTTTTTCAACAAAAATTGTGAGTCACACAAAGAAACATGAATATATGCCTCTTGCACAGAAAAATAAGCAGTCAATAGAAATTGTCCCAGAGGCAGATGAAAAATAGGACTTACAAGAAAAGATTGAATACGTAAGTGGTAGTATATTAATACAATTGACTACTTCTCCATGAAAGTTTTATATAAAGGAACAAAATGCTTCATGTAGTAATCTAAATGATTCTAGAAAACATTATACTGAACAATAAAAAAAAGACATACAAAGATGTGTATATCATACTATTCTGCTTGTATGAGTTCCAGAAAAGGTAGAATTAGCCAAGATAAGAGTTACCTCAAGGAGGGGTTATCTCAGCTTTAAGGATTATAAGGAGCATGAGAAAACTTTGAGATAGTGGAAGTGTTCCACCTTTTCATGAGGGATTTAGGTGTGTGGATTTGTCCCAATTAATTGAACTAGAACACGTAAGATTTGTGCATTTCATTGTAGTTAATTATAGAAGGAACAGAAAGAGTTATATTAAAACAGACATTTTAATCAGTCCAAAAGAAGGAGGCAAAGGAGAAAAAAAAAAAGTGGACAAAAATAAAAGAAGCACAGAAAAAGCACAGTGCAGAGAGCAAAGTGAAGGTAAATGCAGTCAAACATGCTCCACAGGTACAAGGTGGCTAGGATGTGCTACAATGGTGACAAGCCTTCGCAGCTATTTTCAGTCTTTTATGTTCACTCTGTGAACCTATTTCTTCTCTTTATTTTCAACCACATTAACTTGTGTTTGGAAGTAGAATTTGGCAGTTAATGAAGTTGGGCCAGTCTAGCGACTCCTGCTTTTTACCTGACAAGCTGAGCCAAGTTTGGTTCACTGTGTGGGGATGACAGTATTACTTTTACCAGAAGCAGGTTTCTGACTCGAAAAAAGAAATGCTTATCAATAGCTATATGTCTTTTCAGGGGGTGAATGGGCTCTGCTCTGTTTTGCCCAGATTCTCATTTCAGGGCCTAGGCTAACAGAAGAGTGTGCTGTGCCCATAGGCATGGCAGAAGGAAAGGAAAGTTTCAGTGTGCTTAGTGAATTGTAGAGCTTCTACCCAGACACAAGACATCAGTCCCAGGCACATTCACTGGCCTCCCTCACGGGTCACCAGGTCACATCAAATCTGGTGGTAGAGAGAGGTACAATCTCCCTCGGGACAGAAATCTGCTTCTGGTAAAAGTAATACTGGCATCCCCACACAGTGAACCAAACTTGGCTCAACTTGTCAGGTAAAAAGCAGGAGTCACTAGACTGGCCCAACTTCATTAACTGCTAAATTCCACCTCCAAACACAAGTTAATGTGGTTGAAAATAAAGAGAAGAAATAGGTTCACAGAGTGAACATGAAAGACTGAAAATAGCTGCAAATTCTAGTAAAAGTAAGCTGACTGGTAAAGCTCTATTGATCAAATAAAATTGATATTAATAGTGAAAGAGCTGTGACATAGCTAAAGCAGCACTATTAGTAGCTACAGTATTAATAACAGTAACCATAGTAATAGTAATAATGTTAATTAATACTTTTATACTATTCCTACTGGCCAGACCTGAATGTAAGTGGTTTATATATGTTACCCTATTTAATTCTCATGTGACAGAATAGGGTTAATACTGATATTTTTTTTCTATTGTATAAATGGAGGAATTTGAGAATGTTTGGATAAAGTGCCCAAGTTTGCAGCGCTATCATGTGGCATAGCTGGGACAGGGATGCAGAGGGAACTTCGGAGGCCCTGTTCAGAACTTCATTCAGTTCATCCGTCTTCTCCATTTGTAACAATGAAACTTAAATCCATTAAGATGTGACAGTAATTCAAATTGTATAACCAAGAATATCAGAATACACAAAACCTGATATAACCTGATGGGACTCCCCCTTCATGATAAGAGATTTCAATATGCCTCCTTTAGTAATTAATAGAGCAAGCCAAATATGTGTAAGGATACAGAAGACATGAAAAAATGCAACTAGAAATCTTGCTGTAATCTAAAAGTAGCTAACAAGTCCTTTTAAGTCCATGTGAAAATTGACACACAGCAAATATCAATAGATATCAAAGAATACCATTGTACTATCCGACTACAGTGCAATGAATTGAGGAGTGATTCACAAAACATCTAAACATAAACTAAATATTTAAAAAAAATACATCATTCTAAGAAGAAGTCACATCAATGAGCTATTGAGCAATAATTATAATTATATGTATTATTTTAAATTATATCTTTTATTTATATATTTATTTCAAAAAATTGTAGTATACTACTGAAACTCTACTTGGAGGAAATTAAGCCTTAAATGCTCACATACAAAATAAGAAAGGAAGGAAATTGATGAGTTAAGTACTCAACTTCAGAATACATGTAAAGAATAAGAGAATAAACCAAAGAAAATAGAAAATAGGAAATAACAAGAAAAGTATAGAAATCAATAAAATAGATAGTAATACAGGCTACAATAGGAAACTTATAAATGGGTAGAAAATTGTTTGAAAGTGTATAATCCAAATGGTTAACAGTAATTGCCTCTCTTTGGAAGAGTGTGGAGGTGGCATATAAAAGGGGAATTTTTATGTCAAATCACATTTATATTTATAATTTGATACAATTTATTTCATATTACATCATAAATAATATACATTTTATAATAAAATATATATTTATGATGTTAAAAACAAATGTGAAAACAATAAATGCATTATTCATGTCCTGAAAACATTTTAGGGGCAATAGAAAAAAGAGAAAAGAGATGGCAAAATGTTAAGAAACCATAATGATGCTTTAGTGAAAAAAACCTTAGTCTCTGGCAAGGAAAAGTTCTGATTTAAATAAGAATTAAAAATTCTGATTGAGTCATAATAAGGTACTAAAGGTATTTGACCATCCTCATGCTAATTTCCTTTTGAAAACATGTTTCTGCAGCCAACTGACTCGCTAAAAGATGTAATAAAATTCAAGAGGAATGGAATAAAAATAACTTTACTCAACAAATATTTGCTGAGAAGTTGCTATGTTCCAGGCAATGCTCACAGATTTACAAAGAAGGAAACACAAGGAAGTAGTGATAAATTCTACATTGTCATTAAAAACAAAAAACAAGTAAAGCAAATAAAATACTTAGAGGCTGTGATATGTTCTCTGAATAGCATGAGGGTATGATGGAGGACAGGGAAGAATACCTTCTTTGGGAGAAAAAGTTTAAGATGATATTTTCAAGATAAGGAGTGCTTGAAAGGGTGGGCACAGAGTACTGAAGGCACATGAAGTAGAGCTTATGCAAAGGCCCTGCAATAGGAAGCTTCCCCACACATCTGAGCAAAAGAGAGAAGACTAATGTGGCTACTTGAAACGCAGGAGTGACAGGCTGTGAGAAGTCGGAGTTGCAGGTCACCACTATCTCTTACAGACCTTGCAGCTAGCGGATACTGTTTGGATTTTATCTTATGTAGTACAGAGGATACCTCTGTGGTTCAGAGGACTTTCTTTGAGCTTCTTCTGCCTGGGTGTGATAAATCCTACCTGCTTCGTATGTTGTTTTGTTCTAGCTCTGTGGACATTTAATAGCTATAAATCTTACCTCCCTTATAAATTATTAACAACCTCTCCTCCTATACAAGGGCTACATCTCAAACTTCTTTGCTATCCATTCCACTATGTTGGAACCCTATTTGGTTTTTAATGTGTCAGCATGAATGAATAATTTCCTTTCCCTCTTTGGATAGTTCACCTGGCAGGTGAATGTTCTGTTTCCCTGTGTCCGTGTGCCTGTGAGAGCCACTATGGCAATTCTAGAAGTGTTTATAAAAGCAACACTCAAAGTATGTACATCCCCTGCTGGTTTATTGCTCTTGACATGGCATGTCCGTTACATTTAACAGCCCTTTATTTGCTGCCACATTTCATCCTTACCTTACCCGGTTGGACCACAGAAAGAGAGCCCACAGGCTATGCAAGATTACTCCCAATTTAGAGACCTCTGTGATAGGAAAAAAGAACAAAAAAGATGGAGAAGCACGACATTCTTAAGCACTGGGGTGAACCCTTCCTGTTAACCTAACCATGTGCTTCAAATTGAATATGTAAAACACCACTTGGCTTGGGCAGCCCCATCAAAGCAATCAGCACAGTCAGAGTGTGCTCAATCTAGACTTTTCCATCATCACCCCACGATGGTACTTGTAATCAGTCCCTCCCCTCGAGATCAAGGAAATCTACATCAATTGGTAAGTTAGAGCATAGACATCCCCTTGCTTTTTTTTTAATCATAAATATCTAGGTAAGAAATTTATATATTTGATTGGATCTTTTGTCTAAGAGGGTTTTTTTTCCCTAGTTTACTGCATAGCCCATGCATTTAAGAGGCAACAGACTATTTCTGACTAAGAAAATCTGACCAGATTGTGATTTAAACCATTCAAACCAAATTAATTCAGAAAGGGAAAAATTGCCCAAACCGTGTCGCTTCCTAAGCTTCTAAATCCCAGGTCATCCTGGTTATTGTAAGCTCAGGTAACTCAGAGTTGAGGAATAATAGCGAATTTGGATATCAGACTCTTGTCAACTCCAATCATCTTGAACATAGCCATCACCTTGAAATAAATGAAAATATTCTCTAAGCACAAAGACCCACACACTTTCTTCCATGAAACCCATACACTTTCTTGGGGGCATGGCAGAGGGTGGGGAGGAATAGTCTTCCTACTATGTTAGTCCTTTTAAGTTAGAATCTTACTTTCAGTAAGGCAGAAAATTAGTCACAGAGGACTGAGAGTGTTAAGAGGCATGCACAGCTGATGTTCTTTGAAGATAAGTTAGGGAAGGACTAGTACAAGCCAGGAAGAGCAAAAAGGCCTAGAGCTTGGAAATGACCCTATAATTTCATGGGGGCAAGACTTGATAGTTAACCTTGTACAATAATTTGTGCTGTTATAACATCCTCTCTCATCATGTTGGAAGATGAAACCCAGCTCAGCTTTTTATTATTTGGCCAACATTTATGTTTCCGTAGATTTTTAACTTCTTAAATCATCATATGACATGTAAAGAAAGACACAAAGTGCTTACTTCCTGTCATGATAGAATTAAATATGCTTTTCCATGATGAGTGAGGATTATCATAACAACATACCAGGACAGGTTAAGGTGAACTGGAGAGAATGGATCACCCTACTTAATGTGATAAACCACGGTGTGGGGTGCTTCATTATAACTAGAAAAGTACAGAAGTACACAAATTGGGATTTTAGTTCATATCTATTAAGGGGTAGAGTTCTGATTAAATCTCTAATCCAAGCAACCAAATATGGTTCATGAGGGAAAACATCTTTTAGTTTCAAAAAGATGTATGAAAAGATGATGATGCAAACAGGAGCATGAAGAAACATTTCCATGTCCGTATGGACTAATTCTGCCAGGTGAAGGCTGGTGAAGAGAAGGGAGCTTTGCAGAAGTGAGCTGGCCTTGTTTAACTGGGGGAGTAAAATAATGGGAATCCTGCCTCACCTTGATAAAAGCCAACTTCCTGTGAACTTTACTCTTGCTGTTTTTTCCAGGAAGATCCTGAAATCCCTGTTTTAAATTATGAAGAGCTTTATGAAGGTTCTTTATCAGATATATTGAAAAGCACATAAATGAAGAGTGTGACCCTTCTCTGATGGGTTCACCTTCCATTGGGAATTCCTGTCCAATGACATTTGGCTCTTCTTGTTTCTTTGCAGTGAGACATACAATGGTAGCTATGCGGGTAAGACACAACTTTATTTATGAAGACTGTCCGTCATTCTGTGAGCCTATGTGATGATGTCCATAGCTATCTTATTTTTTTTAAGATTTATTTATTTATGCATAAAGAGCTGGGGTACAGGCTAGAGGTGTGGGAGGTGAGATGGTTCACCAGAGACAGAGTGGGGAACAGAACAAGCAGATTGACCAAGTACACTGCTGAGGGGAGCAGCAGGCGAGACAGGAAAGTTTTGCTACGCCATGTGGGTTGCTCCCTGGCCAGCCGGGGATCAAACTCGTGCTGCAGAGGCTGCGGACAGTTTCATAGGTTGTGTCTTAACCTCTTGCGCCACCGGGGAGGACCCATAACTATCTTATTATCTTAACAGAAAGGAGACACCAAATAACAACCACCCTGGATTCTTTCAATCTTAAAAATCCTCAATATCTCCACCAAGAAAGACAAAATTCCCCATGAAAGCCTAAAGCCATGTCATGTTGCGAAGTAATGTATACACCAACATTTACTAATGTGTTGTTTTAAAATGCCCTTTAGCTAATTTAACTATACCTATTTCCATATTACATGTTCAGAAAGTGACTTAGGAACTGGAGTCTTGTCTTCTGTTTCACTCAAGGCATTCACAGAAACCTATTATATAGACAAACTAAGAGAAGGAAGTTCATCTTCACGAGATGGGGCCCCAGAGTCTTGACTTGGCTTTGGGTCAACCCATTCTGACCAAAAAAAAAAAAAAAAAAGTATCATATTTCAACTTTTGTAAAAAACGTCATGGAGATGTGCAAAGTTACATAACCATGAGGGGCATCCTTTGTTTATCTATATCAGTCAGAATCGCGGGAGGGTGAGAGAATTCATCAGATCCAGAGCGGGGAACAGAATAGGCAGAGTGATGAAATACACTGCTGAGGGGAGCAGCAGGAGCGGCAGGAGAGGTCTGTCGTTTCATGGGACCCTCGCCGGCGGCCGGGGATCGAACTGGTGCTGCAGAGGCTGCAGGCAGCTTTGCAGCCCAGCGCTCAACCACTGCACCACCAGGGGAGACCCTGTAAAAGTCTCTTAAATAAATGAAAACAAGGAAGAGAAATCAGTGTGCTCAGGACTGCAGGTTCAGATGCATTCAGAGGTCTGTTTAATGAAATCCACAGTGAACTCAAAAGGGATATGGTGAACAATTCAGCATTTCCAACATCAATCAAATTTAAATCCACCCCAAAATTTTAGCAAAATACCACTAATGATTGAAATAATATTTTAATAGCACTAAAGAATTAGTTTATTTTCTCTGTAAGATCTGATGAGATAATTAATACAGGTAGCAGAATCACTGGGGCATCTAAGAGGATCTCCCACATGGACTGTTGTGTACTGGGACCAGCCTGGGGGACTGCAGGGGTGTGGGAGGGGTGTGGAGGTGATGAGGGGTGTTGTCTATGCAGGGCCTCCAGGGACTTGGGCCTTAGGAACTCTCTGGACAAGAGACTTGAAATAACTTGAAGCTTCCACTCACTCTTTCAATAGACCTCATTCCTCTCCTGTGTCTTCACTGCTTTGGATTATAAATGAACTCCTGACCACCTGGTCTCTTTCCTGAGCTCTGGAGCCCCCAACCTCCCAGACCCTCTTCCCTGACCCATGCCCCCCTGGATCACAGCAACACAGGCTTCCACAGGCTCCTCTCATTGCAACCCTTTCTGACACCAACAGAGCATTTATATAAAAGGCTTTCCTCAGCTTTCATCCAATCTAGGTTTCAGGCCTATTTTGTAACATTAATTCTCTCCCTCACCAATGGCCACATCAATTCAGTACTTTATAAACTATTTCAGGGATCCGATTTATCAGGCCTGACAGTGCCGCACGAGGAAATAAACAGCACGGCCTCAGCCTAGCACACTCTGTGGCTCCTATTTATCATTATTTAATTCAAGGGCCTAAAATCCTCTGACATTATTAATAGTAAGATGAATCACTGGAAAACTACAGAATCTGTGACCGACGAGGCTGAAATAATCCATTTTGGTGGAAATGTCTACGTGGAATTGCATTCCCTGACGGCTGGCCTCTCTCATTAGCAGCCCCACGTGCCTGCGTGCAGGGGTGCCGAAGCGTGAAGTCCCTCAAGAGGGAGACACTTTGATGGCAATTGTCTTCCAAACAGCTCACACCAGCGCTCAACCGGAGGGAAGCGTGGGGAGAGGGGCCCGGTGTCAGCCACAGGATTCTTCTATTTCGTCTGTCACTTGGCTTTCAATGTACTAATTTAAGCCGTTTTGCACTTGATTAACTTTAACTTGTCTGGCTTTGAACTTGGGTAGGAGCTGGACCTGGAAATCTATCGGTTAATTATGAGAACTGTATTACTTAGCCACTTGAGAGGCACCTTTATCAGATGCACAGCGTGTATCCCGATACCTGACTTCTACTTTAAGTTCTCATTATTGGTGTGCTCTTTTTTTTTTAATTTAAAGAAAAAGACATTTTCACCTCCAAATATAAATTTTCTTTTTAAAAGAGAAACCATTAGGAAAAAACTAAGAATAAATTTGCTCATCTTTTACTCTAAGATCAGGGGAAACAGTGAATATTACAAGTGGATTATCTCCATGACAAGGTTAATGGTCTTGAGCAAAGCTGCGGAGTGACTAATAACAATCGGAAGATCCCTCAAATAATGATGTGCTTCTTTTTTTTAAGCCTACCAACATAATCTTCCTAAAAGAAAAGTCTATTGAAGAGCTTTTAAATAGTATAATTTCATAGTTGACCCAAGCACTATCAAGTAGGATTAAAATTAAATCTTCCCAATCTTAAATATTTGACGGGAAAGAAAGGACTTGACTTTTCCCAGCAAACTCTCCCAGAAATACCAGAAGGGTTATTTCTTATAATTAACTTCAACTAACTGAACAAATGTATTCCCAAGTCTTCAAATTCTATTTTTTAGAGTAAAGAAAGAATAACTGGGCATGATAAAGTCCATTCTTTTTTTTTTTTTTTTTTTTGAGCAGCAAACCCAGGTATTGTTATCAGGTATTATGCTATGTGATGAGAAGAGGGTTAAATATTTGCCAACATTGTATTGTTTATTGGAAGCAGCACATACCAACCAAAGCACATACCACCTGTTTCTTTTGCAATAAGATGCTTCCTCTGTCCTCAAGGAGTACGAAATGTGATGATGTAGTCATAGAGATTATTCTAAACAATCCTAACACTTTCGCTTTTGCCTCCAAGATCTGGGTCTTCAGGATTTGAATTGTTCCAGGTGCTTAGCTCTGTTTCTGCAGTGTTCCTGTTAAAGCTTACAAGACTGAGCTAAAAAAGAAAATGCATAGAATTAAAAAAAAACAACTCTGCTAACATATAAACACATATTATTTTTCTTTTTCTGACATTAACCAAATTCCATATTGCTATGACGCTTTATTTAGAAAGTGTTTGAAAGCAATATTGTCACAATGAGATATCACCTCACACCTGTGAGAATGACATATATCAAAAGAGACCAAAATCAAAAGTACTAATGAAGATGTGGAGAAAAGGGAATCTTCTTTTTTACAATGTTGGATGGTAGACTGTTCCAGTCCTTATGGAAAATAATATGGAGCAGTCTCAAAACATTAAAAACTGATCTGCCATACAACCCAGCAATTCCAGCAATTCCCCTATTACGTATCTACCCAACAAACAAAGAGTAATTAAACAAAAAAAGAGTAATTCAAAGGGAAACATGCAC
This sequence comes from Talpa occidentalis, assembly GCF_014898055.3. Classification (NCBI taxonomy): domain Eukaryota; kingdom Metazoa; phylum Chordata; class Mammalia; order Eulipotyphla; family Talpidae; genus Talpa; species Talpa occidentalis. Next base: position 53,401,440 of record NW_023601433.1, read on the forward strand.
TCCTGTGCTCATTGGAGCACTATTCACAATAACCAAGCTATGCAAACAAGTGCCCAGCTTTGGATGAGTGGATCAGGAAGATGTGGTGTATATACACAACGGAATACTACTCAGCTATCAAAAAAAAAAAAAAAAAAAAACTCTTGCCATTTGTGGCAACATGGCGGAGCTTGAGAGGATTGTGCTAAGCAAAATAAGCCAGAAGGAGAAAGACAATATATGTGGAATACAGAGAAACCAAACAAGGAGTCAAATAAAACCCAACTAAGAGCTAACCCTACAAAACTGACTATGGGACTGAGACTACCAGAGGAGCAAGGGGTTGGGGAGGGATGAGGGTGAGGTGGGAAGGGAGCATAATGGACTATGGTGATGGACTATGGGTATCTTGGAGGTGAGTATGGTGGGGTAACAAAAGTTGAGGGGAAGATCATATACTCCTAATACACAAGCAATAATGTAAACCAATGTCACCTCAATAATTCAAAAAAATAAAAATGGATCTGAATGCAACTGTCACAATGAATGTAAATAATTTTTCTATATAAAAGCAATACTGGAGAAAAGGATAAAGTGAGTCAGCACATGTATTTGTGTCTATAGCTTCATTTTGATGAGAAAATATATTATTGAGCAAGTGAATATAATAAATATTCCAGCAGAATTTCCAGCCCAGGTGCAATGAACATTCCAATGCAGGCATAATCAACAAGTTTGCTTACTTACAGCTTCGTCCCTTTCAAGATTCATTGTCAGGGCCTCAGCACTCATCTACAAGGTAGGGCAGCCAGCCAAGCTATTCTCTCTCTCCAAGATCATCCCCAAATGCATGCATCTTTCCCCCCTTGGCATGCCCCCCTTGTCTGGGGACTTTGCTGCAAATGGCTGTGCCTGTTGAAAAACGATGCTATCAATGTAACAGATATGGACATAGTTGTGTATAAAAGGAATCCTTGGTCTTTAAATGGGTGCTCAGACCTTATGGGGCTCCCCAGGTCTGGGACCTCATGCATGAGTAATAAAGTTTTTCCTGACCTCACCATTCCTGACCACTTGTTCTTCCTCTGCCTGGGTAAAAGGCTAGAATTTATTTCTACAACAATTTTATTACTAAAATGCAACTTTATTAGCTGTGGTATATTTATGATGGGTGCCTTTTGTACCCCTCTTTAAGGACCAATCTCAAATAGCTTGATAAAGATCGATCACACTGAATTCTAGTTTCTGGTTCATGTGCCACAGTCACTGCATTTACACCACAGCTCCGATGATGAGACTAATTCATCAGATTTCCCTGACTCCCAGACAGTGGGACTTACATTTCTGGGACCCTGTACAATAAATCTCTGACCAACAGGTAGCCAACACCAGGGACTGACAGAGGTTCTCCTTTCAAGATCCCAGTTTCAATGGAAAGTCTCTAAGTCTTCAACATTTCTTTCCCTAAATATTAAGGAAGCAAATAATTTAGAGGAACCAAAGAGAACAAAAAATAATTTCCCAACTGCTGGGGCCTCCCTGGTGGTGCAAGGTGTTAAGACGCAACCTATGAAGCTGTCCACAGCCTCTGCAGCACAAGTTCGATCCCCAGCCAGCCAGGGAGCTACCCACATGGCGCAGCAGACCTCTCCTGACTCGCCCACTGCTCCCCTCAGCAGTGCACTTCGGTCAATTTGCCTGTTCTGTTCCCCACTCTGTCTCTGGGGAATCCTCTCACCCCCCCAAATCTCTAGCCTGTACCCCAGCTCTTGTATGCATAAATAAATAAATCTTTAAAAAAAATTCCCAACTGCTAAGTGGGGCTGGAGATGAAGGGACAGTGTCCATATGGTGAGTGGAGGACTTGGGCATGATAACCCTTGGAAATGAACATGGCACAGGCACCCTGGGCTATGAGAGGAGGTGGTAGCCTCCTGGAGCTTGGAGGGTGCAGCTGCTGAGCAATGCTTGCCTATTTTTCAAAAGTAGCCCCCTTCTATTAAAAACAGAGCACAAGGGACCATGGTGATAGTTCATAGATGAATGGGTAGTGGGAATTTCATGGGGACTATAACCAAAATGAAAATGCATACATTGTACAAAAATGAAAACTGATGTAAAAATATATATAAAATAAAATAATAATAAAAAAAAACAGTTCTGCCACCTTGAGTAGTAAGGTGTTCTAAGTCATGTTCCTTTTCCCAGAGGAAAATTTGTCACAAATATCAAGATATGCAAGAGTCACACTTGCTGATCTTCTATGAGAGGAGATTTGAGCTTCTATGACCCTCTATGAGCACTGTGGGTGCTTCACTTTTAATTCTTAAGAAGAAAAAAAATGATATTCTTTTTTACATATAGCCCCAATTTTCTGTTCCATCTGATAGACAGCTCTTAGTCACCCGGACCCAGTGGTCCAGATGCAACCCCGGGGCAGACTGCCTCCCACCCTGCTGTCCCTCTCCCGTCATTTCACTTCTCATTAGCACCAACCCCAAGGGAGAGCCTGGAGAAAGACAGGAGGTCCAACTCAAATCAACCAATTTGCTACTCATTAGCTGCTCTGATGAAAGATCTGATGGAAAGGGAAGTTGTAACTATTAATTTAGGTGAGATTTGAATAGTGTCTGCTGATTTCCCTTGTCCATGCTTTGCCTGCACCCCATTAACACAGGAAAGCAAGAGAGCTGGGTTTAATAAATCTTCATAATTTGTACTTTGCTCTTTTGGAATTTACAATAAGTCACCAGTACTCAACAGAAATTTGGCTTTACATGATTTTAAAAAGATGTTTGCTAAAGCGAAGGCATATATAAACAATTGTAAGGGTTTTTTTTTTGAGAAAGTAATCTTAAAACTTTAAGAAATGAAGTGTCCACATGTAAATATGCTCAGGACCTGTTAAGATAATTGCCCACACAGTTTCATTAAATAGAGCACACAGGGACTTACAGCAATTAATAGAGTATCGCAGTCCTTTATTTGAAATTCCAAGATCCAGAGTTTGAGTGCCAATATTTTTTTCCCCAAATCATATGGTGGCTTAGTCTGCAATAAATTACTAGTAAAAGCTGACCTGATATAAGACTATTTGAAGTCTTTACCTCTCCCCTGGTGTGACTATATATACTTTCCTTAGAACAAATTACAATGTAGAACTGCTTCTGGTCATTCTTGGCAGTTAAGTCCTATGAAGTCACCATGAACACTGAATTATCTGTACTGAACCACTGTTCCAAGAACATACAGGAACCTCCAGTCAGACCTGTCAGTCAATCAGTATCTAACTTTATTTTGCATGTTTTACTGACATGCCTTTCTTTTTTTTTTTTTTTTTTTTTTGTGGGACCCTCGCCGGCGGCCAGGGAACGAACCAGTGCTGCAGAGGCTGTGGGCAGCCTCGCAGCCCAGTGCTCAACCGCTGTGCCACCAGGGGAGGCCCAGACATGCCTTTCTTTTTAAAGACACCTTATTTAATATATATTGCTGAGCAATTAACATTGAACTCACCACCAACAGCACTATGTCTGCTGGAAACTTTTCTGACACATGTAATTTCTCCACGTCAGAGCTTTCTTTGCCTATGACACTAAGCAACGCTATCCCACTGGACTTGGGGGTCTTCTGAAACAGCACAATCTCCATTTGAAAAGGCAAGAATGTGGCAGACATGACACTGGATATATCATAGAAAGGAGTGTTTGCAGGGTGAAAATCAGGACAAGATGACAGAAAGTCACCTTGTTTGAACTTGACCAGAACCTGCATGGCAATTCAAATGTTTTGCAGCTCTGAATACACCCCTCTGTGGAAGCAGAGTTACAAATAAATGTTAGCAAGTAGACAAATTTGCAAATAAGGAATCTGCAAATAATGATGATGTTATGGATGAAATAATTCTGTCCAATTCATATGCTGAAGTCTTAACCCCTCAAGTGATGGTCTTTTAAGGTAATTATAACGTCATGAAGATGGATCAATAGATTTTTGAACTTAAAAGTTTCCTGAGAGAACTGGCTTCTCTCTGTCTTCTCTGTGTGAAGACATGGCCAGAAGACACTGTTTCTGCCCCCGGAAGCAGGCCCTGATAAGAAGCTGAGCAAGCTGGCACTCTGATCTGGACTTTCAGACTCCAGAATTGTGAGAAATAAATGTCTGTCCTTTATATGCTCCCATGTCTGCGATGTCTGTTACAGCAGTTCAAATGTACTCAGACAGAGGACCAGCTACATTAAATTTCCTAACTCTGCCCCAGATACTTACAAGATACTACATTATACAAAGACACCACTTTGTATTTCTAAGCTCTGAATGTTTTATAATTCTAAAATGTATTTGACCTTAAGGATTTCAGAAGAGGAACCATATGAATCTTAGAACTGAAGAGCAGGGTAGATGCTGCCTCTTTAGGGACGTCAGTGAAGCCAGGCTGTCCACACTGGCCTGAATCCATAGGAAGGGGTAAAACAGGTCTCAGTGATTTTATGGAGCAGGTAGAACTCAGGTGAGAGAAACACGGCCCACAAATGCTCAGAAATAACTTGGGTGGTTAAAAAAATATCTGGATGGGGAACCAAAATATAGGTTCAGCTCTGCCACTGAAGAATTTTATGATTTGTAGGCAAATTGCTTTTATTGTCTGAACTCATTTTCTGTATGTGAGAAACTAGGGGGTAACTCTAAATGTTCTTTAATATTCTTAGGCAATTTTAACTTTATGACAAATTAAGGCTAATCTCTTTATATGTAGCAGAACGACATCAGATTCTCAGACTGAAATTTTTGAGAGGTACATTGGAGGGGATGCCTGAGGAGATGGAATTAGACCCCACAAAAACATTCCCAATTTGCACAAAAATGATGGTCAGTGATAAAAATTGCAGAATTAGAATTCTCTGGGTTCTCAGTATTAGCTGTACTGCTATAGTATTCCAAAGAGCTCAGGAGAACTTTATCTGTCACATATTAGTACTATATGTGTATGTGTAATATACAGTACATACAGTATATATGAATTTATGCGAGCAGATTGTCAATGTGATAATACCAGAAAACTAAACCTCTCTATATATGTTTATTTTTTCTATATATGTTTAAAGAGAGAATATATACAAGCGTATATATTGTACTTCCACATCAGAAGCTCGTTTAGTTTAATACTTTCTCTTCATCAAAGACATGTGTGAAAATTGGCTCCCAGACCTCTCCTGCAGCGCCCGCTGCTCCCCTCAGCAGTGTATTTCTCCTCAGTCTGCCTGTTCTGTTCCCTGCTCTGGCTCTGGTGAATTCTCTCACACTACCGAGCTTCTGACTGTATCCAGTGCTAGTGTAAATTTCAATCAACTACCTCATGAGGTACAAATATGGAGTACCCCTATACAAGATAGCAGAGTCTCTTCCACTCATTCTGATGAGGTTACATTGGGAGTGAGCAATTAACTAATTAATTAATTAAGCAATTAACTAATTAATTAAGGGAGTGGGTCCCTCTTGTGTGAGACATATAAATAAATATCAACCACATGCTTACAATCTCCAGAAAACTCCTCTACAATTTAGGGATACTAACTCTGACATACCTTTAATCTTCAAAAATCCTAAACTATCACATCATAAATGGAGACACGTCCTTTTATATCGTCTGTGTGGTTTATCTAAAGTTTCATCTCATCAAAATGTTGACTTTAAACATCCATGCTAAACTCTGAATAGCTCAGCTCTGCACAGAAGATTATACCTTTCCTTCGAAGGATTCGGAATATGGATTGTGTGTAGTTATAGTTATTGCTTTTAGAAACAGGAAACTTAGACCAAAAAAAAAGTTGTACATTGTAGAAAAGTATTGTGTTGACACTATAACTTTTTTATCCTAAATATTGAGCCTTGCTCAGAGAGTAATTTCAGCCTCTAAAACTGTGGCATACACGTCACTTACATGCTGTATTTCATATCAAATGCTGAAGAGAGTTACCAAGAACAGGACCCTGGAGCCCAGCCAGTCTGAATGAATTGAGTGATGTTAGATAGGACAAGTTCTGCTGACATCAGCTTAAGTTAAGGACAAATAGATTGAACACACACACACACAAACACACACACACACAACTTGACATCATCGGAAATAAAAGTTAAGCAAAATGGAGCATAGATCTGAAAACCTATCTTGACTCAATCCTGGAATCAAAGATCCAGGACAGGTTGATCAGTTGATTTAGAAGAATTGACAGTTTCGCTTGATTACTGGTAACTGTACTTCCACATCAGAAGCTCGTTTGATACTTTCTCTTCATTAAAGATGTGTGAAATTAAAGATTATTGAGAATTACACAATATTGCATATATTACCACCACAGAAGGAAGGATACTCTTAAAGTATTCCTTTCAAGCCTTAACCAAAGATTTTAATTTTAGAACTGGGGATTTGTCACATGGCCATGCACATAAGCATACTTCATATATAATTTTGTCTCACTTTTCACATAATATTATGGCCTAAGCATTTTTCATATTATCTTAAACACTTTATGCTTGACAATCACAAGCACTTAGTGTAAATTAATTTAATGGCTTCATTAAATGTCATCAAGCTATTATGCATGATTTCCTATAACATGACCTGATATTTAATTGGTTGAATTACCTGCTTTCTTTATCCTTGATTCTTTGTATTCATGTTTATCTCTCCTAAAACATATTTCCTGAATGGTATCACTAAATAAAAGAGAATGCTGAAGATACAAATGAATCTTTATCCATTGATATCTCTATCTAGTTCTCATATGTACGAAAAACACCTAACACAAGTTGAAAATAGTTTAAATAGGGCCTCCCCGGTGGCGCAGCGGTTGAGCGCTGGGTTGCGAAGCTGCCCGCAGCCTCTGCAGCGCCGGTTCGATCCCCGGCTGCTCCCGGCCACTGGAGGAGGGTCCCACATGGCGCGCAGACCTCTCCTGCCGCCCGCTGCTCCCCTCAGCAGTGTACTTCGGTCCTTCTGCCTGCTCTGCTCCCCACTCTGGCTCTGGTGAATTCTCTCGCCCTCCCGCGTTTCTGACTGTACCCAGTGCATGTATAAACAAAACGAACAAACAAATAAATAAATAAATAAAACATGCCTCTATAAAAAAAAAAAAAAGAAAATAGTTTAAATAGTGAGGAAGCAGTATAAGCTTTGAGTGTGGAGTGTACATAAGAAAATCCCACGATACTCAAATGTTGCTGAGAGTACATCTTAAGCATTCTCATCACATAAAGAAGGTAGTAATGACACCCAATGGCAGCCTCAGTTTCCCTCAGGCAATAAAAGGAACCAGAGTTTGAGGAGAAAGTTTAATTTGTCGAAAAACCAAGGAGGGCAGCAGACTTGTGTCTGAAGGACCACCATCCTGCTCTTTGGCACAGTATAGGGGGGAAAAAGGGGTGGACACAGGCAAGGGTCTACAAAGGGGAGGGGATAAATGTCAGCAAGTTCTTTTGATTCGGGCATACAAATTTCAGGGTGGGTGCCAGTTTGCTTTGTCAACAACTGCTGTTTAACTTCCTTTTCTTTGCAAGAAAACAAACCTGTTAAACTAGGAGGGAAATTGCAAGAGATAGAGGGAAGACAAACTTGTTAATGTTTATCTGATAGCACAGGATGAAAGACCAGTCCTTTGTAACTACACCATTGATACCCCTTTTTATGCCACGATCTTTAGAGGCAAATCCACTGGGTGGGCAACTGGTCTACATGTTACAGTACAGTCTGAGGGGCACCTGAGAACCCCCAATTTGCACATTTTAAATGGGTTCTGCCATCTGCTGCATAAAGAAAAAGCAAACTCCTAGTGTGAAAGAACACTATCAGTGTGCATAGAGAGACACGAAGACATAGTTTCCCAATGAAACACCCAAAGTTATCCATCCCTTATGGGTAAATGCCCAGCCAAACAGGGTTGGCTTAAAGTGGAGTCACTGGGGCCCAAAAGTTTGCCTGCCTCCCCTTCTGCGAAAACTTCCAGTGAATGCCAATCAATTTTGACAGCAGTCAACCTATCCTAGGGATGAATGCCAATAGACTGGAGAAGATAATTTGAAGAATAGACACCTGAAGGATGACACCCCAATTCCCAATGAGTATTGAATATTAGGGGTGAAGGTGGAAGGTAAAAAGTGAAACCATTGAGAACCTCTGGGATAGAGCCCAGTGGAATTTATCTGTACATATATTTCCACTAAATGAGAAAATCTTTTCCCATAGTCTAGTGAAAAAATCCTAGAAATGTCTCCAAGATCAGAGCTGGTTATTTTGAAGAAAGTCGTGCAGGAAATTTAAAACAATGATTACATTTAACATTGGAAATTGGCTGCTGTTGTGCACATTTAGATTCTCATTGCATAAGGACGTTCCCTGCATATTTTGTCTAAATAAAGCACACACTGGTGTGATCAGCCATTCCAACTAGGATAAGCACTTATGGTCTCTCATTTGAAGAATAAGCTTTTCAACATGTTTCTAAATGCATCATTTTCAGACTGGTAAATAATCTACATTTTTTTTGGTATGTCCCTAAAATAATTTACATAATCTGCCTTTTTAAAATATTGTAAATATGCATTTACATGATAAAGTATGATTAGACTATAATGTCAACTCATACATTACCATGAAGAATGTTTTCTTCCCTAAAAAAAAAAAAGCACAAAATAAACAAAGAAATTTACATAATTTTTACTTCACATTTGGGGATTTTTAGCTTACAACATATTTATTTGGAAATATAATCAGCTGATGACACACAAAAAAGCCACAATTATTTATGGAAATATATATATTTACACATTGGAAAATATGTACATATATATGGAAAATATATGTGTGTATATATATATGTGTGTGTGTGTACATACGTGTGTGTGTGTGAGATTCTATCTCCTCTGTGATGTCCTCACTTTTATAACATTTAAGCTTCGTGTATGAGGAACCCACCATTCATCTTTTTCATGGTCTCCAAAAGTTTTATATTATTGGGTTTTTTAAATAACATTTTTCAGCATAAAATCTTTCCATTAGTACAACACAGATGGACCTAGAAGGGGATATACTAATTGTAATAATTAAGATGGAATGAGACAAATAACAGTATCAATATGATTTTGCTCACATGTGCAAGAAAAATAAATAAAACAAAAGAGCAACAAAACAAAAACAAACAGATTACAAGAACAAAGTTATGATAACCAGAGGGAAGAGAGGAGGGATAGGTAAATAGGTAAAAGGGATCAAAAATAAACTTTCATGATTTACAGAAACACTGGAAAAGTAGTACATAGAGTTTCTATATAACCCATGTATAATTTTTCCCAGAATTAATATCTCACATTGTTAGGGGGAAAGGATGTCCTGAGCAAACTCTGCACAGGCTTTGTGGAGTCCACCCCCACTCCATCAAGACGCTGGGAACTACAAATCCCATGATCACCAAAAGGAAGGTTGTGAGGACCTGAGGGTGGAGTTAAGCAACTATGTTCTCTGTTTGAGTATTTAACTGGCCATGTGGCTGGGGTCACTCTCTTGGCCACATGGCATGCTTGGTTTTTCACCAGCTCGGCAGGTCATTGGGATTCAAGGTCAACGGAACGGAACGGGTAGGACACATTCGCAAATTTATCTCCCTCTTTTTCTCACTGAGTTGTTCCTTTCCCCATTTCCTCTTCCATTGTAAATAAACCTTTTATCAACTTTTGTGTGTCTGCAGTTCAGCATTAATAAGTCTCCTTTAAGCACATGGGTGAGAACCTACAGTCAGGCAACCCGTTTTATATCGGGGTTGCTCTGTAACAATATCACTAAGGTTCATTTGTTATAGTTAATGAACAAATATTGATACATAATTTTGTTTTCTTGTTAATGGGGTACCTTCATTTTATGTCCTTGTTTTTTTCACGGTATAGGTTTTCTGATACATAATTTTAAAGAAATTTTCATAGTTTATTCCAATTTTCTTAGATTTAACTAATGTCCAAGTTGGCCCCCATAATGCATGTAAACATCTATGCCTCTTTTACTTCTTCTTGGCTAGAACATCTTTTCAGATTTCCTTCCCCTGACAACCATGACAGTTCTGAGAAACACTGGTCAGGTATTTTGTGGGATGTCTCATATTTGGGATTGGTCTCATGTTTTCATCATGATTAAACAGAGGTTATGGGTTTCTGGGGCAAGATGACAGAGATAATCATTGCTTTTCATAACATTATTATTTATAACCATATTATAATTATTGATATCATTTTGAATTAAGTGATTAATATCATCAAATGCTACCAAAACATCTGGTAAAATAAGGGTGGACTAATGTCCAAGTGGTTAGTCATTAGAAGCTATTTGTGGCCACAGCAAGAACAGATTGTCAGAGCTGAGAAGCTGTAAGTCATCCTGAAGTGGGGAGATGGTGACTATGAAGTAAAGAGTGCAAATATTTCAAGAAACTTGAAAAGGAAGAAAAACTCAGAAGTAGTAAGTACAATGGGATTAAATGAACCTTACTGTTCCTGAGGCAGGGGTGGGGGAAGGAAGAGAGAAAGAGAGAGAGAGAGAGAGAAACAAGAGAAACAAAGTGCCCTCAAGGAAAACAGAATGTGTGAAGGTCAAAACCAGAAATGTTTATCTTGAACAATAGAAACCTTCATTCTCTGACAGTGAAGTAAGGCAGGCAACCTTGATAGTGTCTATTGATATGATTATAAATAGAAGATCAGTATGTGAATGCTGATGAAATAAAAAAGAGGTTACCTTGTAAGGGAACTTGAGTACAGTGATGAAAATTTGGGATGATAATCAAATGCAGTAAAGGAATGAATTTTTTCATGAAATTAGGGGAAAAGACACATATACAAATTTAACTGACTTTTTCCTGGCCCCAAAACTGCCTTTCCTTGGAGGTTTAGTCTAAAACCTAGAGTGGAAAGTTCAGGGAGGCAGATTCCCTTGGGGAAAAAAGGAAGACTCCTTGTAAGAGGTGGCTCTTAAGCTTGGAGTCAGATACTAGGAAGGATCCCATGGAGGCAGTGAGAGGTGTCAGTTGACTTTTTAAGGCTGGAGGAATTTCTTGCCCTTCGAGTCCTCAAAAGTAGCTCTACAAATCAGGCAATTGCTCCCATTCTTGGCTGAAACAAACTACCGTGATGTCCATAGGGTATAAAAATGAAGGGAATCCTGGTCGGTGCTGATGAGTGGAAGGAAAAGAAGAGCATGAAACAGAGGTTGGACAGGCCAATGCTTCCAAAACACTATTGTCTATCAGAACAGCACCAGCCAAGGCAGGTCTCTGTCCCCAACTTACCAACGGAGAATAAAAGTAGAAAAGCTGAAAAGGCGGTATCACAAGACCAAAAGCTGGCTCACTCAAGTCCAGAAGCTGGAGATAGAAGTAAAAATAATTAACATGGTCATTATGTTGTGGTTTTTGGAGTCTGGGGGTTTGGAATGTGGGGTCCTTGGTATCACTCTGGGAAAAGTTTCACCAGCCCTCCCCTTTCAGCAGCACATGAGGAGTTCCCCAGGTTAGTTTCTCCACGAGACAGAGTCATTAGTTATATTTTAAGAGCAGTTTTATTAGAGAAAGGTGTTACAGGGCAGCCCCGATATAAAACGGGTTGCCTGGCTGTGGGTCTCCACCCCCGCACTAAAGGGACTTAATACTCCACTGCAGGCTCACACAAAAGTTTAATGAAAGGTTTATTTACAAGGGAAGGGGAAATGAGGGAATGTACAACTCAGGGAGAAAAGAGGGAAATAAAGTCTTAAATTCATCCTACCCAATCTGCCGACCTGGAAACCCAATGGCACTCTGAGAGCTGGCCGAGAGCCACCAACTGGCGGAGAGGCAAAAGGGTGCCCCCCCAAGGCCCACGTGTCTGGTTTTAAACCAAACCTGGCTGCTTAACTCCACCCTCAGGTCCCAGCAACCTTCCCTTTGGTGGTGATGGGATTTGTCTTTCCCAATGTCCTATGGCTTTGGTCTGGAGTGGGGGTGAAGTCCACAAAGCCTGTATGGAATTAGCTTTAGGACATCCTTTTCCCCCTAACAAAGGGACTAAAGAGTAAAAGACACTTGCATAGACACAAGTGGGCAGGAAGAGCTGCCCCGAAGGAACAGGTTTGCTGAGAGAGGCCTGGATGGTTGCAGGCGGGCAGCCTTGAGGAGAGCTGCCTCTGCTGAGGGAGGTCAGTGAAGAGAAACCCCAGCATGGTACAGGTCACGGGCAGGCAGGAGGCTGCTGCCCTGCAGAGGAGAGAGTTGGTAAAAAGAAGCACCTGCATAGTCACAGGTGGGCAGAGGGAGTGCTGCTCTGAGCCAGTGCAGAGACTGCACTGATAGAGTCTTCTTCTGTTCAGTTGGTTGCTAATTTTGGATATCTATGCAGAATCTGAAAGTGATCAGAGATTCCACAATGGGCTAAATCTCCATCTTTACTCTTGGGCCTGTGCTCTAGACAGCCGTCTGACACCTGCTTGGATTTTATGCTTTGTAATCTAGGCCTCCAAGCCTAAGGAACATAGGCTGAGCCTAAGGATACTACTTTCCTCAACTGTGTAGTCTGTGCCTAAGGCGAAGAATCTTAGTTTCCATAACTATGTCGTCTGTGCCTAAGTATCTTGGTTTCCATAGCTGTGTCAATGGCTGTGCTAATCTCTTCTACCCCCACCCCCTTGTGTGAGCCAGGTTTCTGGTCTTGTGATGCACCTCCTTTTCAATTTTGTTTTGTTTTTTCTATTCTTGTCCTCCATCAATTAGACAAACTATATAGAAAAGTAAAGAATCCAGAGGCACAGACTAGAGGTGGGAATATGGACATTGAGGCCCATTATGCAAGAATCACCAATCCTTCCCAATTGACCTAGTAAAAGCAAATGGAAAAAAATTCCCTAAGGGTCAACCCTAAAAATAATTAACAACAGTTTACAATCCCACAAAGGAATGAGCCCCTCCCAAAGGAAAGAAGACTCTTATCAGTTTAATCTCTGCACTGGCAAGGGGCAGCAGCCCTTCTGCCTGCCCATGATTTGCAGGTGCTGCTTTTCACCAATCTTTATCTTTTGTAGAACAGGAGCTGCAGGTCTTCTGCTCACCTGTGCCTATGCAGGAGTTCCTCACAACCAACTCTCTCCCTCTGCAGGCAGCGGCCTTCCTGCCTGCCCGTGACCAGTGACCATTCTGGGGTTTCTCTTCACTGACTTCCTTTTGCAAAGCAGCAGAGGCAGCTCTCCTCCCAAGCTGTCCTCCTGAGATTATGCAGGTCGCTCTTAGCAAACCTGTACCTTTGGGGGCAGCCCTTTCTGCCTGCTTGTCTACACAAATGTCCTTTATTCTTCTCTCCTTTTTATAATAAATCAGCCAATGCAACTAAAGTCTTTGTGTGATTGAGAAACTTGCCTAGGAAACGCACTGCTGAAAGGGGAACTCTGGTGAAATTTTTCCCAGAGTGAACCCAAGGAAACCTCTCTTTGAACCCAAAGACTGCAAAAATGACATCATCCCACCCACCTGCCTTATTGTTCACTGTAAGCCAAGATCTGTTGCTCTTTTGAAAAGAAAAAATTGACACAGTTGTCCAAAATGCAACAGAACATGAAATTAAAAAATACAACAGAACATGAAAACATCCACATAAATTGTGGAAATATAAGTCATGGTTCCATTTGTTCTGAAACTGCAGAAATAATCCACATTTGATCCATACAGAAATATATATATAAAATGTTGTTTAATTGTCAGCAAACCCCATGGAAAGGTATTTTTCCCTCACTTGGGTTATGCACACCCACCACTTTTCCCATATGTTCCACTTGTGTCAGGAAGGTTAGCCAAGGTATCATCTTACACATTGAAGGTGAGTGTTTGTGCCCCAAATGTCTTTTCCTCGTTGTCTAAAAATGAGCTATTTACTCAATTCTTGTTTCTTGATTTTTAATCCAATATCCCATTAAGAGTTTGATTTTTCTTTATTGCAGAAAAAATAGCTACCATTTATTGATCACATACATCGATGCAGACAAAATATATACATTATCATCAATCTTACACTGGTGTCATCACCAGCATTTTACAGAAAGACTGAGCTGAAAATGTCTTACCCAAGTTTACGGGATGGTAAATCATGAAGATAGGTTTGAACCAGATCTACCTCTTTCCAAGATATCAGTCTTCATACAAAATGCAGGCAAGTACAGACCTACTGAAATAGAAAGAGGGGTAACTTGGAGATTGTGATTCTTACTAATAATTACAACCTTGATAGATCAGTGCATGAATACTTTGTGAAGGTTGGTTATTTCCCATTGTAATTAAAATTTTTCAAAGATTTCTAAATTTACAGCACACCTGTGCTCATGACACATCTGAAAATAAACCAGGATGAGTGGGCTATTGATTAAAAAAAAAAATGTAGATGTTATATTTATGTACTAATTTTTTAAAATAAATTATCGTAAAAGTTGAGCTTAACGTCCACAGACAAAATATTGCTATAAGACAATCAATCTTTCGATTTAGCAAATAAATTGGATTGCATTCCAGTCATCTAGATATTTAAGGTCAATAAGATGGATTTCATCTTGTGTGCTGGTCATTAATAAATCTTGGCTTTTCCTCATATAATGATACTGCTTTGGACTTAATTAGAGCCTCATACCTCCCCCTGTGATAAAGACCAAAGAAGATAAGAATTCTCATGTACCCAAATTATATGGTTTTATTATTTCAAACTGTGATATCCTGAACAGCCTAGTGATTATTTTTCCAAATTTATTATCAGAAAGAAAGGTTCTAAAAAAATTCTAAACCAAAGACCAAAATTTGGTCTTTATAAGTTGTCTCTTTTCTGCAAGGGTATTATTAGTTGCATAAAAGTAAGTGTATTCATTATAAAAATCCAAATAATCAAAAAGTATCAAGAAAAACTAGAAATCATTAGAAATATCACCACCAACCCCCACCAAGGATAATTACTATTATTATTTTTGCTGAGTATTCTTCTGGTTAACTCTTTGGGCCTGCGTCCACATTTTTCTCATAGGTACATAGGTAATACCATATATAATATTGCACATTTTTTGCATTATTATAATGCTTTGAGGGGAAAAAAATACATGCTTTGGAGTGCCTTTGTGCACCAGGGAAACCCTGAAAAAACTCTCAGGAGAATCCTACTGTGGGTTTAGGTTTCCAGATACATGGCTCAGAACAGATTGAGAATCACTGTCCATTCTTATTTTCTAAAATTCAGTTATACATTCCAGTGTAAGTCCAAACCAGTTTGCTGGACTTCTAAAAATAGACACTGACTCCATGGTCAGTTTGCCCCTGGGTTTATGGCTCACCAGGCACGTGGCCACACAGGGAGCCAACCTCTCAGAGCGTGATAGCAAATAATCTTCAGCCTATTGTTGCTCAAAACTTAATTTATCAGAACTTAGTTGAGAATAATATCTTGGGAGGATTTCTTTAGGAGCATAAAGTCCATTGACTCTTACAATGATTCAAAAATTGCAACTGGGGTCACAAAAGATAATTGTAGGGATCCCTCTGCAGTGGCTGCCAAGGACAGGGCTTTACTGCGGTCCTGCCTTATAGAAGGAAGTCAACAAGAGGGGAGCTCTGGCCCCACCATCATACTGACTGCAAAGATGCAGTCACTGTGTTTCCACATTTCCAAGGCGGAAACAAGGGATGTTCCTACATCAACCAGAGGAGGATTTCTGTCTAGCTAAAGTTGTATTTCTTTGGTGTGATTGGTTAACTAGATGAGAGATTTGTTTTGTGTACTTTATAAATGATCCAACCTGAAATATGATGACTACTATGGACCCAGTTGGCTACAAGTAAAAGAAAACCCTAGATCAAATCAGCTCAAATAGTGTGTTTCTCCAAGAGACAGGAGCAGGGCAGCGTGAGATGTGGTCAGCATGTCTGTGCTCTTCTTTTTCTTGACTTTGTTGAATGCAAAGCCAAGTGCATGTACCGATTTGGGAAATCACATCCAGACAATACAGCATCATGGAAAACAGCTTCTATCTCCTCTAGGATTTCCACCCTGGGCCGAGGACAGCCTCACCAGAAACCTACAGAAGACTTCATCCTCTTAATATTCCTGTCCCTCATAGGGACCAAGTGTCACTGTCTTTGCCTTGACCAGTCAAGGACAAGGTTTCCCCTCCCTGAGTTACAAGAGAGTGACACTAGGCTCTGTATCACCACAGGGCACTTGAGGATGTGGGTGACACTTCCCACACCTGCACTATTGATGGACCCTGGCAGGCATGCAGCATGAAAATGCCTTTTCTCCTCTCATCTCATCCTAATCAATTATTTTATTTTATTCATTCTTGAGGTCCCCTGGGCACACTGTTTGGATCACTATAAAAGTACTTGTGTACACATTGCTGTGCATGAACATCAGCCTTTTTATTTTTTAATTTAAAGGCTTTTTATTTATTTGTTTATTTATTTTAATAAATTTTATTTTTATATTCCCCATACAATTGCAACCCCCCTATTTTTACCCCAATCCCTCCCCTCCCCGCCCCCCGCCCCCCAAAAAGTGTCTCTGGTTCATAGTTTTTTGTTGATTTTAATTTTCACTTTCTTGTAGTTATTCATTTTCCTGGTCCCTTATTTAAGTTTTCTAGATTCCTGCTATGAGTGAGACCATCTGGTATTTTTCTTTTTCTTTCTGGCTTATTTCGCTGAGCATGAACCCTTCCAGCGCCATCCATGTTGCTGCAAATTGCATGTGTTTATCTTTTTTGAATGCTGAGTAATATTCCATGGTGTATATGTACCACATCTTCTTGATCCAGTCATCTGTTTTTGGGCACTTGGGTTGTTTCCAAAGCTTAGCTATTGTAAATAGTGCTGCTATAAACATAGGGGTGCAGGTGCTCTTTGGAATTGATGTTTCTGTGTCCTTTGGGTAAATACCTAGGAGTGGAATTGCTGGATCATATGGAAGCTCTATCTTTAATAGGTTGAGGAATCTCCACACAGCTCTCCATAGTGGTTGGACCAGTTTGCACTCCCACCAACAGTGCAGGAGAGTTCCTTTTTCTCCACACCCTCGCCAACATTTGTTGTTGCTAGTTTTTTTTAATATGTGCCATTCTCACTGGTGTAAGATGGTATCTCATGGTAGTTTTGATTTGCATTTCCCTGATGACAAGTGATGTTGAACATTTTTTCATATACCTGTTGGCCATTTGCATTTCCTCTTCACAGAAGTTTCTTTTTAGCTCTTCTGCCCATTTTTTGACAGGGTTATTTTCTTTGTGGACATCAGCCATTTTTGACACATGCATGGTAGCTTCCCACACATAAGTTCATTGTATTCACACAATAACCCTGTGAGTAAAAAGGATGGGTACAGCTTTTTAAAGTGAGGCATGGAAAGTAAACTTCAAGGGGAGTAAGCAATGTGACCACAACACCAGCTGGAACATCTCCAACTTCTAATGTGAACCAAGGACTCTGCACATGATTCTAGAATTTTGAATTTAGAACCTTCTTTTTACACTTTTCCTCAAAGCTGTGAGCACATGTCTGTCAAAAACCACTTCCCATCACAGGAGCTAGAAATCCCAAAGACATAGAACTCAGAAACACCAGAAATGTTCCTTAGCATCAGGAAACAAATTATTCAAACAATTCAAACACAAAAACAGGAATCAAACATCTGATTTTGTATCTTGGCCAGAATGACTAACAGTAGAGAGATGCATTGGAACCACAAATTATATTAAATAATGCAAAAGTTTTCATATATCCTTTCAAATGGAGTGAATATACCTCCCCATCACATTGAAGCCATAAGCCATAAGCCTCAGTGTGATGGTTTTTGGAGGTGGGGCTTTTGAGGTGTGATTAGGTCATAAGGGTGGCACCTCTTGACTGAGATTAGTGCCCTTAGGAATGAGATATGTAAACTCTTTTTTTTCCTCTCCTTTTCTTTCCTCTCCCTCTCCCACTCCTTATGTCTTTCTCCCTTTCCTTCTCCCTTCTTCCCTCTCTCCCCATTGTCACCCCACAATCTCCCTCCCCCACCCAGCTC
This sequence comes from Talpa occidentalis, assembly GCF_014898055.3. Lineage (NCBI taxonomy): Eukaryota > Metazoa > Chordata > Mammalia > Eulipotyphla > Talpidae > Talpa > Talpa occidentalis. Next base: position 53,419,506 of record NW_023601433.1, read on the forward strand.
TGGACATGGACATGTGAGTACAAAACAGATGGCTGCCATCTGCAGACTGGAGTCCAATTGGCACCTGATCTCAGACTTCCAGACTCTAGAATCATGAAAAATAAATTTCTGTTGTTTATAAATCACCTAATCTGGTACTTTGTTACAGCTGCTCAAGCTGACTAAGACATACTTATATTACAGCCTAAAAATACTAAGATAGGCAATGACAAAAAAAGTTCTAGAAAAGGAAATCAATCTTGACAGCAGGTGGGTATTCTGCCATCCCATGTCCAACCCTTCTCATCAGTCCTTTACACATGTCCAACCATGTGACAACCCTGAAAATTGACTATAACTATGTTTCAAGTATTTTTTAAATATTTATTTATTTATGCATAAAAGAACTGGGGTGTAAGCCAGAGGTATGGCAGGTAAGAGGATTCACCAGAGACAGAATGGGGAATAGAACAGGCAGACTGACTGAAATACACTGCTGAGGGGAGCAGCAGGCGAGACAGGAGAGGTCTGTGGCACCATGTGTGTAGCTCCCTGGCTGGGGATAGAACTCATGCTGAGAAATTGCACATAGCTTCACAATACTGTGGTTTACACCTTGTACCCCCCGGGAGGCCTTGTTTCAAGTATTTCATGATTTCAGAAGCCACATTTTATTGTTTAAAATGTCATATTCATATTTACCACTAAATTGGCATCTGAGAAAAGTTTCTCTGAACTTAAAGCCATGGAAAAATTATAAGTTTTTGGTAGCTATAACTTGAGTTGAATCTTTTGTCACAAAAAGTCATATGATAAATGATACTATTTGATTTCATCACAAATGAAGAGAAGGGGTAGTTTTTTTTTTTTTAAAAAGGAAAAGTATTCTTGGTATTGATGAAGTCTATCAAATAATGAATTCTGGTGTCTTCGTGCCTTTCCCACTTCTACTAGGTAATATTAGTTATGACTCCTTTCTATTATAATAGATTAGCTTTGATGAGATGACATTAATGCAATCAACATAATTTCGTCCATTTCACTTTTCTTACTTTCAATACCTACTGAAAAGCACTGAAAGCATTTTGAAAGATTGAGAACGTCTTTGAAAATCTTTTCTAGTTACAAATCAAAAAAGTTTTTTACTTATAATGTCTCTTCTTCCTTAATAGTATGTTCTGCCAAGTAGGTAATATTTTTGCCTCTAGTACCCAGTTTTGAATTTTTTTGGTAGGGGAAAGAAATGTAGGTATAGCTATTACAAAGTTCAATGACCTAGTTAAAATTATTTTTTTCCATGCCAAAAAGGAGAGATAATTAGCACACTTGGTCATCTCTGGAATCAGATTCCAAACCCTTTCCAACACTAGTAACTGACCTCAGTGGCTATGCTGCAATTCTATGTCCAGCTCATCTTCTGCAAAGCAGAGATAAAATATGAAGATGAATACATTAATATACTAATGGGCAGAGTATTTGCTTATTAAAACCACCCATCTGATTATGGACATGGTCTTTTCTGACGCTGAGAAAGTAGGTGTCCACTGCCCGTCTTCCTATATCCCCATCTCCTGCCTCAGTGTCCAATATCCAGCACCATCACAACTCCATGTCACTTTGATGATCTCAATTCAATGCTCGAAAAAACACCAAAAAACAAAGCTCTCACTAGATCATGTTATGATGGATTTCATAGAAGAAAGTCCATTAAAAAATTTTTAATATTAATAAATTGTGTTTTTTTTAAATAAAACTCTTGTTTATTTTATCACAATATAGGATTTCTTCACTCAGGTGCAGTCACCATGGTCTTCCCACCATCAAAGTGCCCAAGTTCTCACTCACTCTCCATGACAACATAATTTTTAAATAGTAAATTTAATTTCAATAATCTTTAATAGCCAAAAGTGTACTAAATGCCCATTAAAAGCTCTCTATGACTCAGTTCTGAATCATTAAAGTGGCAATAAATAGTAGCAACTTTATGGGGTTGTCCTAAGATTAAATAGAATCGGACTTGGCACATAGTGAACCCTTAATAAGTATTGACTATTGCTTTCCACTTTTTGTTGTAAATTTCATAAAAGTCATAATAATTTTTTATAAACTGCTTTTATCCCTAATTATGAATTCCTTTATTTACTAAGAAAAAGGGATAAATGAATGTGCAAATTAAGAAAATAGTAAATATAACATGTTAGATATGGGATAATATTTTCAAAGGACAGAACTGTCATAGCTACATGTTTTGCTAGTATAAGTTATTTCTATATTGGAGGAATTAATCTTCACTTGTTCAAATATATAACATTTCTCAGAAAACCCTGAGGGGAGTTGTTGAGCTTCATGACACCTGAAGTTCCTTGGTGTCTCGTGAGAAAAGAATTTCATGAAGCACTAGAATAAAGTCAGCAACAAAGTTTTATTAGGAAACTCACTGCATGAGGCAGTGGTTAGTCTCAGGAAAGCAGGAGAGCTGAACTGAGTGCTAAGGCTGCTGGGTTTTTTTAAGGTTTTTTTTTTTTTTTTCCTTTTTGGTTGAAGAGTGCTCCCTCAATTATGTGTGCCTTTCTCCCATGACTTCTCCTCATTCTGGGACCAACTGGAACTATCCCTCCCTCACTCTCTCTTTTCAAGTTGGGAATAATTGTGGTTTAAAGACTGTTCCTGGCCTCGCAGACCTGCCAGACCTTATCCAGTCCTTGAAAAGAAGCTATAACCATAGCTGAACTGTGGGATTGCAGAAATGCTGCTGTGCTCCTCTGGAGAAGTTGGGACAGTCCTTTCTATCCTTAATGGAGTCATGTATTCATAAATATGATTTTTGAAAAATGATTCATTGAAAAAATAGTTCCATAGGCTTTGAAGTTTGCTATTTGTAGCTATGGTTGCTTATAGTGTAAGACTGTCAAGGGGATTAAAATTATAGAAAACAACACAACTAATAAGAGATAACTAAATATTTCTCCTAAATTGATATCTACATTTGAGTCAAAAATTAATTCCATCAAAATAGGAAACAGAGGGACCTCCCTGGTGGCGCAATGGTTTAAGTCTCATCACTTTGAAGGTATCCGCAGTCATCGCAGCAAGAATTCAATTCCCAGCCAGGGAGCTGACCCACATGGCACAGCAGACCCCTCCTGTTTCACCTTCTGCTCCCCTCAGCAGTGTATTTCTGTACATCTGCCTGTTCTGCTCCCCACTCTTCCTCTAGTGAATCCTTTCACCCTCCTGCATCTTTGGTCTAGACCTTTGGCCTACAACCCAGCTCTTTTTTGCATAAAGAAATAAAATAAATCTTTTTTAAAAATAGGAAACAAAATATCAAAGAATATACTGGAATATTTGAGTCATCTTCATGTTGTTTTCCACTCAAATGAGTTCTGTGTTGCAGGAAATAACCTATACATGATAAAATGTTCACTTAGTGTCACTTTAGTTTGAGTATGAAATATTAAATTTAATTAACCTTTGAAGAATAACCCTAAGATCATAAATTCATTTTATACACTGGAATTATATGTTCAAATGATTAATTTAAAATAATTTGCTAGTGCTACTGCAGACCTTGGCCATTCTATAATTTTGGATCTAATTGAGTAAAATACATAATGAATCAGGAACTCTGATAACTAGTGGTTTTTCAACAAATACTTGATTGTCAGATGGTTAAGTAGTTAATGTGTGAAAAGTGTGCCTGCCACTTTACTCTCTTGAGCACACATTGGGTTTATTTTAACTCAGATGTAAAGGCAAAAGTTTCTGCATTTGAAAGAACAGAAAAAAGAAGCAAAAGAAAAACAAGCAAGAAGAAAAGAGATGATAAAAAACCAAGAGCAGAAATCACTGAAATGAAACAGGAAAGCAATATAGAGAAAAATTATTAAATTAATATAAGCATTTTATTCACAAACAAAAGTCAGTTTTTTGAAAAAAATAAAATTGATAAATTCTAGCAAAACAGTTAAAATTTAAAGAGAGAAAAAACAAATTATTAATGTCAGGAATGCAACATGAATATCACAACAGATCCTGGAGCAATTAAAAGGTTAATAAAGGAATATTATAAAAGCCTTATATTCACAAATTTTACAACTTAGAAAAATAAACCAAATCCTTGAAAATTATAGACTATCAAATCTCAACCAAGGTGAAATAGAAATCTGACTAGTCCCATAATCATTAAAAAAAATAATTTATAACACTTCATTAGATCTTAGGTTCAGATGGTTTCACTGGAGACTTCTGCCAAATTTCTGATTTAAATCAGATCTTGTACCAATCTCATGCAATCTCTTCCAGAATATAAAGAGAACTTTTAGCAATTCACTTCATAAGATCAGTGCTACCTTGATGCCAAAACTAGACAAAGACAGAAGAAAACTATAGATCAGAATCTCTCCTGAATTCAGACACAAAAATCTCCCACAAAATATTAGCAAATAAAATCCAACAATGCACAAAAATAACTATGCACTCTGACAAAGTGTGTGCATCCCAGATACACTAGGCTCATTCAACATTTAGGAATCTAATGCATCACCATATCTACAAAAGAAAAAAATAAATTAAGATCACACCAGGGGACACCCATAAAAGTATTTCATAAAATCTAATATCCATTCATGATAAGAAATCTCAGCAAGTTAGGAAAACAGGGGAACAACTGCAACTACAAATAATCAACAGCTAATAACATGTTTAATAAAAGGTTGCATATCAACCCCTAATTATCAAGAACAAAGCAAGGATGTTCACTTTCACCATTCTTATATAGGAAAGGAAGAAAGAAAAGAGTTGCTCTTTGGAGGTGACAGGATTGCTAATTGAAGAATCCACAAATAAATCCATACACCAAACTGAAGTCATTTTTGGAGTATTTGGGTTCTGAGAGCAGGGTCCCTGGGTTCAGTCTGGGAAAGGTTTCACTAGAGCTCCCCTTTCAGCGGAATATGGCAAGTTTCCCAGGCGAGTTTTCCACGACACAGAGAGGTTAGTTATATCCAAAAGGGCAGGCTTATTATAAGAGGGAGAGAAGAATAAAAGACATTTGCATGGACACAAGTGGGCAGAAAAGGCTGCCCCGTAAGGGACAGTTTTGCTGAGAGAGGCCTGCATGGTCACAGGCAGGCAGCCTTGAGGAGAGCCGCCTCTGCTGAGGGAGGTCAGTGAGGAGAAGTCCCAGCATGGGACAGGTCACGGACAGTTAGGAGGCTGCTGCCCTGCAGAGGGACAGAGTTGGTGAAAGGAAGCACCTGCATAGTCACAGGTGGGCAGAAGGACTGCTGCCCCCAGCCAGTGCAGAGACTGCACTGAAAGAGTCCTCTCTTTGGGAGGGGCTCACTCCTTTATGGAGTGGCCTGTTTGTTGTTGATTTTGGATAACTATGTAGAATTTGAAAGGGCCCAGAGATTCTAGAATGGCTCTCAATCTCTACATCTTTACCTCTGGTCTGCGCCCATGACACGAACAGCATCTGACACTTTTGCCTGGGCCTGTGCCTTGGCTCCTAAGGATTTTTAGCTCCCATAGCTGATTTAATGGCCATGTTAATCACTCTACCTCCACCTCCAGCTCCTGGCATTGTGTGAGCTAGGTTTCTGGTCTTGTGGTGCCTCCTTTCCAAATTTCTATCCTTATCCTCCATCAATACCACGCATTTGAGGGATTATGCACAACCATGTCAAACAATACAATGGAGGAATGAATTCTAACAGCTGAAGGTGCTGAGGAAACTGCACATCCATGGGTTTTGGGGCTCAGTGAAGACTGTCCACTTAGTGTAACACAATTAATCCCAGTGGCCCACAGACTTAAGTGTGAAGTGTAAAATTATAAAACTTCTAGGAAAATAGAAAAAAAACCTACTAATAAGATGAAAAGACAAGCTATAGAAAGAAAATGCTTTCACACCATATGTCAAAAAAAGGGCAGCTAGAATTATGAAACTCTAAAATATACAAAACTCAACAGAAAGAAGCAATTATAAAATGTGCCAAATATAGATGAGGATATACAGATGGCAAATCAGTAAAGGAAAATATGTCCAGCATCATTAGCATTTTGGAAAATCACAATGGGGTATCACAACACTACATACCTACTAGAATGACCTTTAAAAAAATAGTGACAACAGGGCCTCCCTGTTGGCACGGGGGTTAAAAACAGTACTACCAAGCAGTTGGCAGCCACTGCAGCGCAAGTTCGAGCAACCCACATGACTCAGCAGACCTCTCCTGTCTCTCCAGTTGCTCCCCTCAGCAGTGTATTTCAGTGGATCCACCTGTCCTGCTCCCACTGTCTCTGGTGAATCCTCTCACCCCCCACACCTCTGGCCTACACCCCAGTTCTTATATGCATAAATAAATAAATCTTTAAAAAAAATAGTGACAACATCAAAAGCTGAAAAAAATGAGAACTGGATTGCTCCTACATTGTGGTAGGAACATAAAATGGCATAGCCACTCTGGAAAATAATTTGGCAGTTTCTCATAAAACTATGCATGTAACTATCATATCACCTAGGAATTAGATTCTTGGGCATTTACCCCAGAAAAAATAAAAACACATTCCCAAAAAACCTACACACAAATGTTTGTATCAACATTATTCATAATAACCAAAACCTGGAAAAAACCCAAATGTCTTTCAACGGGTAAATTGTTAAAGAAATGGAGTGATGGATTAACATGAAATATTCTTTTAGTGGTAAGAAGAAAAGTGTTTATTAATGAAACAGCTGGATAAAGCTCCAGAGAAAATAAGTTAAATTTAGTAATGCAAAGTCTAAAGGTTATGCACTGATTCCATTTACATTTAAGAAACTAAAGAGGAGATAGTAGTTTCCAGGGATTAAAGTCAGGAGTTACAGCTGGGAGAGGAAAGTAGGTATGTTTATAGAAACTAGGGATATTTATAAAAGCACTAGGGATCCTTGTAGTGATGAGATTTTTTTGTATCTTGACCATGGTGGTGGCTTAGTAATTTACACACATGATAAAATGTCATGGAAATACATATATGTACACACACACACACACACACACGCACACAAAAGAAAAGAGTACAAGTACAAATGAGGAAAATATAAGGTCAAAGGATTACATTAGTGCCAGTATACTAATAACCTAACATATTATGATTTTCTCAATGTTTTCATTGAAGGAATCTGTGTAAAGGGTATATGGAGTGTCTGAATTATTTATTACACATGCTTGTGAATCTATGGTTATCTCAAATAGAAAGCGCAATTTAAAAAAGTTTTAAGAACTTGTTTATATGAATTCAAATTCTCAAATAGAAGCACATATGATTGTGAATGAATATATTAGTTTTCTGCCAGCTACTTGAATCTTGCAACTGCAGAATGTAGTACTGTTATGTTATCTCCACCCATGTAATTTCCACTTGGCTACATGACAACTTGGGTTGAGGATATTCTCATGGTTTGTGAAAATGACTGCATTATGTCTCATTAAGGATCATAAATACCAATCAACCTAATCACAAAAGTGCTGTTTCAGTATTCATATGGCCATTTAATTTGGATGATGGTGACAAAGATGAATAATTTTATTATGCTAAATATTGCATTTACTACTATGGAGAAGAAAAATGCATGTCTTATATTGTTTTGAATGGATCATATCTGAAATATTGTTCATATCTGAAATGTTTCTGAGTTATCGTATGTGTGTGTTTGTGTGTGTGTGTGTGTGTGTGTGTGTGTGTGGAGAGAGAGAGAGAGAACACTGAACTAGAGAAGTAGCATGAATGGCAAAGTAAAGGAATTCTCATTTTTGGAGTCAGGCTGGTCTGGGTTTGAATTCTGTAACTTTCTGGCTTTTGAAGAAGTAAATATAAGAATCTGAGTTATTTCCTCATCTGTATAATAAGAACACTAATCAGTTTTGCTTTTCAGATTTTGGGGAAAGATAACATACCCAAGTTTATCACTATATAGTTATTGGTTTAAAATCAGTAGGTAGTTGATCAATGGATAAAGAATAATCCATGTATTTCTCATTATTTCCTAATCAGATTTAATCTAATCCTTATTTATTGGTAGAAGGCCACATTGTTTCCAATGTGCTCAGTTCCACTGAGGTTTCTTTGAAGTTGGCAATCACAGGCTATTCATATCTAGGTAGTGACCTAGATATAAAATAGATATTAAGAAAATTATATTAAGAAATAGATCTGAAGAAGAAAATATTTGCTTTATTGGTGCTGAAAAATGAATTAGAAAGCATGACTTGGGTCTACCCCAAATGGAGAAATCTGTGCCTATACAAAGGGAAGTTGAATCTGTGAGGAAATGCTAACACATTTTACGCTTTAAACTTATACAGCATTACTTGTCAATTATATCACTTACATACAATGTTTATATCAACATGCATACAAAAAAATAACTTTTTTGCTCTAAGTTGTGGTTTTTATCATTGGCCAAATCAGTATGGAAACTGAAATCACAAAACAGTGCAGAGGTAGGGAGATAAGACTCCTAGGGGAAGGAGGGGCTATTATAGTAATTTACCACAACATTTTGAAAATGCTAATACAATAATATTGCTCAATATTACTTGAATGATGCACTTTATCTCCACTAGTTTCTTTACCTTTAATCTCATGTTCATATTAGCCCAGTCTTATCAGGCAGTTAACGATTTGAGAATTGAGGAAATAAGGTTAGAGATGCCCAAATGCTGAGGGTACAGGATCAATTGATGGTGAAGCTGGCACACAAGGTAAAGACTTGGATTTTACCGCTGTTATGCTGCCTTCTTATGTACATTGTTTCTAAGTAAGATTCTCAAATATATTGTTGGGTTCAGATTTATTTCTTTAAAGATTTATTTTCCATCACTCAGATATGAGAAAAAAGACCTTTCCAAATTATATTTCTTTAAGAGATATCAAATTTAACCAATCAATAGATATTTACCAAAACCAAATTTTGAACACTAGTAGTTAGAAGACCTGGGTCTGTATGCCAGTTCTTCCACTAAGCAAATGTGTGGATTCTGGTTTGTGACTCATTTATCTTTCTTGATCCTCATTTTACCATGTAAAATAGGAAATGTCACATTCTTACAGGATTATTGTGGGAGGTTAAATGTGGCACTGGAAAAAAACAAATTTTGTTAATTATAAAATGTTCCTAAGATAGAATTCTTTAATAAAATGGAGTATGGGCTGTATTTCTGCATAACTCATTTCTTGCTAAAATCTCTCTCTGGCTACTGTGATGACCCAAAAGAATGATGGATTCATTTGGCTAGAATGAGTTTTCTACCTCCTAGCTAGAATAATTATAATAAATATTTAATGTGGCATCTTTTTAACTCTTTTTTTAATTCACCTTTATTGCCCTTGGGCTTTTACACATTTTTCTCCTTATAGCTCTTGAGTAGTTTACCTCCCTTTTCTCAGTCAAACCCAGAAAAGGAGGAAACCATTCTTTCTGACTCCCCTTTCAAACTACCTCTCTCAACTAGATCCATCAGTATTTTGATCTATGTTCACATTTACAATAGATTTCAGTTTGTTTCTCACACTGATTTCCACTTCTTTTCTATCACATCTCTTTCTATTTACCATTAAAATGCTATAAGAAACATCAGATTCTGATTTGGATACAGCAGTTTTCACACATCACTGTCAAAGTGCTTCTGATGATAACGCATCCCTCTTAACACTGCCTGAGACTTCAAGAGCTCTTGAAGAATTGCTTGACTCTCTATGACAGAATCCATCCTCTCAGCAAAGAACCACACTGTTTCATGGAACCTGATCTCTCAGTAAATACTTAGCAACCATTCATTTGGCTTGATGTGCCTTTATGGGGCACTGACCATCTACAAGTCACTGTGCCAAGGGAATAAGTCAGAATTCCTCCCTTCAAAGCACTTAGAATTCAGTGGGAAAGGTAAGACAATCCCACAGAAAATAAACTAAAGTAGAAAACTAACAAAAGCAGAATAAGCTCTAAGGGAGATGCACCACAGTGCACGGATACAAGAGGACCTTACACATTCCAGCTAAACGTGCTGAAAGCTTGGTGTAAACCTATTTTTTCAGATCTTTTAGAAATATTGGGGAATAACTTCACCAAGATGGCACTGGAGAGGGTTCTGTGCTTTTCTCTTAAAAGGAACATCTAAAAGCTGACCAGCATAACATGACACCAAGAGAGTACTAACGCTGAAGGTAAAACTATGCATCTGTTTTACCTCAGAGACCAACACAAACTGCACCCAAGAGGGCACTTAGGACATTCACACTTCATTCAACATAAGTAAAAAGAAAGAAAGCCTGGAGGCACAGATACCAGAGCTTCCAGCAGAGTCAAGGGCTCTGGGTAGAGCAGTGTGGAAATAGTATAGAAGAATGCACTCTTGATCCAGGTGAAGCTCATATAGAGGCATTGGGGTGCTCCACACAAGCCTGGCCCCTATAAGGAAAACAACAGAGAAGGCACTCCAGTCTATGTGCCCCTTCCCTTACCCCTCAGGTCTGGTACTGACCTCCTAAAGCACATTGACAGTGGGCAGGCTGCTGAGTCCCAGGTCACAGACCCTAGAGTGACAACCCGTAATCACTGTGTGCCAGAAACACAAACTAGGATCACCCAGCACCTTTACGACAGAGCTAGAACCCTCCCTGCCACTTCCCCACCCTATTGACACAGAAACCACAAAACTCAGACCTCAGCACAGATGGAACCCAGAAGAGGTCAAAAATATAAAATTTAAAAAATAAAATAATAAAATGTCACAGTCCCACCTGCTGGAAAAATAAAAGAAGTGCAACTTTCTAAATTACTGATAGAATATTTTTAAAGGAAGGATTTAAAGTAGCAAAATGGACTAAACACAAAACAATATAACACTTGACAACTTGAGACATCAAGGAAATATGACACCACAGGGAGAACACAACTCTCTAGAATCCCAACTACAAAGACACAGAAGATTACATCTCACTATCAGATAGAAAATTCAACATTCTTATGAAGAAACTCAAAGAGACAGAAAAAAAGCCAGAATGATAAGTCTAAGTGATACGAGAGATACAACCAAACTCAGAAAAACAAATTAATAAACTTTGGAACTATAAGACCAGATAGTGGTTGCCAGATGGGAAGGGTTATGAGCAAATCTGGACTAAGAGGACTATTGCATGGTGGGGATACTTTTTTTTCTCTTTTTTTATCATAATTTTTTTACATCATTGTTCATTTTTGAACAATATTTGCTTCCCCCACCCCCTCAGGTGTAGTCCCCATAGAGTTTCCTTCCCCAATGCACCCATGCACCATCGCCTCAGCCCCCTGTGCTCCTCCCTCCCTTCTTGCCTCCCTCCCTCTGATCCCTCTCCCTCCTCCTCCCCTGCAGGATGTCTCTGATTTATGATTGTCCGTTTTTGGTTTGTTGTGTTTTGTACTGTTATTATTTTTTTTACACTGATGTCTTATTTGGTTCCCCTTTATTCCTGCTCTAAGTGAAACTATCCGATATTTTTCTTTTTCCTCTGGCTTATTTCACTGAGCATAATTCCTTCTAGCTCCATCCACGTTGCTGCAAATGGCATGAGTTTATCTTTTTTAATTGCTGAATAATAGGGAATGGGACTTCTGGTGGTGAAGTGATTGTAGTATACACACATTGATTCTCAATGATACACACCTGAAACATACAAATACAATGATGATACAATGTCATTTTAATTTAAAAAGAGAAGCATTTGGTAAAATAGTCTTTGAACATGAATTATAAACAAATATTTGGATCATTTAGAGTTTTAATAAATCCTTCTAAGTTTTTGCTTATTTTATATTCCTTTACAATAATTTCTTCTTACCCAGACATTTAAAGTATGTGTTCAGGGCCTCCCCGGTGGCGCAGCGGTTGAGCGCTGGGTTGCGAAGCTGCCCGCGGCCTCTGCGGCGCCAGTTCGATCCCCGGCTGCTCCCCGGTCACCAGAGGAGGGTCCCACATGGCGCGCAGACCTCTCCTGCCGCCCGCTGCTCCCCTCAGCAGTGTACTTCGGTCCTTCTGCCTGCTCTCCTCCCTGCTCTGGCTCTGGTGAATTCTCTCACCCTCCCGCGCTTCTGACTGTACCCAGTGCATGTATAAACAAAAAACAAACAAAACAAATGAATAAATAAATAAAAAAAATGCCTCTATAAAAAAAAAATAAAGTATGTGTTCAGGATTCTGCTGAAGTATAAATATGCAGGACACCCTCAAAAAATTCTTTTTTTTTTTTGTTTCTTTTTTTTCAACTAGGAAAAACCCAGATTGAATACTTATAGCATTTTTGATGTGCTCATATCATCAGTTTACAATGGGTTTCTTCATTTTCATTGTATTTTTAATATGTGTTTAGCTTCTGCTTATGCGCAAGCTATTTCAGCTAGCTTGTTTTAACTGGTTTACTCTAAGCTCATTCATCATCTGATGCCATTACTGCTTTAGTCTAGTAAATGTCTTCTCTTGGTTTACACTCGTGCTAAAAAAGCTTTTTATATTTTATCTGAACATACTCCTCTTCCTTTTCATGAACATACCTTTTCACATGCAGTGGTAAAGGACAGTAAATTAGCATACATTTTGCTACTCTACAGAACTGGTGTGAAGACCTAAGGGCTCAATCATATCCTTTGCTGCTAGTTATTGTTCACTTTTGTGTAATATTGTAAATATTAGAAATCTCCAATCACAGTTGAAATAAATTAACCTATGGGAAGTAGCTCTTACTCTCCAGGCAGGTACTAAAATTTCCTCTGTGCATCCACTTCACTTTAGAATCCATTAAATTAAAGTAAGTTTCATATTATAAAGTCCTTATTAGCATGCCTATCTATTGCATCACTAGGCTATCATGTTTGATCACTTTTAATCAGGAGTGTGGTGATTTCTCTCCTCCCTTACAAGTGTACCCCACTCCTGCTCTGCCTGCTCTGGATGCCCACGAGGCTGCCCTGTTTCATATTTCAGTTCTTCCAGAGGGGACTTGGAAAAGAGAGAGCACAGGAGATGAAAGAGGGAAGGGCAACAATGTTGGAGAAATCTGAGTCAGCTCCGGCTTCTATATCAGAACACCACAGACCAAGGGGCTTAGACAACAGAAATATACTTCTCACTGTTCAGACACTAGAAATCTAAGGTCAAGGTGTTGGCAAATTCTGTGTCTGGTGAAGATGTGCTTCTTGGTTCAGAGACACCAACTTCTCGCTATGTCCTTACATGGTGGAAGGAATGAGGGAGCTCACTGGAATCTTGTCTATAAGAGCACTAATTCCTTTCATGAGGACTCAATGCTCATGACCCAATCAATCCCCATCACCTTGGAGATAAGGATTTCAACATAAAAATTTGGGAGAAACACAAACATTCAGACCATATCAAGCACTAACTATGATTATAAATTAAATGAATGATACATTAGAGACTGGTAATGGCTTCATGTCTCCTAATTAAACTAATGTATTTCTGTAATTTAGAACTGTTGGCAATGTGCAAAACTGTTAGAAATTGATCAGTAGATGTGACTTCCCAAAGCTGGTATAGATGGAAAGGCAAGACCCAAATACATGACATACTTCAAAGAAAAAAAATGGTATATGCTACAATAGTGATAGGGGTGTCAGCAGAAAATCTGTGGTAAAATGCCCAGTGAATGCCACAGTGGTAACATTCTAGGACGGAAAAGGCAGTTGCCTGTCCATAGCATTGTTTGTGAAATATCACGATTGGTCGGTCAGATGTTAATTCCTCACAAGACTTGTACTACACTCAACAAATATGGGACCTCATGACATGACATTGGGGGGAAAAAGTCAGTCATTAACAGGATAATTTTTAGCTCTCATTTTATACTTGTTAACCCTATGAATATACTCAAAGAAGTAAAGAAAACTACTTATAGTACCAGTTTCTGCCAGTTTAGTCATTTCCTATTTTAATCAATTTAGTAGAATTTTTAAGCTCAACTCCAAAGTCTCTTAGCAGTGGTACCAAGAGTGATGGAAGTAGCCACCACTATAGATGATGGACATTAGCTCTTTTAGATACACTAGGTTTCTTTAATCACTGGGTTATCATTAGCTTTGGCAGCTGCCTCTCACAGCCTAGAATACTTATATACTTATATACTCTCACCACCATTTATGTCTTAGAAGATCACGACACTAAGCACTCTTGATCTTGCTCATCTAACTCCTTCTCTTTGAACCCCTACTATTTTCCCCCAGACACACAGACACCCTCACACCCTTCCTTCTCCATCTCACAGTCCAAAGTGAATTTAAACCTAGAAAAGCCAAGACTGATAATCATTGAAGACAAGTGTAGCATTGTATATCATTTCTAAGCTGTACTCAATCTGCAATCAATTTTTGATTTTTTTCTTACTATTTTTTCTGGTTTTCATTATCACAAGCTTATTGGTTGCTGAGTATTTAGGACACAAGACAAGCACACACAAGCTCTGGAAGATTACATATATTATATAAAACTAATGAAAAATAGAAGGCAAATTGTACTCAGGGCTAAGTGGTCAGCACAAACCATGAATTCTAATGGGGTCTCAAGGAAGGAGGTCATACTGTGAACATCTTTTGTTTTACCTTTCCTAGAGATCTTCTCCAAATTGAGAATGTGCTTGGGAGGCATAGAGGAAGAGACAATATGAAGTACCCTGAGATGCCCCCCTACAGGGATCTTGGTTCAAACCCTTGTTCTGAACACTTGAGGAGGGGGCTGGTGAATGGTAACAAAACTGACTTGAGAACTATTTTAAATACACTTTCCCAGAGCCCACATTCCCAGAGTTCCTTCAGAAAAAGTAACGGCTCAGGAGATGATTATGTCATCCTGTGGAGAATGCAAGAAATGAAACTAACACACGCAAAGATGCATTGAATTGGAGGGCTTCTTTTTGAAAGGGCTTTAATTTTCTCATTGCCTTGCTGCTCATTGCAAAAATAAAAAAACTAATACAGGAAAGAATAAAGGCTGCCCAGGTTTCCACCAACCAGCGAAAACCACTCAGAATATTCATATCTTATAGAAATTTCTACAGGAATCCTGACAAATATGGAATATTTTTCCTTCTTTTTTTAAAGATTTATTTGTTTATGCATACAAGAACTGGGGTACAGGCCAAAGTTGTGAGGGGGGAGGCTGAGAGGATTCACCAGAGACAGAGAGGGGAACAGAACAGGCAGACTGACGAAATACACTGCTGAGGGGAGCAGTGGGTGAGTCAGGAAAGGTCTGCTGTGCCATGTGGGTAGCTCCCTGGCCGGGGATTGAAATCATGCTGTAGTGGCTGAGGACAGCTCCACAGGTATGTCTTAACCGCTTGCACCACCAGGGAAGCCCTGGGATATATTTTTCCAGACAATTTTTCAAAATTCTCATCCTGCTACATGCAGCATTATATGAATTTTACTTTATGTGTGTGCTCTTTTTGACTAAAAGCAACTATTGGAATTGTCTATTAATTCTGATGTTTTCTGACTTCTAATTAATTTGATACTACATTTTCTTAATCATTTCTCCTAGCATTATCCTTCTAGTGTTCTGAAAGAAAAAAAAAACTTATTCTTAATAAGACTTTTAGATGTTTTTCTGCAGTACAATTTTTATTAAATTGGTACAGGTGGTTGAGCACAGCACTGTGAAGCTGCCACAGTCTCTGCAGCATGGGTTTGATCCAGGCCGGCCAGGGAGATACCTACATGGTGCAGCAGACCTCTCTTGTCTTGTCCACTGCTCCCCTCAGTAGTGTTTTTCAGTCAGTCTGCCTGTTCTGTTCCCCACTCTGTCTCTGTTGAAATCTCTCACCCTCCCACACATCTGGCCTGTGCCCCCATTCTTGTATAAATAAATCCTTAAAAAAACCATAATGTTATTTAAAACATATTAAAATGCTAAATTTCTACCTTTTATATAATTGAAATTGCTCTCTTCTCAGAGAACCAAGAGATGGATTTTTTTTCAAAATTACCCAAACACATTCCTCTTTTTTTAATTGTTAGTTTTGCTACATTTAAGGAATGTTTCCTACAGACAATCCCTACTTTGGAGTATTTATTCACATTTTCTTTGAGAGCTATTTCTGTTTATAATCCAAAAGCACTTGGAAAGAAAAGTACTTGGCAAGAAATTGTACTGTCTTTACAGTATACATTGTTTTATATCCATCCATGGAATTGAAGATAATAAGTATTCTATTTTTAGAATTTTTTTAATTTTAGTATGTCTAAGTATATAATTATTATCTAAATATTCCATTTTTACTACATACTGTATATTTTAGATATGTTAGGAAAAGGGAATTTTCATTATTATTATTATTATTATTATTACAGTTTAAATTTTTTGACAGTACTTGCTGATAATAAGGTACTTAGTGAACAAATATTCATAACTATTACATCTTCATTGGAGATCATCGTATTTTTTGCACTGAATTCTACTTTTTCCAACTTTAACAAGGTGTCATTTTCTTGCCTATCCTACGTATATACTAGTTAGTTCCTTAGTTTTTAATCTATCTGCTATTATCTTAGATATCTATCTACTATTTTCTTAGATCTCCTTGTAAAAAAATGCCTCGTGTTTCTTTCTCAGTATGAGAGATTTTCTTTTAATATCATGAAAATGAATACAATTGGTATGTCATGACTACAATTATAACTATTTTATATTTTTGCTCTATAATTCTTTCTTGCTATTCATTCTTAATTTTTCTGTGTTCTGACATACTCCTCAAGTCTTCCCAACACTTTCTTTTGCTTTTTTTTAGTTATTTGAAATTTAATGAATTTTTTGTCCTACAATATATAAAATCTACAAATATATTTAAAACCTTATTGTCTACAACATCAAGAATATTGACTACTCTCAGGTTATCTCTGCTGCATTGAAACTTGATTGTTTCATAACCCATTTTCCAAAACACACTTGAAAATTCAATTGGAATACTCAGAGTTATTTACCTGGATGGTTATCATCAATAGATCTCAGGAAAATATTTCATTTTAATAACTATTTACATTTTCATTAAAGTTTATGATTATGTTTACACAAATGTAATGCAAAATTTGCATTTATTTTGCATGTTCTATTTTTGTGTTTATGTTTACATAAATTTAATATAAATAAAAATAAGCATTTATATAAGTTATATTTGTATTGAAATTCATATAACTCACTATGAGAATAACTTTTGATCTTGCTACTTAATTACTCAGTTTCTTCTACATCTCATCTATCCCCCAAATAAGCATTTTGATACATCTGTCTCTGGGGCATAATCTCCATCTCCTGTTACCTTTAAATTTAGGGATAATTTTTCCAAACCACAGCTGTCTCTTCCTGCAATAAACAATCAGCTGTCTTAATTCAGAAATCAGGCTTTTCATCTAAAAGCAATATTTACTAAACTCAGGTTGTTCTGTTTTGATAGATGCAGTGCAATCTCAAACCTTGATGAGAACACAAATTTTCAAATATGGGTTCTTTTTTTTTTTTTGGCTCCTGTTTATTCAAGGTATAAATCCATGTCAAAAGGAAACACTAGTTCTGAGACTTCAAAGTGATTCTTCCTTATGAAGAAATATGACTTTTAAGGGCTTTCTCTTTTTCTGCTCATTTGTAGAGTGATATCTGCATTAATACAATTTCAAAATTTATGCTGAATTTTTCAAAGATCATGTTAAGCTTTATTCAATGCTGGCAAAGGAGAAGAGGAATATTCACACGGTCTCCATCTTCTTCTTCTTAATTGGACACCTTCTATTGTCAGACTGAGAAATAGTTGCCAAATGTTGGGGTTTCCTGCTCTTACATGGGCATCTCCTCCACATGCCTCATCCCACCATCTGGACACATCTGGCTTTTTTATAACTTCCTTTTTCTTACTTTGCAGTGATTTTACATATCTTTCATATTTTTATTTTTGCAGTTGTTTTATAAAAAAGGATTAAAAAAATCATGAAAAACTGGGGTTTTAAATCATCTTAAAACACAATTTCTTAGAACCCATGCTGTTTTTCTTTCCCTACATGTCCACTAGGTTCAGGAGTTTGAGTAGCCTCTTCTTTCTGAGACAAAAATATCCGTTTCTCTGATTGCCACCAATGCCACCCAAGTGATTTTGTTTAACTAACCTGAAGTTTAACTTAAAAAGTACAAATAAGTAGCCTTTGGGGCTCCCCACATTTAATAAAATTCTTGCTAGTGAATATGGACACCATTTGTGTAATTACCTCTGTTTGTCTTAGTGACTAAATTCCTGTCCCTTCCCAATATTTACAAGTGTTTTTTTTTCTCTCTCTTCTGCCTCCTCTCACTTGATACAGACCTTCCTGTACACCTTGGGACTACAGGGAATTCTGATTTTTTTAGTGGAAGGGTAAGATTTGAGACAGGGGCCTCCCTGGTGGCACAGGCGGTTGAGCGCCACACTGTGAAGCTGTCCGCAGCCTTTGCAGTGCAGGTTCGATCCCCGCCAGCCGGCAAGTATCCCTCATGGTGAAGCAGACCTCTCCTGTCTTGCCCGCTGCTCCCCTCAGCAGTGTATTTCTTCAGTCTGCCTGTTCTGTTCCCTGCTCTGTCTCTGGTGAATCCTCTCACCCTCCTGCGCATCTGACCTGTGCCCCAGTTCTTGTATAAAAATAAATAAATCTAAAAAAATAAAAGAAAAAAAGGATTTGAGACAGATTGCCTTCGGAAGCACTGAATAAATCAGGGCATTGGGAGATTGCAGACCAAGCAGGAGAGAGATGAACAGCCAAATGAAAAGGGAAGGAACAAAATGCCCACTTGAGTGGCTGGAAAAGAGCTTCCAGAAAAAATATCTCAAAGGAGTGGTAGAACAGGGTGATGGGTCATAAGTCAGAGCCAAGTCAGATCAGAAAATGGCAGCTGACCAAGAAGGGCCAGATTGGAGGTGCTCTGGAATCTAAGATTCAAAGCCTTAATATCACATCAGGAACAACATAGGACTGCAACCCCTTCTAAAAAGTCCCATGTCCTCCTTCCTGAGGCAGTCCTTAGCCATGATCATCTTATTTGTCCTGTCTGCTGCCATTGATGCACCTCTCAACAAAGTCCATGCACCTGCCACAATGTCAATTGCTTGGACACGGCCTGTGCTCCCAGGGACTCACCACCACCAGCATGCAAGATGGCAGTAAAGCCTTTGTTTGATGACTAAATCTTTTATGTCCTATTAAATTCCTGTCTGCATTTTTTAGCAATTTCTCTTTGTAATTCAACATATTGATCAAAAATGTGGTTTCTGTCTGTGGAGAGAAATGGAGCTACAGTCTGGCTTTTGTTTGTTTCTGTTTCCTAATGTTTTGTACGTCTGCATTATTCATGCACCCAGAGGCTCCACATGACAGCCACATTTTTATAAATCCCCTAAATAAATAAGTAATAGCCTATTTAGAAAAGCTTCTTTGGTTTACCTAGGACTTTGGCTGCTAGTGTCTGATAAGTCACATCCAGCAAAGCAAGCAAGGCGAAGGACAGGCAACTGTGGTGTCACCTGGCATGTTCCAAACATTAAAATAAAAAGTACAGCTGTCCTACTGGTGTTTCAGTTTGAAGAGGGTACCCTGTGGCTAAGTTTTCCTTCTGCTTCACTCAAGATCTAGCTTTCTCATAAATTCCAGATACACAGAGGTGATTGAATGATAAATGACCTTATGAGTCTCTTTCATTAAGGAAAAAACCCACATTTTTGTTAAAAGCACATTTTTTAAACTGTTTGTCCTATGAGGCATGAGGCTAATAGTTACTCCAAGGAGATTTAGTAAGATTGATTCATTTGACGAACAGGAAAATGAGACCACTCTTGTTAGGCTTGTCCCAAGTTTCTGTAGTTGAAGAAAGAAAACGAACACTTGAATTTTGCTTGATTCAATCCAGTTCAGTCTAATTATTTGGGAAAAACGTTCAAGAAGTCACTAACCACAATTCACCCATCGGGAGCCTGCCAGCCTCTACCAAACCCTGCCCCCTCCAACACAGCATCTCCCCTGAATGACACTGAAACTGAATGGGGCTCTGATTCTATTACATGACGTGACTTGCAGCGCAATACGCTCATTTAAAACGATTCACACATTAAGATATTTCCCTTCTTTGCTATCTATCTTATGTCCTTTAATTGCAAGGGCAAATCTCCATGACAACCTGTTTGGCAGGAACAAGACTGTGCAGCCAATTCTGCAGTTTTTCTTTTACTTGACTATTTCAGGAAGATTCCAGACTTCTGGATATTTCTTTTCCTCTCTTCCTAGATCCCCACTTCATAAAGCACGTTTTATGCATACTCTTCTCACTCTCTCCTTTGTGGTAAAACGCATTAAACTTTCCCTCAGTTTCACTTTGGCTTAAGATCAATATTTCGACTAAATTCATATCTTTGATATATAGCATTTCACTAGGAGAGTATAAGAAGCCATATATTATTTTGCTCTTAAGAAAAATGGGAATCTGATCTGGAGATTACCTGCTAAGCGGTTGTGAGGATTTATTTGAATTCCCCTAAGAACCTGTTAGTGTATAATTTGTTGCACAGGATTTATGACCCTCCCAGGAGATTTCATTCACTGCATAAGAACATTTCCCTGACATGTCAAAGATGTGCCACTGTGCTGGGAGTTTTGTGTATTCACACTGGGGTTGTTCTCATGAAGATTCAGCTACTGGGCACAGACCTGTCTCAGAGATGTTTCAGTGAGAATGAGAAGGTACGTTCCTCATGATCGAGCCCATTCTCATAATTAAATTAATCACATTCTGAAATCGAACCCAAGTTGACCCCCAATGTTCTTAACTACTCAAATCTCTAAAATGGGTATTCATTTCAACAACAACAAAAAAAAGTCTTTGGGTTTTAGTGTTCTTTTCACATTTTATGTGTTATAAGAATATATGAACATGACTGGCCAGAGAAACCAGACCATCCCCTCTTAGTCCTGCTTACAGCTCTCCTTAAAACTGAAGTACAGGGCCTCCCCGGTGGCGCAGCGGTTGAGCGCTGGGCTGAGAAGCTGCCCGCAGCCTCTGAAGTGCCGGTTCCATCCCCGGCCACCAGTGAGGGTCGCACGTGGTGCTGCGACAGCCCTCTCCTATCTCGCCCACTGCTCCCCTCAGCAGTGTATTTTGTCAGTCTGCCTGTTCTGTTCCCTGCTCTGGCTCTGGTGAATTCTCTCTCCCTCCCGCGCTTCTGACTGTACCCAGTGCTTGTATAAATAAATAAATAAATCTTAAAAAAAAAAAAAACCTGAAGTACAGCTGCAGGATCCAAGAAAAAGTGGGAAGGGATCATTTATTTTTGCTGCTTTTGCTATATTTCTCAACTAGATTTTCAGGATTATTATTATATACTAAAAATGTAGCTAAATTCTGCATCAGCAGCAAAGCTAGTGATAACAATTTCTCATCCAAAGTGGAGACTTTTAGAGGAAAAAGGGAAGTAATAATAATTGTACCAACAAGGGCATCAGTCAATATGGTTCCAAACAAACTGGGATGTAGGATCACCCCACAAATATCTAGTTTAAAATTTTTGTTACCCGGACTACAAAGGCAATGCTGATGGACTGCCCAAATCTCTATTCTGTTAAACTATGTGGAAGTGAATTAAGGGCCAAGGTGAGGGGAGTAGGACTGAACTCTGGAAATTATAGAGTTCACCAAGAGTGCTCAAGTTCCTGTTCACAAATGATCCATTGTCAGTCTTGCATTTGTTAAATACACAACCTTTAGAAAGTTGTCATTTTTATTCTCTCAAAATATTTTTTACTAAAGAAGTTTCTCTGGTTTATTAGGTTTATTTGCTGCGAAGAACAGAAGTACCCCCATGCCAGCCTAAACGAAGAAGAGACCCATGCAACTCGCCTGTCAAAGTAAGACACGTAGCTGAGCTCTGGAATGGCACCAAATTTTCTCCGCTGTTAATTTCCCTCTCAATGCAGGAAAGCTCTGCAGAACAGAGAGGCTCTCTATTTAGTCTCCATCGTGAGGAAAAGCTCCCAAACGCCCTTGGATGGGCAAGTTCTAGATGCATCCACAGGCAGCATTACCAGGGGTGCAAAAGTAAGAGATCAGGTGTCCTCTGAATCCTGATCACTAGAGACAGACAGCATGGAGGATGAAGGAATGAAGTTGCTCATCCCAAGTTTAGCACATTGAAAAAACTAAGTTTACATGAACAGCATTTAGTGTCTTAATCAGAAAAAGTACGTAACAGTTTCCGTGTCACTTGTTTCATGATGTACCTAAGTGTCACTGTGCTGCAGGCTAACTGAACATAAATCTAAGTAGCCATCCACATGCCTGTGAGTAGACTGTTGAATGCACACCCAACCAGCCTTTCAGAGGGCACACTCGGGAGGTGAGAAATGGAAAAAATCTCCTTTACTGAATGCTGGCAGTGTTCTAGGCTTGAAGAAGGGTGTCTTCAGACTCCCTGGTCATTGGCCAAGCTCTCTACTGAAACCACTGGATGTTCTTCAGTGTTGTCTCATCCACTGTTGTTTCTAATCCATGGGTTGTTTGCAGCAGAGAATCACAGGAGAGCCCAGTTCAGCCTGACCCAGCCCTGGGTCTCATGGTCACTTACCACCTGGGAGTCAGCGTTCATGGAATGTGCTTCTCAGGAGAGATCGTGGCCAATTTCTCCTGATTCCAAATCCAGAAGGCTTCTGAGAGGAGGCAGACAGCTGTTACTTGACCCCATCAAGACTGCCTGTCCTCCTCCCTCGGAGCAGGACTCACAGCACAGACGCAGTGTGATTTACCTAGAGATATGGAAGCTTCAGCCCCTTCCTCCCACACTCGATCAGACTCTGGGCTGGACAGATGCAGGCCATCCTGTGCACCCAGTGATGACCAACCAGCAGTAATATAAAGGAGAGGGTTCCAAGGTCAAAGCAGGTCACTCTGCCAGCAAATAATGGATATAAAACTGTTATTTAAGAGAAATCCAGCCTTCTTTTTTTTTTCAAGATGGGTTTATAACTAAAGTAAGGCAGTTCTATGTTCTGAACTATGTAACAACCAGCAGATCAGTGACTTACCCAGCTAGTGAAACACTCCCTGAGTACTCCATGGTCTGGGGCAGGAGTACTGGACCAGATGAATGCTTAGGGTCCAACTTTTAATTTTATGCTGTCCAGATTGTATCAGATAAGATTGATTTCCTCCCAGAGCAGAGACCTTTCAAGGGAGGCATATCTTATCTCCCGGTACCACCAGACCAGAAACTCCTGGGAAGAAGAAAGCAGATGTGCCTGGGAGTACATATGTGCACATGAGCGTGTCTGTGTGTGTCTGCTCATGATTGTGAGTGCTTTTGTGCATGGGTGTGTTTGTGTATTTGCACACACCTGTGTGCATGTAAGGTTTGTGCATGTAAGGCTTGTGATTGATGTTTGTGTTGTGCACACAATCGTGTGACACGGGATATGCATTGTGCATGTGTGTGTGTGCGTCCCAGTTTTTCTTACACAGAAAGGAAATGAACAGAGAATCCATACAAACATACTTTGAAGGCATATTAAAAACTGGTGAATATTCCATGCCAGAAACTCCTGGGAAGAGTTTCTGGAGTGAGGAGAGAGGTGATTATTCCAGTGAAGTAATAGCCAGCACCCGGTCCTTTCCAAGAGCTGGTGGCACAACAGGGTCACTACAGGAAATACGCAAAGCCACTGCTCAAGATGCAAATACTCTGCAGCTGACACCAGCTGCTGCAGGTACCATTTCAGCATGGTGATCCCAGGTGACTTTGTGCTGAACTGAAGATCCCTGCCTCTTCTACAACAGGGGAATTCAGGTTGCATTGTGTGATACTCCAAAAGATAATGTGGAACCTGGGATTGCGAGCCCAGAGTGCTTAACTACAGAGCAAAATAAAAAAATTAAGAGCATGCAAGTACAACTTAACTGTCTCCTCCTTTTCATCAACATGCACATTTGGCATCAAAATTGGTTTCCCAGTTCGCTAGAATACATCCAGGTCATTTTAGGAATCAGTGACACTTCTTGGGCATAATCTTGAGTATCTTTTTGAGGTGAGTCGAGGTTATATTCTGAAACCACATTCTGCTACTTAAATTTCTTCCCATGGCTCCTTTCTATAATACCTTCTCTCTGAGCAGGTTGCAATGTATATAGAACTCTTTTCAGAAGTGTTATAATAAAAACAGCAACACTTTTGTACAATGCTAAATCTTCAACATTATCTATTAAATCAGTATTTTTTAAATTAAGTCTTATCATTTTTTCAATGTCTAAAGCATTAAAAATACCTTAAATGATTCCTACTGTATCCTTACTTTTAACTATATTTATGGATTGGTAAGGCAGCAGTAAATACTAGCTAGAACTACCATATATCCTTAATTACAGTATATATTATTTCACACTAAACTTCTCTGCTTGTATGAAAACTAGCTATTATTTGTTTCTTATGACACATAATAACAAAGCAGAAACATCCCAACTATCCATTTTTCATCCAAACTATCTCTTCCTTTCAGAAGTTTCTGCAACCTCATGGCCCAGCCAATGGACATAAGAAAAGGAGGCAACAAAATATTTAATTAAAATTTGCTCAGCTCTATAAAATTTCCATTAAAAGTTAACAGCCTTAAACCCTGGGAGGGCCCCTAAAAAAAGTAGATTTGTTAAAGGAAATTAAATCATTTCTGGATTATTGCTTTCAAAGCCAATTTTCAAGTTTATAGTGACAATAATGCTCCTTTGCTAGGCCTGGGAAAGAGCAAAACTTGATTGAATACTAACGATCAAAGTGAGTATAGGCAAACATTTTAAATTTTTTGTCTACTTGTAACATATTTTACCAAGATCCTGTTCTTTCCAGTGTTTTTCAACATCATAGTATTAAAATGTCTGTTCCACAGATAATCCACACTGGGACAGTTAATGCCAACATAATGGTGCTTAATATCCCAATATACATCTTTTTAAGGGCATTTTTTCCTCAAATCATTTTAATGAATGGTGGTCTACATGACAAGACTGGTCTTCTGGAGACCGATATATGGTTGTTGTTTCTATCACATAATTCAAAGAGTATATACTTTGTTGGGGGGAGTACAGAGAAGGGGTGTTTACAATGGACAGGATATTTCTACTTCATTATAACTCAATGTATGATGATGAAATCATATAGAATAATAATGGTTTTTTTAAATCTTTATTTCCCACATATTCGTGGTCTAAATATATATCCCCTCAAATTGATTGTAAATCACAAATTTGCTTTCTTTCCCATGCTATGGATCTTCCCTCCAGATCTGCAGGGGGATGCGCCTTGTACCAATAGTTTAAAATCTCTAACAAAACCCTAGAAAATCCCCAGTGCTTGGAACCATACCTCCTACCTGCTCCTCATAAATGACCCCAGTTGGCTAAGCTGAGATTCTGGAGAAACTGAGGTACATCCTTTAGAGGAAAAGTTGAGGGTCACTCTCTGTGACTCACTGGCCAGGAGGGCTGCCGGATGCTGCAGCAGCCCCACACACCAGCCACGCGGAGCTGCCTTCCCTGTTGTCTGTCAGAGTGACTAATCACAGCTCCTTGCTCTCTTCTCCACCTCATTTTCAAGTGACTTCTTTTTTTCTGTAATTCATAAATCCTTACTTTCATGTGAGGCTGCTATATGATACTTTATCAAATGCCTTTTGAAAGCCTCTGCAGAAAATATACCTCGTGCCCCCGACTTCCTTCTCTCAGCTATTTCTTCATAATGGAATCCATTTTTTAGAGAGGGGACTGCGGCTGGTGGGGTGACTCTGGAGGTATTGGGCCTCCCCCTGTAGACCCCAACTCCTCCTTGCGGACTCTGCAATTTACCATCATCACACACTTTCTGTGACAGAAAAAGAGAAATGCTAGAGTATTCCGTGAAAACCTCCACTTCCTTGAAACCCTTTCTAGATGCTCTCAAAAATAATCTTAGATTCCAAGTTTGCGCAAGGCATATACTGTTTCATAATGAAAACAATAAACTATCACAAAAATATCTCTGGGACAGAGGACTTTCTCCGTTGTACTTTGATCTCTGCTCTGCCTGTCTGTGGAATAAGATGCTTTTTCTCGCTTTCTAAAAGAATCAGTTACTTTTAGGAGCCATTTTAGTTTCACAGAATAATCTAGGCAAGGTGCAGAAATTTTACATACACCGCCTGTTCCCAGTCACAGCCTCCCCCATTGTCAGGTGGCGCATTTGTTATAATCCCCACCAGGTGGCGCATTTGTTATAATCAATGAATGTAACTGACACATCACCCAAAGTCCACAGTTGACATCAGGGTTCACTCTTGGTGTAACCCATTCTGTGGATTTGGGCAAATACATAATGTCATGTTTCCATCATTATAGCGACACACAAAGTAGATTCACAGCCCTAAAAATCCTCCGTGCTCTGCCTATCTATCCATCTCTTCCTCCCCACTAGCCCCTAGCAACCAATGATTTTATGGTCTCCATATTTTTGTCTTTTCCAGAGTGTCATAGCTGGAATCATACAGAATGTAGTCTTTTCATATTGAATTCTTTAATTAATAATATGCATGCAAGGTGTCTCCATGTCTTTTCATGCCTTAATACCTGATTTCTTTCTGAATAATAGCCCTGAGTAATATTCTATTGTCAATGTTTCACGGTTTATTTACCCATTCACCTACTGAAATACATCTTGATTGCTTCCAGGTTTTGAACAAAGCCACTATAAACAAATGTGCAGATTCACGTGGACATAGATTATCAACTCCTTTCAATAAATATCAGAGAATGTGATTGCTAGATCTTATGGTAAGAGTATGCTTAATGTTATAACAAACTACCAAATTGTCTTCCAAAGTGGCTGCATTATTTTTTTCCCCACCAATAATGAGTGAGAATTCCTATTGCTCCATAGCCTAGTCAACATTTGGTGGTATTAGTGTTCTGGATTTGGGTCATTCTAATAGGTGCATAACCGAATCACGTTATTTTTTAATTTGCATTTTTCTAATGACATGCAATGTGGAACATATTTTCACTTGCTTATTTACCATCTATATAGCTTCCAGTATTGGGCGGGGAGTTGGCTTTTTTATTATAGACCATAACCTGGAAACCCCAGCCTAGAATTTCTCTACTCCCCTCTCATAAAACCAGCATGCCCCCATCAGGTCTCAATTAGGGAATTAAATATGGACCTCTCCAGGGATGTGAATGCCTGCTTCCGTGTAGGTAAAAACACACACACACACACACACAAGAATATCCACTGAGTCCTCCTGATTCATAGAATCCGGGGATGAAAGGACTATTAAGTCACTATTCACCATTGCTTTCTTCAATACCTGTGTTAACCATTAAAAGAATAAACTGGGGATCTACCCAAGGGACACAAAAACATTGATTCAAAAGAACACCTGTACACCTATGTTTATTGCAGCACTGTTGCACTATTTACAATAGGCAAAACCTGGAAACAACCCAAATGCCCAAAAATAGATGACTGGATCAAGAAGATGTGGTACATATACACAATGGAATATTACTCAGCAATCCAAAAAGATAAAATCATGCCATTCGCAGCAACGTGGATGGAGCTAGAAGAAATTATGCTCAGTGAAATAAGCCAGAAGGAAAAAGAAAAATATCGGATGGTTTCACTTACAGCAGGAATATAGGGGAACCAAACAAGACATCAGTGTAAAAAAATAATAATAACAGTACAAAACACAACAAAGCAAAAACGGACAATTATAAATCAGAGCCATCCTGCAGGGGAGGAGGAGGGAGAGGGATCAGAGGGAGGGAGGGAGGAGCACAGGGGACTGAGGTGATGGTGCACGGGTGCCTTGGGGAAGGAAATTCTATGGGGACCCAATCTAAGGGGCTGGGGGGAAGCAAATATTGCTTAAAAAATTAAAATTAAAATTATGAAAATTTTAAAAAATAATGATAAATTGGACATGAAGGAAATACCACCACAGACAGAATGTTCTGCCCGCTCAGGCTGGTGTGTCAGAACCTGAGAATGACAGAGATGCTCAGGCAGATGTGCTGAAGGCCCGCCGAGCAGTGTGTGTTCAAGAGGCCCCTGATGGGGAAGGAAATCATCCTGTCTAACCACTGTCATCGGCAGACACCCCATTGGTGCTATTGCAGGTGGTCCCTCAAGAGTCATTTTATCCTTTTGCTCACCCTTTCAAGCTGAACCCAAGCCCGCCATGATTCCACATCCACATATGTGAGGACATACACGCCAGACCCTCTTCCGGACAGTTTCCTTAATTGCATGGGTGTTAGCGTTGGCATCTAAGATAAGAGAACTTTGCTTTTACCACCCCCAAAGAAAAGTTCAATTCCTTTAAGTTATCTCACACTTAAAAAAAATACAAATAGCTGAATTCACCTCCTGATAAAGACACTTAAGACAGGATGCTTTTTTAAATAGCATTCCTTAAAATAGCTTCACTTCAGCCTTTATATGATAAGAACATAGGACAATAATAGCACAGTGATTTGGGGGCCAATTTTCCTTAAATACCTCTTTCATAAGATATTGAGCCCTTTTGATATTTGGGGCTTTGGAACTCTGTCCTCCTAAAAAGCTGCATAAATGGAGGTAATTCTTACTCTAAGGTTGCTGTAATATCTCCCTGATCAGGACCTCAATGGCCTGCAGTTCTGACTGATTGCACCTGCGCAGCGAGGTCTCCTATCACAAAGCACCAATTCAAAACGCCTCTGCTCCACTGTCTGCATGTCCTTTATTAAGCCCCTTTGTCAGAGCTTTATAATTTAGCTGTAAAAATCAGTGTGAGCTCAAGCTACAAGCGGAAGACACCTTAAAAAAAGTTACATAAACTGAGTTTTAGGCACGGGGGATTTAGAAGGTGGGGAGCTGGCAATAAGAGAAAATGATTCTGTCTGCCCCCAATTTTCTGCTTAACCCTAGAGTCTAGGAGGAAATTGATATATTGCCAAAGAATTTTCCCTCCAAGAAAAATAGCTTTCTTCTAAAATTTTGACTATTTTCTTAAATGATAACTTGTCATTTAGAACATTTAATATGTGCATCTGAAAATAAACCGACTCACATGGAATATTATCAGATGTTTAGCTTGGTGAAGTAGGTGTGAATCAGCAGGCAGGGATCTAAATCTTGCCCAAGTGAACTCATTCATCCTGTCCCCCAAAACCACTTCAACTCCATCCTGACCTCTAGAATAACCATTCTTGCTATAGAATCAGGGCAAATTTGCAAGGTCCCCAATGTCAGCTCAGGAATGGCTATCACACTAGACACATCCCTATAAAAAATACGGGATTTGAGTGAACACTCTGAGACTAAGCCAGAGACACACAATCTGGGATAATCAGTGTTTGTCTGATAGCTTTTTGCTTCCGCTTGACTTGTGGAGAGAAGTCTCCATGCCAGCAATGACTCATGTATTTATTGTAATTACACCCCATTTTATGTATCAGAGAAAAATAATTTAAAACGTGCTGAGATGATATGCAAATGTTTGGTTTTTTAGATGCAAAATTTCAAGAATTGATTGACAAGTAACTAAACTCAGAATAGATGATGAGGAAAGGGGAAAAGGAACAAAGGTGAAGAGATTGTAAATGGCAACAAGCTTTACCTTGAAGGGATAGGGAAGTGGGTGGAGTGGAGCAGGACAGAGGTGATGGTGTCCAGCTGAAATGTGGAGAAGGCTGAGGCGGAGCAGTCCCTTGTCCAATGGAGCAGAGAAGGAAGCACACAGAGACAGGATGTCAGCCAGCCCAAAGGAGAGTATTTCAGCTGAGAAGAGGACATGTCTTCAAGTGCCTGGGTCAAGAAGGAGGAGATGGGCAGGGAAAAAGTGGTAACTTATTAAAAGCGGGACTTATGTGCAAAATTGGGCTCAGGGGCAACCTTTACAATAGGTGCAGTTGTGTGAACGGTAGACAATTTGTAAAAAAAAAAAAAACAAGCAGATGAGGAAATGAGATTAAGTTCAAGAGAGGGCACCTGGTGTGGAAAATCCCAATTCACATTTTATGTTCCTAGTTTTTAATCTACACCCCTACATGTACCAGCATCTCTGGTATCACACATTTAAATCTGAAGTCATGGGCCTCCCCAGTGGCGCAGCGGTTGGGCTCTGGGTTATGAAGCTGCCCGCAGCCTCTGCGCCGGTTCCATCCCCAGCTGCTCCCCGGCCACCAGAGGAGGGTCCCACATGGCGCGCAGACCTCTCCTAACACCCGCTGCTCCCCTCAGCAGTGTGCTTCAGTCCTTCTGCCTGCTCTGCCCCCCGCTCTGGCTTTGGTGAATTCTCTCACCCTCCCACGCTTCTGACTGTACCTAGTGCTTGCATAAATAAATAAATAAATAAATCTTTTAAAAATAAATAAATACATCTTTTAAAAAAATAAATAAATAAATAGATCTGAAGTCACAATTTGAAGTCCCCAATAAATTAGAACTTTTATGTGTACCCCTATTTTCTGTAAGGCACCCCACTTTTCTAATAACTCAGATGGAAAAGCTTGCATTCACTTTGATTTCTACCTCATTCATCTTTCCTGCTCCCTCACCATCAAACCTGCTACCAACTGCTCAAGATCTTTATGACAACAATATGCCTGGATTAGACTTCTCCCTCCCATCCACTACCACTGCCACCAGCTGAGTTCATTGTAAAGCCCACACAGCATTCTTTTTCTTTAAAAAAAGGATTGATTTATTTATACAAGAGCTGGGGTACAGGGCAGAGGCTTGGGAGGGTGAGAGAATTCACCAGAGACAGAGCGGGGAGCAGATCAGGCAAACAACCAAAAACACTGCTGAGGGGAGCGGGTGAGACAGGAGAGGTCTGCCGCACCATGTGGGTAGCTCCCTGGCTGGCCTGGAATCTAATCCTTGCTGCAGGGGCTGCGGACAGCTTAACGGCGCTGCGCTCAACCCGCCGTGCCAACCAGGGAGGCCCACCACACAGCGTTCTTAATCACATCTGTCCCGAACCAGAAAGATCTGCTAGATTAGCCTCCATGATCAAGTTATTTCCAGCTCATTGCCAGCCACCTCAGCCCAGTACCGCTGCCATTAGCAGCAAAGGCTAACTTAGCTTTCAAGCCTAAGAGCGCCCCCACCCGCAGCTCAAATTGCAGCTAATATCAAGTAGGTGTCAAGCTCCAGGCTGTGTCTGCAGCATGACCTCCAGCCCCATGCCTGGAGCTTAGTTCCTGGGTCTCTTCTCCTGTCCGAATTCACCCTTCAATCAATAAAAATCCCTAAATCTGAGACTCTTTGATTCCTCACTTCTAATTTCACATTCATGAACATCCACTTCTGCTTTCTTTCTCTCTTCTGCCTCAAAGACCTAAATCTCTAGCATAACTTTAACTACTCTAGTCTTTCCCTAAACCCAGTCATGGCTATTATACCCCTGCTCTTTATTTGTGGTCTCATCTTTATTTTTAGCATCTCAACCTCATCTGTTGTTGGCATTTAATTAAAGGATAAGGCAATTTTGATAATCATAAGCTACAAGTGTGTGCAAGTCTACCCTTGGTGTGTATCTCACATGGATAAAGACACATTTGCAACATCAAGCACTCGGCCTCTGCCTGCATTAGAACCCCCACCCTGATTTCACGGGGGGTATCAATGTGTGCAAGGTATCGATGTGTGTCTCAGAAACAAACACCCAAGCTTTCCTCTACCCCTTGTCTATGACTTCCTGATCCCTTCTCCCATTTTGAAATACCCATGATGTTTCTCATATTTTTCTTTCCATTTTATAATATCTTCCCCATCCTCCAGTGAGACGATCTCATTTTCTCCTGTGAGATCACTTAATTTTTTCCTTTTTCCTCAAACCTACCTTCTTCCTTCCTACTTCACTGAGAAATGGAAGTAATCTGAAGAAAAACCACTCCATTTCCACATGACCCAAGGCTGGCTTCCCAGCATTTCTGGGTCACTTGTCCTGCCCAGTGCTACTGATTGACCCCCAGGAGCCAAAATAAGGACAATCCCTCCATCTCTTGCAATCAACTCAGCACTTAGCAATTCTCCCATTCTTTCCTACATCAGAATTTCTTTTGCATAGAATAGTCCTTGAGCATACAGGGACTGTGGCTTTTCCCAAAAGGTCCCTCACCTCACAATCCTGTCCAAATTATTTTCATGTCCTTTACCCCCCTTTTCAATAATAATCCTCAAAAACATGTCCTATTTAGCATTTCTAAGGGCTCTCCCCAACCTTTTCTCTTTAAATCTCCCCAGTAAGGTATAGCTCACTTTTAAGAGCAAAGACTAGCATAAGTGTTCTTTCTATGTGACGTCTTAGGTGAAGCCTGGCCTGACTTATTTTTTTCAAGATTTATTTATTTATGCATACAAGAACTGAGGTAGAGGCCAAGAGGTGTGGGGAGGTGAGAGGATTCCCCAGAGACAGAGCAGGGAACAGAACAGGCAGACTGACTGAAATACACTGCTGAGGGGAGCAGCAGGCAAGTCAGGAGAGGTCTGCTGTGCCATGTGGGTATCTCCCTGGCCAGGGATCAAACTCATGCTGCAGTGGCTGCGGACAGCTTCATAGGTTGCATCTTAACCCCTTGTGCCACCAGAGAGGCCCCTGGCCTGATTTAAACTGAGCTTCCAAATACTCTTGGTGGAAACAAGAAATGGCACAGCCACTATGGAAAACATCATGGGGATTCCTCAAATATCTTATATGATCAACAATGCCACTGCTGGTATTTACCTAAAGGAAATGGAATCACTATGACAAAGAGATATCTGCATGCCTATGTTCATTGCTGTATTATTCACAATAGCCAAGATATGAAAAAAAATGCAAGTGCCAGTTGACAGAAGAATGAATAAAGAAAATGTGATATAACACATGTGTGTGGATAGATGGATGAATATAATGAAATATTATTTATCTATTTTAAAAAAGGGACTCATTATTTGCAACTTGGATGAACCTAGAATACATCATGCTAAGTGAAGACAGAAGGAAGACAAATACTTATGATCTCACTGACCTATGGAATCTAAAATAGTCATACTCACAGAAACAGAACAACAGCCCACCCCTTTCCTGGGGGGTTCCATGTGGTTTATGCTGACCCCAAGCCCTTTCTAAGCAGGAAAGTCTCAAACTGGAGTGACAGATTCTTTCATGTGTGTCTGTGCACACATTCAAGCCCGGGCGTGCAGAAACACACAAGACAGTGTTGCTCACAAGGAGCTTACCACCTGCTGTGTGTCTCTCCCAGAGCTGCCTAGATTCCAGCACCAGATGCCTCAACTTAACCACCAGTGTCCAACCAACTACACAGGTGCTAACTCCCAACTTAATTGTTTATTGAAGAAACAATCATAAAAGAAATAAGACAGCAGGGACTTGACATCCTCTTTCCATTGTCATAAATTTGCTGGCCTGGCCTTCTGTTTTTGTTCCCATCCTAAGTTTTATTATCCTTTGTAGAGTTGGAACGATACCTTGGTTTTACTAAAATTTACTCTCTAGTTCATATAGCATACTTGGCTACATAGAGAAAATAATGAGAAACTATTACTTCCATACACTGTGTCTACTCCATGACTTATAAGACAAGCTCACACATGTTCATTACAGGAATAAAAATGCCTTTGCAAAAGTTAGCCTCTGTAACATTCCCCTTGGTGGTATTTTCTGGACTAGATATAATTCTATAATAAAGGAATTTCTGTCTTTATCCCAGTCAACTAAGAGAACAAAGACTGTTAAACATGCTGTCTTAAGACCCAGAGATACCCAAGTATGTAAAGACAGATTTGTTAGATCATTGGGACAGGTATGAGGGGAGAACAGTGATATGAAATATACTTTAGAGTAGAATTTCTTAATTTGGCTCCATAAAAGTGACTCTTAGTAGGACAGTTGTTTAAAAGAGCCATGTTCCTCTTCCTTTATCCTTGCTCAAGTGCATTCTGTCTCTGCCAATCTCTGGCACTATGGAGATCTTCTGACTTAAATTCCAGTAGTTTGAATTATGAAAGCAAGAGCTAAATGTGCTTTTTTCAAACTAAATTCCATCCCTAAGAGGATTCATGCATCTATCTCACTTCCCAACTGAGAACTACTAATTAAATCAGAGATAACATACTAAAAACCTCCCATTAGTCTGAAAGCCACCCACTAATACCCAGCCACTGGGGTAACTCACCACAGGAACCCCCATTAATCATTAGTCTTGATAATTTCTTGATACCTGCATGTAAATAACACTCCACAGGACAGTGTGTAAGGTGACAAGAAAGTAAAGACAGACATACTCCTGAGCTTTGAGGAACAAAAGTTTATAGATTAATTTTATGATTAATTTTTGGATAGTTGAGTTTTTATATTATTAAGCCTATCTATTGAAAGTTAATCCAGAGCTTCCCTGGTGGCGCAGGGGGTTGGGCACCACACTATGAGGCAATCCGAGGCCTCTGCAGCATGAGTTCGATCCCCGGCCGGCCAGGGAGCAGCCCACATGGCGCAGCAGACCTCTCCTGTCTCGCCCGCTGTTCCTCTCAGCAATGTATTTCACTCAGTCTACCTGTTCTGTTCCCCACTCTGTCTCTCTCACCCCTCACATCTCTGGTCTATGCCCCAATTCTTGTGTGCATAAATAGGTAAATCTTTAAAAAAAAAAAAAGAAAGAAAGAAAAAGAAAGTTAATCCAATGAAAATAAAATACTATGTGTTAACTTTATCCACACCAAACATGTCACATCTGTCTGGTTTGTTACATCTAACTTGTGAGATCAAGGCAGAACACTTTTGAAAGGTGTGCATGTTCCCTGAGTTCATTCACGGTGCTTTTTAATGTGTGGAGCCTTCTAGTCAGAATCACTGAGCCAACACACTACAGACATTCAACTCACACATGAGTTCCTTCTCCAGCCCCAAGAAATTACCTAGAATCTCATGCTTGTCCCAGTATTTGGAGAAAAAACAGGTGTGAACCAGATCAGGGAAAAGAGAGGATTTGGGCATTTAGAGTGTATAGAC
Organism: Talpa occidentalis; assembly: GCF_014898055.3. Lineage (NCBI taxonomy): Eukaryota > Metazoa > Chordata > Mammalia > Eulipotyphla > Talpidae > Talpa > Talpa occidentalis. The sequence continues at coordinate 53,454,601 of NW_023601433.1, forward strand.
CTCACGAAACTCTTGTCTCTGTAAGTATGTAAGAATGATGGCGGTGCTCAGAGGGAATGGACTGCCTTTAGTATCTCCTTAATCTCCCATTTCAAACCTGGAAAAGGTTACACCTCCAGATTTTCATAAGGGTTGGCCCAGTTTGCATCCCACCAGCAGTGTAGGAGGGTTCCCTATTCTCCACACTCTCAACAGTACATGCTGTTCTGGTCTTTTTGGTATGGATCATTCTCACAGATGTGACATGGTATCTCATTGTGGCCTTGATTTGTATTTCTCTAATAATAAGTGATTTTGAGCATTTTTTCATGTGCCTGCTGGCCACTTTAATGTCTTTTTTTGAAGAAGTGTCCATTTAGTTCTTATTTCCATTTTTTAAAAAAAAAGCAACAGTTTTTGATTAGGTTATTGTTTTGTTTTTGTAAAGTTTTACAGGTTCTTTGTGTTATCTTTGATATCAGTCCTTTATCAGATATATAGTGTACAAATATTTTCTCCCTTTCAGTGGGGTGTCCTTTTGTTTTAGTTATGGTTTTTTTCACTGTACAGGAGTTTTTGAGTTTGATGTAGTGTCAGCTATTTGTGTTCTCTCTTGTTTTCCTTGCTGTTCAATATGAATCTCTAACATCATGTTAAATAAAAACAAATTAATTAAAAATAAATAAAAGTTCTTACAATAATATATAAATAAGTCAATGAATTAAAAAAAATAATTCTTAAAACTGGGAAAACAAATCTTCTATTCAGAATCCTTCTACGTGTCATAATGAAGTCTTCATTTTTTTAATACAGTTTCCTTACAATGGAACAGAGAGTGAGGGATTCCTTTTGCCTCCTGAAATAACATGATGGGGATTTGCCAAAATATATTCATGATACAAATCCCAGTCAGTGTAGAAAAAAGCCCAAATCTGGTCACATTATAGGAATAAAAAGATCACCTTCTAAGAGCTTTGTTTCTCTAAAACAAAATGTATTTCAGGAGGAAAATATTTGCACAGGTAAATAATTTACACAGAAGTCCAGATTCCTGCTAAGAAACAGTTCAGTACTGTGGAGGACTGGCATTCTCAGTCAGGATGATGATTTCTAGTGTTTAGTCACCTGCCCATTCTTATTCATGAATTCCACAGCAGTAGAAACAACATTGAAACCAATTTCACTTTCCCAAGAAACTCTGGTTGAAACTCGAGATAATTCTTCATGGGTTTTGTAATGCACTGATGTGCTTCACAGATGGGCATCAGGACTGCTGCACCTGATACAGTATCCTGCCCAAGGTGCAGGGGCAAGAAAACCATATTCTTTGGGCTTTGAAGAAGTGTGAAAGAAAACAAAGATTGGTGTGTAGTGAATGTTTAGCAATCAGCTCTCCAGAAAAAAAAATTAAATAAAAATGCCTGAAATTTGAGGTGTTTGCCAATTTCTATGTTGTAAATACTCTCATAGTATTTATTTCAAGTGACAAGGTGACACTCAATGGAAACAGATGTTCACATGCACCCATGTGAGCTGGCTCCAGCACCCACTTGACTTGTGATTAAAGAAGGGGTGGGAAACAAAAAGGGGGAAAAGACATAAATAAAATAATTAGCAAATATGAAGAGGAGGGATTTCCAATACTGCAATATCTTGCAGAAAAAGCTTTCCAAGAGAAGGATATTTTGCTTGTTTCAAATATTAGAGAAAAGGTATAATACAGGAACTTCTGCTGGAGTTACTGTTTTATAGAACTGTTTGGAACACCACAATCCTGACTTTTCAAATATGTGAATTGCTTTTTTTCTTAATCATCATAGAATTATGATTACAAACATGGACTCTGAAAGTTAATTGCCTGGATGCCAAATCTATCTGTGGAGGCTTGGATAACATAGTGACCCTCTAAACCTCAGTTCTCTCATCTGTAAATTGGAAAGAATCTCCCCAAAAAAATGGCTCCCCAGAGATGCACCGATCCTAATCCATGGAACTTATAAATACATTGAAAACAAGAGATTTTGCAGCTGTCATTAAGTTAAGGACCTTAAATTGGGGAGATTGTTCTAATTTGCCACAGTGGGCCTAACCCTATCATTTGGCTTCTTAATTTAGAAATAGTGACAAATGGATCAGTTAGACTCAGTCAAACCAAACTAGTGAGAAATGAAAACACCAGGAATAATAGGGACATGTCACTCCTTGGGGGCTACCACAATAGAATATCACAGATACGGTGGCTTATAAACGACAGAAATATTTTTCTCTCACAATTCTGGAAGCTCTAAGTTTAAAATCAAAGTGCCTGCAGCTTGTATCTGGTGAGGACCCACCTCCTGGTTCATAGACAGTCTTCTTTCTGTCCCTTCAAATTCAGAAAGGGTGAGGGAGCTCTCTGGCATTTCTCTTAAAAGAAAATGAATCCCATCATGGGGACTCCACCCTCATAATTTAATCACCTCCCCAAAGCCCCACCTCCTAATACCATCACATTGGGGGTTAGGTTTCAACATACAGAATTTGAGGGGATACAGCATGCAGTCCATAACAGGGAATAAGCAAAGAAAATGAGAATCTGAGAATATAATGAGGAAAAGATGGACACAGTATGTATGATGCAATGCAAGGAATAATTTATACTGAAATGTGAAAATGCAATTTCATTGGAAATAGATGCGCAGTGGAAAAAGAAACACTCATTTACAGCATTTACAGTAATTTTTACTTGCTTTTCCTGGTCATGCATGCACACACACACACACACACACACTCACTCCACAACACCAGAACGAGAAGGCTGTCCAGATCTGAATGATGGTATCTGTAGCAGCATGTTGAGCCCTCTGGAAATAGAGTACTGTATAAATCCAGTGTGTTATCTTGGTGCCAGGGAAAGGTTCCCAGGTCAACAACTGGAAAGACTGCACAGTGGAAAACAATGCATTTATCAGACCCCTAGTTGCATTGTTTTTGGCCCCAGCAATTGTTCCAGAAACAGCACAAGCAGGAGTGGACAGTGGGTAAACAGAGGCTACTTGGATATTGGTAAAGTGTTTCTCTATAGACATGTAATTAAGGACTTTCTTACCCTACAAATTTTGCTCCTTGAAGTTTCTTAATCCATCTCTCTCTGATGTGATCCTGGCTTCAACTCAAGTCATGCCATCTACTTCAAAGTGCCAGCAATGGCCACACAGGGACACCAGGTCCCAACTGCAGCAAACCCACCACAGAGAGGCTAGAGAGGGAAGCTGCGGTTATTGTGATCCTGATCCGTGTGTTTGGCACGTTTGCCTCCCAGGACACATTGCTGATTTCTCCCAGTATAGAGCCTAACAGATGATAGCATCTGCCAGGGAATGGTTTATCTGTCCCGCACAGACAGACAAAAGCTTTGTCAATTTCCCTGGGATGGTTTAATCAGATGTCTTTGAATATGGGAGAAAGAATAAAGTCCGCTTAATAAACATGTCTTGCTTAAAAACTCTTTGTAATGGCTCAATATTTGTTTCCTTTTCTTCCCTTCACATTTGTTAATGTCTTTGAAAGCTGCCATTTGAAGTTCGCCCTCTCTGAACTTTCCATGCTCTGCTTGTGCACAGAGATGAGAAGAAAAGCCGGCTATTGTGAGCCCCACTCTTTTTGGTGGGAGAGATAAGACTCCGCAGAAAGCTGCTATGCCATCCTGAAAATTTAAGAAGACACGCAACCCAGAAGCACCCGGCGCTAGGCTTTTAGGAATGCTCTTATATTATTGATATGAAGAGGCAGAGATACAAATTTGAAAAATCCTCTTTAGATTGAAGAAAATAGGGTGCATCTGCACCATAAGCAAACTAGTCAACCACACAACAGCACAACAGCAAAGCTGATGTGAGATTTTTCCTGGGCATTGGATATTGGGAGACCTAGGAAATAATATTTGCTATGGTTTACTTTTGTTCTTTAAAAAAAAAAAAAAACTGTAACTAGACAGCTCTTTAAAAGGATGTTTTAAGAATCAAATACTGCTGATAGCCTCCCAACTCACAAAAATAATGCACATTACCCTTCAAAACTTCTAGTTGCCTCATTATTTGATTTCAGATACAAAGACTCATGTCCCCAGCCTGGACAAGTCAATGGCACGTGTCCATCACACACACCAGTGTTTGTGGAGGTCACTATGCAGTTGCTTCTTGCATAGACGAGTACTATCATATCAAAAGCATGGGCTAGAGGGGTCTCCCTCGTGGCGCAAGGGGTTAAGCACCGCACTATGAAGCAATCCTCAGCCTCTGCAGCATGAGTTCGATCCCCGACCAGCCATGGAACAACCCACATGGCGAAGCAGACCTCTCCTGCCTCACCCACAGTGTATTTCAGTCAGTCTGCCTGTTCTGTTCCCCGCTCTGTCTCTGGTGAATCCTCTCACCACCCCCCATCTCTGGCCTGTTTTTGTATGCATAAATAAATAAATCTTTAAAAAAAAAAAAAAAGCATGGCTAGAGGTCAGAACAACATGGAGAAATCTGGGAGATTTCTTTTAGCACCTATGACCTCAGCCCTTCTCTCATCTGAAACCAACAGTCCCAGGAAATGGGGAAATGTGAACAAGTCTCTGGAAGTCACACAAACTGATACTCACTGTTATTCTGAATATGAACTATGTGTGTTCTTAGTATTTTTACCTTAACATTCTTCTGTAAGGCAACATGACTCCAATGTCTCTAATACTGGATCTGAGATTATTTCTTTTTAAAAAATTGTATTATTTCATTGAGGTAACATTGAGAAACAACATTGTATATGACTCGGAGGTATAGGTTTTTCCTTCAAATAATCTGAATCCTCTGCTACTGTCATTTCTTCTTTGATTAACAATGCCTTCTGACACATTTTTGCATCCATTCACAAATCACATTCTAAAGCAACATTCCCTGGGAAAAGGTAAATTTATGAGACACTATCTTAGTGCATAATGATGGAGGCCGACATCTTAAAATTAATTGATCCCCCATACATCTTTTGAATGCCCTATTTTTGCTTGCTTGTGAATCTGCAAATCTGAGGCTGACAATCATTCACGTATGTAATCCTATGCACGAAACTTCAAAGCATAGGATTCTGTCGTCTGTCTTGTCCCTGTGCTGCCCCTGTCCTCACTCCTGCTGGAAGGGGACCCTGTTAGCCTTGAGAGGAAGTCACAGGAATGAGAGTTGAACAGCATCAGAGAGAGAAAGCCTTGTCCCGTGGGAGTTTCTGCAGAATCTAGGTTAGTCAGCCCAGATCCAGTCAGAACACAGAACCTGTTCTCATTATTTCAGGTGAGATGGTGTAACACAGGGTGGTCACCTGGTGATGAAAAAGCTGAGACCAAAGGGGACAGGCAGGAAGAGACTATGAAAAACAGACGTGAAAGGAGTCAATCAATTGCAGCCTTAAGATGAGCAACAATGGACCAGAAAACAAAGTTCCCTGACTAGGTTCACCTCAAAGTAAGGCTCCACAGATTTTTTTTATTTTATTTTACAACTAAGCATTCCATTTAATCAGGCTTTTCCACAGAGATCACAGAATATCTAGATGGAATCCCATTTGGAGAATTCATGAACAATCATCATAGCAGGACAACAAAGAATTCAAATTTTTTTTTTAACAAAAGCATTGGGCAAGCAATGTATAAACAAGATGGCAACCAGCTTTAAATATTTTAATTCTGGCCACAAATTAAAAAAAATCCTTCTATCAAACCAAACAGCAAAAGCTGCTATTTCTTTCTACAAAAACACAAAATCATGCTTAGAATATTGAGGTGAATACCTAAAGGCAAGGGAAACTGTCCCCTCAGTTTTTTCACAGTTTCATACCCTTCTGCCCTGTCCCATTTTCCTACAACTCCATTCTTCAGCAAATGTAAGCTAACAACACTCAGCTTTAACTGTTTCTTCAAGTTTTCATTTCCTTAGAAAGTCTCCTGTGTCACACAAAACCTACATTAAATACATGTATATGCTTATCTGTCTTTTGTGTACAGGCATCTCAGTGAGATGGCTTCCTCCCTTAGACCTGTAGTTACAGAACAGAGCCAAGAAGATGGGGGAGCGGGGGTCAGGACAGTCGATGAAGTTCTCTGTCATTAATGAAGACTCAGAGTCTAAATGAATTTGCAGCAGAGGGAAGCTGGGGAGAGAGCCATAGAGAACAGCTCTGCCTTTCACTCTCCCAGCCCAAGCTTTTATTAAATATATGAACAAAGGAGCAAGAAACTAACACACAATTTGTTTTTGCTTATACAGATTAATAAGTTACTGCTGAAAACAAGCTTTTCTGGTTAGTAGGGAACATACGCAGAAGCCAGTACGTCCTCAGAGAACAGGAGTCAATTCTGGGAAGAAGTTCTGTTTGCAGAATGTGTAATGTCCTGGAACTCCGTAGGCAGAGTAAACAGGTATTCTCCAAAAATTACAGCTCCCTTTAGGGCAGCAGGCTCCCAACAGGGGGCAAAGGGACAAAGTCCTGCAGCCGAAGGTCAGGAGACTCCCATGCTGAAAGAGAAATGATGCAAAAGGACCCAAGGCCCCGGCAGAAGGATAGGAAGGAGTTGAGGAACGGGCTCTAGGCTGCAGCAGAACTTCCACTTCCTGCGGATGCAAGGTAGACAGGTAGAACGGAGGAGGAAAAAAATGGGTGAATATTCTTCCCGAGCTACAAGAGTAATCCCACTGGGCCAGGGTCCATCCCGAGTATAACTGAGCTTACAAAGGTTCTTACCATAGCAGAGACAGAAGGGCAAATTGCCCACCCAGCCCTTACTATCTTTACACAGAGGCCTACAGAGCACAGTCCTTCGCTAAAGACAGTACACCTGCTCCCAGGAGAACAGAATGGACAGAAAAGCTAAGGGGACCATTTTCTTAGAGCCCCATAGGACACACAAATTTAGTTACTGATAATAAAATTTGTAATAAGGCATTTTAGAACAGATAAATAAAAGGTAACCAAAGAGGGGAAACTTAAACTGGTAGCATATCTCTATAGTATGTGTTTTTGTTACCTTTGAACTTATAAAAATAGTCCATGTTTTGGTCTAATCAGTAATGACAAAAAAAAAAAGACTAAAATGCTCAAAAAGAAATGCATATTAACCATTAGTAGGAATTGTGTGTTCATGTCATAATTTCTTTGGGAAAAGACATTTGCAATTCATAAGGTAAAGAGAAATGTTACTCATTTTAGGGAAAAATGATTATATTTCAATGCTATCCAGGATCCTGATATATAAGTTATTGCTAAAACTAGTACAGAGAGTCAAGTTCTAGGGAACCAAATATAATAAATTAAATTCCTTAATTTATGCTTTTCTAAATAACAACAACAACAACAAAAGTGCAATCTGTGTTTCTCTGGGTTCGAAGGTTAGTGGCCCAGCCATGAGGTCAAATCCTCAAAAACCAGAAAAATGGGCATTATCTTCAGGCATTCTTGCGTGCTCTAATTGTCTGTGGCTTGTTGGTAGGGATGGACAAGTAGAGAAGAATCATTTTTATTTAAACTTCAGTAACGAGGGGGAAATCACAGACTAGAAGTTACATCTTCTGCCTTATGCTCCTACATCTACACTGTCACTTACCCAAACACAGTATAAATCTTCTGACTTCAGGAGAGGAATAAAATATCACTCAGAAGTCATTAATTGGGCTTGTTTGCAAGCGACACCGAGTTTGGCCTTTCTTTGCTCCAACTTTGCTTTACAGAGTCTACATGAATGATGAGATTACATCAAAGTTAAGGTTTAAATAATTTAAGGGAATCCATCTTACAAGTACCATCAAGTATTAGGAATCGGTATATCCTTATCCTTATCCAAATTAGTCTTACTGACTTGTCAAAGCAGATTCCTAAACTCCTTGACTGGTGTTTTCTTTAAAGTGGGGTATACACTTCACTTGAAAATAATGAACCAGCTCAAAAATAAGTATCTAAGAGAGTTTCCAACTCAGATTTGCCTCCCCTTACATGACTTCAGATTGATGAAATCCTTTAGTGTGAGTTGTTAACGAAGGGGCAGCAGACCTCTCCAGACTCTCCCGCTGCTCCCCTCAGCAGTGCATTTCAGTCAATCTGCCTGTTCTGCTCCCCACTCTGTCTCTGGTGAATCCTCTCACCCCCACAACTCTGGCCTGTACCCCAGTTCTTGTATGCATAAATAAATAAATCTTTTTTTAAAAAAAGGAAGGGGCAGCATGATAAATTCAGAATCAGCACTGGGGTGTCTGTGCAAAGCATTAAGGGCAGCCTCAGCAGGAGGTGGTATCTCGAGATGCCACTCTGTGGCATAAACAACCCAAAGATTTTCTTACTGCAGAATGAGAATAGCAATGGAAAGGTCTGCCTACTTACCCAAATTAGTTGTTTTTGAGGATTAAATGAAAGGTGAGGGGTTATTCTGGGAACTGCAGCTCTGCCTGTGCTTGCCTGGAGGAATAGGGTAAATTCTTAAGGTGCCAGGTGAGAGACGGCACTTCCAAAATGGATAACAACTCCTAAAGTTTCTCCCTTTATGTGTTTTCTGCCAACCCACTCTGCTTTCGACTCAAACCAAGGAAAACCTGAATGTGCGTGAGTTGATGGAGAAGCACTGAGCAAGCTGAGCCCAAGCTTCTCCCCTTGCTTCTCCTTCCTCATTACTGTGCATCAATTTGCGTGGGAGAGCTAAAGCAAAGAGCTAACAAGGTTGCTTGGTAACCATGCCAGCCTGTCCTCGAGATGGCAGGTGATGGAGCCAAGTGACCGAGCACAAACCTGGTCCTGCTCTTACCTGCTGCAGGACTGTGGGCAATGACCTACTCATTCAACGCTGTCTGGCTTTGCTCCATCTCCCATAAATGATGTCATTCGTATGACTGTTCTCTTGCCACATCCCTGTCCCTCTCATGCTCAGGCTCTTGAGGTCCCTAATGCCATACTCCTCCCTCAGGCCTTCTTGTAACATAAACCCAAGAGTGTTTGCTATTTGCTTCACTCCAGAAAGGAAAAGGAGTTAATAGGCCTATGCTCCACTTTTCTGGGTTCAGTAGTCTTAAGCATGTGGGGTACCCTGCCTGAGTGATAATGTCCATCTTTCCTATGCAAGTTCAACCATTATTGGTCTAGGGGAAACTACTAGGACAGGTCTTTTACCACCACTTCTGGTGATTTATCCATTTCATGAATGAATTCATGTTGGCGTTCCCAGCTAGACACGAAACTGAGTATACAATTTAGTCACTAAAATAAATAGTATGTGAGTAGCAGGGTACAATAAATACTTGTGAAATTACTGAAACTAATATATATGGATTCTGTTTCCTCAGCATGCATATAAATAGTAACTAACTTGTCTTTTTCTATTAAATGAAAGTATTTTCTATTAATAAAAGTATTTTTTAACAAATGTAAGTATACATATGGTTGCATTTTATACACTCTTAATGTCATAATGGGTTTTGTGGTTCTCTTGGGAGAGACCTTTGATGACTGGCTATTTGATCAATCCCTTGCTTTCAATATTTTATTCACATTCAAATTTAAGTTAATAAATATAAAAACATTATTCCTTCAATTCTAAGATTTATATTATTTATTATATGTGTAGCGTTTGCATCTATTATTATAGTGAGTTTCAAATTCAATTCAATCCTTCTTAAATATTTCAAATTATATTTATGAATTTAATTCATTATGGTTTCTTACAGTGATTCTCAAGTTCACTTAAACATTCTAGTCCTGTATACAAGTGTTACTAAATTGTCTTACTCCTTTCAATTTAAAATAACAAGTCTAAATTTAACTAAGCAATTACATATCTTACTTTAGAATCATGAGAGTAATGTCTTATATAATCTATGTGTCAAACTCTCTTAAATATTACAATTACCTAAAATACTAAATGTTAGCAGATTGTCCCTAACAAGTCAGAAGTATTGGGATGGGTATGACTTATTTTATGCTTTCTAGTCTTAATTCTAAGCTTTCCCAGTTTTAAGACACATTCCCAATAATGAAGAAATTTTACCAGTCCAAGAAAATCAACAGCCTGGCAGGGCAGTTTAAGAGGGAGTGTCTGCAATATTGACATCTGGAAAAGTCAGTTCCATGAGCCCTTTCTCTAGTCCCTCAAATTGGATTTTCCAGATCTTTTATTTTGGTTTCTGTGCTTTTGGCCCAATTCTTCTGAACCCTCTCTCAACATTTCTACCTGGCTGGGTATTTAGAGTCTTACCTTCTTCTATCAATTCACAAACACTGTGTTGCACCCACCTAGTTTAATCTGATTTTGAGAATCTGGCCATAAGTTTTCCCTTCTTCAAATGATGTTCTAATGAGTTCATGTTTTCTTTTCAACTCATGTGATTCACTTTAGCCCCATCTGGCTCTTCCTCAAAATTCCCAAAACCACAGGCAAGCTGAGCTGAGTGTGTCTCCCTTGCATTCCCAAATGATTTCTTCTCTTGGAGTTAATTAATTTCAAAAAAGAAAACATTCTTTCTTCCACTTCAAAAGAATCAACAGCAGCCAAGCACTGAATAACCATTTCAATAATCTCCACATAATCTCTACTTTGAAAGTACATGGTGACTTTCAGAAGTACCCTGGAATGAACCTTGTTTCAAATGTTGTTAACAAAAGATTGTTCTCAGGAAACCAATGCTTGGTTCTAAACTGGATCAGATTGACATCTAGGAAACATATCTGGCTAGACTCCCATAGTTTTTCTCCTCATTCTGAAAGAAACTTGCACTGAGCAATAAAAATTTAAAAATTAAGATTAAATATTCAACTACAGTGTTAAAAGCCCCAAATTAATTTGAGTCTAGTGCCTCTATAAATTATACTATTATCTTTGGGCCTCAGTTTCCTCATTTGTAAAATAGATGGATTTTAATTAAGAGATATCTATTTAGCTTCTTTCTTCTAAAAGATCACAAATTAGTGAGCTGGCCAGAAAAGGCAAAAGAAAAAAGCTATACCAATTATTTTTATCATGACCATTGTAAGTGGAAGGCCAAAGAGGTTGGAATTTTCCCTTCTAAATCATTTATTTTACTGTAGCAATATTTTCATAAACGGACCTGAACTTTCTGAGATAAGAAAAAATGTGAACTTTCAGATGACCAAAATGGAATATTGCAAGGGAAATATACTGTGAAAATTATGCTGAGATTGTTATCCTGATGGAAATTTGGTAAAGTTCTCCTTATCCTAGGGAAACCATTTAAGGTCAGACAATAACATAAAGATGAGGATATTTTTAAGGGCAGCACTACTACATTTTCTGGACTTGCTTATACATCCAAAGGTTGAGGAGAGGTAAAAGCAAATGCTTGCATTAGCTCATCCCACATGCACATTCCAGTAAGCTCCATTCCTTAGGGAGCCCTGGGAGAAAGGATGCATTAATCAATAACCATAGGAAACACATACAAATATTGTTTTGGTCTTAGTATATTTCTGCGCACCTTATGGACATTCCATCATAATTCTTTCGTCATTATTCCCATATCAAAGATGAAGCCGTTGAGTCCAGGGTAAAATCATTTGCTCAGACACATATTTGAACCTCATCTTAGGCAATACACACTGCTACCTCAAGCATGGAGAAGATTTGTGTGACTTGATTGGGTATTCTTCAAAATGATCCTTAAAAATCAGATTCTCTCTCTTTTCACAAAATGCAGGTGATTTCTTGAAGGCGACTGCCACAGGGGCAGTTTAATTCTAGAAAGCCTACCCTTCTATTTCAAAGATTTTGTTTCACCCTGGGTTTATTTGGAGAAAAATGTTTCCAACTTTTAACAAGCTGAAGGGCAGAGGGACATATAAAGGGGAAGCTCACAGAATGAACAGATAAGGAAACAGACACTAACTACTCGTGAGCAGTAAATAAACTAGGGCAAGCAATGGAAATAAAATGAGTGCTTAACCATCACTAGTGTAAAAAGTACCCACAAGCCAAGAAAGCTTTGAGAAGGCTTATGCCCAAATCTCCTAGAGCCTGTACTTCCCAAAAGTATACTTCTCCCTTAACTGTCTGAAGGTTATCTTTAAAAGAAAAACAGTTGGGTTTACATGTAAAGTAGGGGTGGGGGCATCACACCACACTCCCACAGTCCCTCTGAGACTGCTTTGGAAAACCAAGTTGGCGTGTGGTAGGTAGATACCTGGTCTTCGGGTCAACATTCCGGGGCCCTGTGCACAGCAGCTTCTTTCACAGCTGTCACTGAATTAAGCTGTTTCTATTTTGATTTATCACACAAGACTCTGATTTCATGTTATTAAAAAAAATCAAGAACAGAAAGTTTCAGAATAATTTTAAGCTGATTTTAAAGTGATTGAACATCACACTAATTCTCATCCTGAAATTCTGGATATTTTCTGCTTTTCCAGGAAGAGGCTATTCATGTATTAAGATGAGAAAAATAGAGTTTGCATAATGCAAATGGCCTCCATTCTGCAAAGCTGACTCCCTCAAGATTTATGTACCTGCTTCATACTACCCAAGGGTCTAACGGAGAGCACGAATACACCCTCCCTAATACCTGCCCTGATATGCAATAGTCTTAGGTGTTCCTCACTCTTCCCTACACACATGTGACTCCCTCTCCATACCCACCATTCCCCATTTCTCTGACAATAAACACTGGTGAGAATTGGAAGCACGCATGTTAGCCCTTTTTAGGCAGATGAGAGCTATGCAAATAAGACAGGCTGCAGTGTAGACACACTTTATCATAAGCCACCTGGGGACTCCTGCTAAGTACACTTACCCAGTACCATTTTAAACACACAATAAGAATTTCAACAGCTTATTTTATTCCCTTACATTGTAACTCTGAGTCTATTCTGGATAGAAACCATACTTCCCAGAAGGAACTCAATGAAATGTTCTTTGACAATTCACTTTCACTAGCTTTATTTAAGTGAAATACTACATGCTATGGAAAAAATAACCCAACTAACAGTGTCCCAGTGAAGTTGAAGGGAGAAAGACTATGTGTTAGAGGAAGTTTTCGCTTGCTTGACAACAAAATCATCCAGGGGAGAGACGGTCCCCACTCTGGAATAAGTGCTATGAATTCATCAAGGTGAGTGTCTCCCAAAGACAGATGGTACACAGATGAGCTTCTCCAAGGGATGCAAGACTGTGAATACTTTCAGGAAAATCGAGGGTCCCATGCTGGAGCGTGGAGGGACAGCCAGGCAGCCCAGCAAACAATGGAAGCTGCAACCACAGTTCCAGAGCAGCAGGTCTAAAGATAGGAACAGACGGTTGGGTTTCCCAAAATACTTTAAGGACATTTGAACTGGATCTTCGTCCCTTCCAGCTTCTACACAGTATCTGTGCAGCCACCAGGGAATAATGTCCTCAACATGATGCTCAGGGTCTAGATTTTATATTCTTTTTTTTTCTTACAGTGACAGAAAAGTGGTTCTTCAAATTGATTGCATGTCAGAAAACTTGAAAGTGTGTATGTGTGTGTGTGTTGTTCAAGCCCCACAACATGGCCATTAAGCAGTGCTCCAGTGTGGGAACTGTTTGTAAAGATCTGTAGGCAATTTTGATGTGTGACAAGGAGCAAGACCCTATACTCCAGACTCCAAATGGCCATAGAGACATAAATGCATAAGTGATCAAGTTCAAAGACATTCAGCATCTAAATAGCAAGTGTGTAATCAGGTAAGGGACTGGGAATCAGTATAAAGCACAAGGGAACCTACGACATACACCAGGCCAGCAGAGCCAGTGGCCAGCATTGCACCCTGTAGTTCACGGGAGGGAAACCCCTCTCCAAAAGTGAGCCTTGTGCATTCCCATGGATGACTTGGGATGATACAGAGCTCTGAGCTTCATCAATCTTTTGTTAACTTTGAGGAACTGACTGACATGTGTTTGTCACACAAACAACCATAGAAAGAGCAATAACCTCCTAAGCAGAACTTCACAGATTATTTCTCACAATATATGAAGGGTGAAGATTGGTTAAAAAAATAAGGGGTGGTGAAGGGGGGAGGAATTTACATAAGAGAAGTTTTACCTGGTGATTAGGAAAAACTGACAGTTTAGACTGCCCGGAGCTGAATTTGACTTCTACCAAGGTTCCTGGGCTCCTGGCTTTGTAAGCTGTGATGCTGGTTCTTGAGTTTGTTCTGAGCATCCTCTGGTGGAAATAGCAGGAATTGCCTCAGGACATTTGCAGAGCGGGCTCTTTGGGCTTGGTGGCTCATCCTAAAGCAGCACCGTTTTGGAATAGGAAGGGAGCCTAAGGCTGGCGCGGGTGAGTGAATGAACGCCACAAAACAAAGAACCATCTGCTTAGTTGTTCTCAATTAGGCAATTTTGCAAGAAGATTGAGCAAATTATCAATTTGATGCTGCAATTACCAAAAATAACTGAATTCTGTCTTCTCTTTTTCCTACGTCAAATCATTTTAATTTATGAGGAAAAAGAAAGGAGACATTAACAGCTTTTTATTATCAAGACTTTGCCTATTTGTTTGTTCACTAAGAAACGACAAAATATTAAAAGTCAAGATGCGGCACAGGTCAAAATTACAGCACCTCAAGTGGCTCCCTAAATTTGGAAGTTTCTCAGATTAACTAATCATCTCCACACTTGAAATTTAAATGCCTAGCTCTACTCATCTTCATTTCCTCCTCAACCCAGGGAACACAGGAATTTAGATGGAGGGGTCAAAGATCTCCCCAGATTTTCCTATAAATGGAGATTATAGGATATAGATTATTATTCTCTGTGCACATTTCTGAAACTCTAAGGCCAGAAACAAGTGCCCTAGCTACAAAATCTCATGGGTGCCTTTCAAACTGTTTGATTCTCCAGTTAACTGAATCATACTAATTTAATAACCCAGGATGTGGGGCTGTGATGTTCCTTGGTCCTTGATTATTTCCATGAAAAAATTCAAAACCACATATTAGCAGAAGCAAAAGTAAATTTTTTTAGAGACATACATCCTGGGGGAGGTCAGAGTGGGTGGAGTCCAGGGAAGAACAACTGCTGGAAAAAACAGGGGATTCCTGACTTAAATGGGGGGACAGGAGGCTGCTCACGCCATCCCTTCCTGGGGTGCACTGTGCACCCCAGGTGCCCCATAGACCCTAAGCACATGGTTGAAGCACACACCTCCACAGAAAGCATTCGTGGAAGATGTGGGGCCAAGGCCTTTGGTGTTACCTGGATGACAGTCAGTAGTTGAATCTTTAATATGTAAAATTGCAGGTTACCTGCACTGCCATGTAAGGTGCGTTACACAGTTAGAGCAGTAAGGATGATCCTTAAAGATAATAAAATGTCCAACTACATCCAGAACCCCAGAAAACACTTGCCAGAGCTGATAAAGCCTAGGGAGAGGCAAGAAACGATCTGAGGGGGTAAAGCAGACCCCAGCCCCAACCTGCTGCTGAGGCTCATAAAACTATACCCCAGAGAACAGTAAAATGGGGGATGACTTAGAAACTGCTGCCCGGACCAATAAACTAACACTCGGGTGCATTTGGCTGCACAGTGCCCCCCAGGAAGGGATGGCGTGAGCAGCCTCCTGTGCCCCCATTTAAGTCAGGAGTCCCCTGTTTTTTCCAGCAGTTGTGCTTCCCTGGACTCCACCCACTCTGACCTCCCCCAGGATGTACTGTCTCTAAAAAAAAATTTGCTTTTTCTTCTGCTAATATGTGGTTTTGAATTCTTTCATGGAAATAATCAAGGGCCAAGGAACATCATAGCCCAGAAACATGTAGGGACCCCTAAATCCAGAATCAGGTGACTTCTGCTATTATTCTTGCTTCATAGATGACATACAAGCAGGACAAACTGGTAAGAGGCACTGGTGAAGTTTCTATCTTTCTCCTTGTCCTGGGGCCACCTGTTTTTGTAATCTGCTCCTGTAGAATATTTGCAAAGTCATGGATCTAGCAAATGAAAAGTTGCATTTTGAACCTACTCAAAAGGCTCCACTTTTAGCCAGCATTCTCTTTTAGTCCTCCCTACGGATTTTCAGTGGGTACCTATGTTTTACCCAGTGTTCCTGCAAAAAGTGAAAGAACTATCCATGGTAAAGTCTACAAGCATAGTAATATGTCATTGCGACTTCCAATCGTGTTGAGTCAGTTCACTCAATGGGGAAAAGTCAGTAGGCTGACTCTATTTTCTTGAAATAGAGGAAGCATTGCTGGCTTGCTTGTGAGGTTGCCACAAAGGTGGGGCTGGTCACATGTGGTTTTGCATGGAAGCAGAATTGGATCTCTGAGCGCCCCTGACAAGGGATGCTTCCACTATCCCCTTCTTTAAACAGTAGCGTTGGGCCTTCCTCGTGGTGCAGGGGATCAAGTCTCAGTGCTGTCAAGCTATCTCCAGCTACTGCAACATGAATTTGATCCCTGGCCAGGAAGCTAATCCACATGGTGCAGCAGACCTCTTCTGTCTCACCTACTTCTCCCCTCAACAGTGTATTTCACTATATACACCTGTTCTGCTCTCCACTCTATCTCTGGTGAATCCTCTCACACACACCCCCACTTCTGACCCACACCCCAGTTTTTGTATGCATAAATAAAGAAAAATAAATGTTTAAAAATAAAATAAATTGTAGCATTACCTGGCATTCCAGTTTACAGGCTTAATTAAAAGTAAGGTTATCAGTGGGCCTCCCCGGTGGCGCAGCAGTTGAGCGCTGGGTTGCGAAGCTGCCCGCAGCCTCTGCGGCGCCGGTTCGATCCCCGGCTGCTCCCCAGCCACCGGAGGAGGGTCCCGCATGGCGCGCAGACCTCTCCTGCCGCCCGCTGCTCCCCTCAGCAGTGCATTTCGGTCCTTCTGCCTGCTCTGCTCCCTGCTCTGTCTCTGGTGAATTCTCTCACCCTCCTGTGCTTCTGACTGTACCCAGTGCTTGTATAAATAAATAAATAAATCTTTAAAAAAAAAAAGTAAGGTTATCAGGCAAAAAGTCTTCAATTTCCCCTTATGTTATTCAGTTCCTACAGCAATTTGCACAGTCTCTGTGTAATGGCTTTTCTAATTGGGCAGATTCAAGAAACAAAAGTGGTCAGTGACTGTGTTTGTACTAACTGTTATACTCGGCCATCAGCTAAAAACAGTTGTTGAGTTATAACTACTCCATTAGTACTGGGGGAGGGGTTTACTGCCTCCCATGGGATCCTGAGAGAAGTTACTGCGAGGGAGGTACTGTCCTCTTGGCCATCACCATTGAGTGCTTTGGGAACATGAGAGATACATGAAAAGCCAACAAAATGTGACCATGCATGACCTTGAGCTTGTGGAGTGATAAAACAGCATTTTCCAAGGATAGGAATTAATTCCCATGTAAAAATAAAATAAACCCATATCAAACAATGTATTCAATTCATGAATAATGAGAAAACCATAAGAGAGTAGCACTAGCTCAACAAAAATACCTGAACTGTGGAAATGTGCACAGATATGATAATGAATGAATTTGTCAATAAACACGAAATGGTTAAAAGCCCTATAGGTCGATAAAAAAAATCATGCTGTGGCTACACTTTCGATAGAAAGGAAGTCAAATATACCTGTACCAGATATTAACTCTAAAGCATTCTACATTCAACCTACAGTTTACTGCCACAGACAACAACTTTTTGCCCTACTGTCAGTTCTCTGCTTGTTAACTTCTAGTTCAGCACATCTGTAAAAACTGTCTGTCCAATAGAAAAATGAATGAAAAGACTACCCCCTACATTCTGAGATACGCTGGAGGGCCACCTGGCAACACCCAGCTCTGCTCAGTCCCCAGAGTTCTCTGCCCAGGTCTCGGAGGATATCTCCAACCAGAGCAGGCAGCAGTAATCATGGGCAGGGAACCTAAAAGACTAAATTCTGGAGTCCAGCTGTCACATGAGAGAACAATCACTGGAATTCACCCCTGGAATAGCCACCCTAACTTTGTTGTTGTTGTTGTTTTATTTTATATATTTTTATATCATTTTTCATGTTTGGACAATGTATGCATTTTCATCTCAGTTATAGTCCTCATGAAACCCTAACTTTGAATGTACAAGTTGCAGCTATTAATAAGTTCCTGTGAAATTGTAACAGGGTGGTGCCCAGGAGTGGGGGATGTTCCAGGTTCCCTGCCCCACCCAAAGGAGGGTGGAGCTAAAAAGAAGAGAAGAAGCTGCAGAGGAGACTGAGAAAGAAGCAAGCAGGATGGATCCAGAAGGAGACCTGGAGGAGGCACATGGAGCAGAGACACATGAAGAAACTGCGCTGCCTTTTGGTCGTGGACTGGGTGACACAGATGTGGGTGACAGACCCGTGGGGAGGTGACAATGGCAGCTTTTATCTTGATTTTGATTTCGCTCTTTTTCTTCCAGACTTGTCTGGTTGTCTCCAACCCTTTTCTGTGAGTCCCCCCTGAAATGTGCTTTAGACTGTGACAGGCTTTGGGGCCTTGCTCTGGACCTTCCCGTTTGGATGGACTTTCACCCACGAGGGGACGAGTAACTTTGGGTGCTTGATTTAGAAACTATATTCTTTGCCTTTCCTACTAATTGTATTAAATTACTAATTTCCTTACCCTACAGTGAGACCATCCAGTATTTTTCTTTTTCTTTCTGGCTTATTTCGCTGAGCATGTGTAGGGTAAGGAAAAATATCAGGCTTTTCTGCCCTCCCGCCATCAGGATAGATGAGGGAACCCTGTGATCCTGAATGCATGCCTGATGGGGTCAAAATAAGGGGGATGCAATTGTATGGGGAATATAAAAATAAAATTTAAAAAATAAATTTTAAGAAAAAGGTTACTCCTTGCAAAGAGGGAAGAAAGGGAGGGGCAGTGGGAAGGAAAGAGAAAAGGAGCAGAAAACAGGAGGGAGGGAAGGAGAATGGGGGGAGGGGAGGAAGAAAGGAAAAGAAGGATTTTCTGTCTTGCATGATTCCCTTTACACAAGTCCAGCCAGAAAAAAATACTTAGTTCTGGGTACTTCTTTAATTCAATTTTGTTAAAAATAAATAACAAAAAAACAAATAATGTCTCAAATTAGTAATGTTCATCCCACCTGAAATAACACTAAGATTTCCATCAAATTAAATGATTTTTGCAAAATTGGAATTATGTCTGCAATGCCTGTGCCCAAAAATCAAGGCACGACAGGGCATAAAGTCAGGACATCACACGGACCGCTGACTGAGCTGCCCGCCTGCTAGGGGGTTGGGAGTGAGGAGAGAGTCACAGGAAAATTCCATAGATCGTTCTCAGGCTGGCCGTCCTGTTAGTCATTGGAAAGGTGGCTTAAGTGAGTGATGTGTGGTTTTGAGGTCAGCAGAAGGAGGGCTGATGGGAGGAAGTTCACAGAGTCCCATTCCCAAACCAGGCTGCTTCCTCCCCTTGAAGCACAGAATTAAAGTAAATTCAAATCCTGATGCACTTTCCAAGTCTCTGACATGGTGTAGCGGCAGGAAGGCCGCAGGGCAGGATCTTTATGATCCAAGCAGAGCGGGTAAAGGAGGAGAGAGTTCAGGAACCCTTGGTGGCTTTTGCAGGCTTTTATTGGGATTTACCAGGTACACAGCAGCACATCAGGCAGGGGTGCAGGGGTGGGGGGTAGTGCTGGGACCAAGTCTTCACTCTTTCTGGGCTCTCCAGTGTTTTCTGGTGGTCTCTGCCTCGTTTTCTCTCTTTCGTTCTTGTTCTCTCTGCTTCTCTGCTCTACTGGTGTCCCCGTGATGCCACCCTTATAAGCACAGTCTTAGCCCAGGTGTACCCACTTACACATGCCCACACCCTACTCCAGGTGTCCACCATCAGGCTTGCATTCAGGACCACAAGGATCCATCATCTATGCTAATGGTGGGAGGGCAGAAAAGCCTGAAAATCACTTACCCTACACATGGGTTTAGCCTAAAGCAGTTATGTAGGAAAGACTAACAAGAAATGTCTAATGACACTCCCGCCTGCCCACTTAGGGAGTCAGTAGGAGAACAGGCCTGATGTGTTCCAGGAACTTGAACTTTCACCAACCTGGGATTTCTTTTAGAGGTTCTAGTCTAGTCCCTCACAAAAGAATTTGACAAGAAGGCAAAGCAAAGGGCATACAGACAAGGTAATATTAAGTGTGTGCCCTATGAAGCCAGGACTGAAGAAGAAAATTTCCAACCTGGCTCCCTGAAGAGAACTAGGAAGTTTTTATTTCTCTCTTTTTTTTTTTTTACTTTGGAGGGCAGGTGTCTGATAGACGGGGCAGAGGGCAGGGGCAGAGGGCAGCTGTGCTCTAGGCTGGGCTATACTGGGGCATGCACAGATAGATCACGGGCTTCTTCACAAGGCACATGGATCATTAGCATCTTAAATCTCCACCAAGGGTGTGAGTTCTAGCATGCTAATGAGACTCCTCACTCTGGGTCATTTCACATGCAGGATCCTCAGCTGCTCCCTGGCTCCAGGAAATTGTGAAACAATCATTAATCAGGATATAGCACTTTTGTCTAGGTGTAGTGCCTTTGGTCAATCTGGTGAGCCAGGTTGTTTAAACCAGATGTCAGGCAGAGATCCACCAGTTGGAGATCTAGTTCAGATCTATTCCTATAGGACACTGGGTGGCTTTTGTCCTACCTGCTTCTAATTTGGTTCTCCCAGCCTGTTTCAGAACAATGGGCCAACTGCTGGTTCAGATGTTCAGACTGTCCCTTACTTTCTCAGAGAGATGGTGATCAGCAGTTTAAGGGTCTGGATGGGCATGTACCAGCATAACTCTCCAGCTGGGTGACATTTAGCTGGACACAGCTTCTTATTCAGTCCCCAGAGTTCTCTGCCTGAAAAGGATCTGCATGCATTTTGTATCTTTAAAATACCAACAGTTTTACCCAGCATCCAATTTTAAGTGCGTTCGTGTCATACAAGTGGGAAGTGTGCTATTGGGTTTCCTGTGTATTTTGTATACAAGTATATCTTTTATCTCTCCGTACAGATAAATATATATAATGTATATACAAAACCTTTTAGGAGAAATATGCACATCTGTAATAGGTTAAAGAGATGCTAGATAAAGGATACATTTCTCAAAGTTGGTGCTCTGTTAAAAAGAATCTTGAATAGACGGGGTAAAATGCTTTCCCGTAGCACATAAATGGAAGTATCTCAAATTAGCCAGTGAAAATCCGTGCTCTGTGTGACACTTCATCGGGAGCCCTGGCTGCATTGACTGCGGGCTGCCTGATTATACAGAGACCACAGAAATGAAGGAGCGGAGCCATCAGCCCAATAGAAAAAAACAAGCTGCTTACATCTTTGTGAAACAATAGGAAATTATATTCTCTTGTCTAAAAAAAAAAAAAACTAGACAGAAAAGGAGTTCAAATTTGAAGAGTTCAAATTTTTAAAAGTAAAGATATAAAAGGTTTATGTGCAATGGACATAAAAATAGCAGCTCTCTAAAATGTCAGAGGCAAAAGCATCAAATGATCAATTGGGGGAATCTTACTCAATTATTTCTGATTATTACTACATTCTTATGCTCTCTTTTCAACTCATATTTTCCCACTTGTATTCACTAATTTGAAATGAACTAGTGTTGGCATTGACATTTAAAGGAGACAAAAAAACTAAAATTAAGTGTTATATTGGTTTATCATTTGCAAAACACTTTCCTGAAGGGTCTTATTTTAATGCATTATCTGAATACACATGGGAATATGAAGCAGTGCTCCACCAAGCTCTAGAGGGTCAAAGACAGAACCAATGAAGAGAACAGGTCACTCATGATCCCTGGGTCATATCCACTCCCCCAACCCTAACTGGGGATCCATCCGGGGCTTCCTCTTCCCTTCCACCTTCATCTTGCTGTGTGGTTGACTTTAACAGTCATCCTCTCCCCTCCATAACCTGGGGTTCAAGCTCACAGAGCACCCTCCTGCAGCTCACTGTTGTGGGTGTCTGAGAGAGGGTAGATCCATTCTGTCATTAGGTTAGAAAAAGTCTGCCTTTCTTCTTGGGCTTGCTCACACATTCTCTCTCATTGGCCCTTTCTGTCCTTTTCTTCCTCTCCCTCTATCTCTCTCTTTTGGAGGAAATGGAGAACAAGTCATATTTGGGCAGTTCTATGAGAAGCCTCACAGGTGAGGAACTCAGCCTCCCGCCCTCAACCAATGAGAAAGTGTGGAAGTGGGTCCTTCCCCAGTCAAGACTCCAGATGCTGTGGTCTCTGCTAGCAGCTTTCTTACAAACACCTGAGAGACCCTGAGCCAGAATTACCCACGAAGTTACCTGTAGCTTCCTGGCCCTTGAAACTGGGTGAGATAAGTGTTTGCTGGGTTAAATGTGGGGGTAATTTGTTGCACAGAGATAGATTGCTAATACAGTGAGACTTTCCCACGTTCAAGCAGAATAACATTCCTTTATATGGTTTCCATTACAGGATATGTGTATGGAGTTTCTGCACACAGGAGCACAAGCAAATGCTGCTGAGTTACATGCCTGAATAACAAAATAAGTAACAGCATCAATCTTTGGATCTATGGAGACACATAGGAAAAAATTTTATTAATTTAACATTATGTAATTTAACATTACAATTTTGGTAAAGGCTTTTAAACCTTAGTAAAAGAAAAATTACTAAGTCGCATCTGTGCATTGATCACAAAAATATAAAAGAATAGGAAATGAATGAGCTAACAGGAAAACGAATATTTTTTTTATAATAAATGGAAATTTATCACAGCTAGTGGGGAGAGAGCTTTGTTAGACTTTAAAACACACAACTGAACAAACAAAAAATAAAAATAAAAAATGAAGGGACAATTCTTCCAATCCACTCAGAGAAGAGGAAATGGATAAGCATTTGGAAATTGCTTATTGGAAATTGAGAGTTCTTTTCTGAAGCATAAATGACAAAATAAATGTCCATTCTGAGAAAGTGAACAAATGTTAAACTCTCACAGAAAGGCAAGTGTTCCTGAGACCGAACAACTTTCAGTCTGTTAAGGATGTGAGAGTAGGTTTTCCTTTCATTTGAGAAAATAAGATAAAAATGACAAGGACTCCTGGCTGCTGACCACTCATTTATATAATAAAAGAAATAGGGACACCAGGAAGTCTCCTTGATGCCATTAGCCTTGGTCTGTAATACTTTCAGGGATTTTATTGACAAGACTAATGGGAATAACTGATAAAATGACATAGTTGTCTGAAAACTGCACTAAAAGCAGATAAGACAGGCACTGAATTCCTTCCAGAGAACCAATCCGGGGGTAGCAGGAGCTCACAGACAGCAGTCCTGTTCCCAGCGGGGTGGTGAAAAACAGCCACAACTGACAGTGCAAAATAAGAATTTTACCAAAATGTTAACCAAAAAAACCCCTCCTTAAACATTATTTCACACCTAGTAGAAAGCGCACCCACGACCACCTACTCCAGTTTATTCTTCCAAATGCTGTTTTAAGAAGCTTAGAAGCTAAGCAGTCACACACTGCACACGTCAAGCACCACATCCCCAAAAGCGTCCCCTACTTTGACATCTTCCACTTGAAATGACCTTATCGCAGATGTATATTTATGAGTTCCCATCGCCTCAAAAACCTTTTCAAATGTAAATGTGTCTGGGAGAAACAATCAAGGAAAGCAAGGTCCACTTTTGGATTATAGTCCAGAAGTTTAGGCAAGTGACTCTCAAGAGCATGACTGACTTTCAGACTGAAGTACGGACGTGAGGGCGAGCAGAATCCTGAAGGATTCCACAGGGCATTTCTCGCTTCCAGCTCCCCAGGGTCTTCTACCTTCACAAAACTAAGTTAGGAGCACTGGACAGCCTGAGCTAGCTTTGGTGCGGCTTCCAGGGGTGCTGTCCTCCTTGCTAACCCTTAGAGCAACGTAACCCCCCAAACCTCACACACTGTGGGGGCCTTCCTTACTTCCCTCCAGGAAGCCACACACACGCTGTCAAGAGGATCACAGTTGGCAGACTACACAGGCGAAGCTGCATGGCCTCCACTGGATTGCTGCCCTTTACCCTCCTAGCAAAGCTGATACTAAGTGGGCCCTCCCCAGCCATTAGCACCACCACTAGGTGAAGATGAATCTGCCATAAATACAAAGCCACCTTTTTTAAATATTCAATACTGGCATCCGAGAATCAGATTCCTTGGAATCAGAAATTTGAAACCCTGCCAACGACTGCTGTACTGGTTGAACAAATATTAAGGATTTATTGTTCATGGAAATTACTCTACAAAAATAGAAACAGTCTGAAGGATGTAGAGGTGTGGATTCAGCTGCAGGCTTTCCTCCTAAGGCCGTTGGTCAACAATGTCTGGAGAGTCAGTAAAGAAAATGTCAAACAAATATTCAAGATATTTGTACATTTTTCCCCAAAATCCAAAATGCTGTAATCAGTTAATAATTCATTAAAGTGGATTATGTTGAGCACTTCATAACCTATCTTACCGATCTCCAATTTGTCTAAACCAAACTTTTGTGATAAATTCCCTATACTTGGTTCACTTTATTTCAATTGTGTTTAGTGTCTTACTCCCTTTGTAAAGAATAAAATTGCCATTTAACATGGATTCACTTGGTATGGCTCATATTACATCTGTGTCCCTTGAGTATTTACTTTCAATAGTGAGATCTAAGTCTTTTACTATGTGTTTACCTCAATTCAGCAAAATATTCAACATCACTTAGGTGTTTGTTGACTGGGTGGTTGGGGAAAAAATCATCTATGACAGACATTAAAGGGTCTGCTCAGTGTGTAGCTTTTAAGACAGTTGGAGCCCTGTCCTATAACTTACTGACACTGAGACCCTAAGCAGATGTGTTCATGAAACAGAAATGAATATTATAAGTAGGTAAACTCTTGTGTCCATGAGTGGCACAAGAGCAAATAAATTTTAACTACTGCCCCCAAAGGATATTATAACTACACCTCCAATATAATTTATCCAGTTGAGAGTTGGTCATCACCCTGTCTTGTGAAATTGGGACAAAATCACTTTGAACCCAGGGGCCTCCCCGGTGGCGCAGTGGTTAAGCGCTGGGTTGCAAAGCTGCCTGCAGCCTCTGCAGCGCCAGTTCGATCCCCAGCTGCTCCCCGGCCACTGGAGGAGGGTCCCACATGGCACGCAGACCTCTCCTGCCACCCGTTGCTCCCCTCAGCAGTGTACTTCTGTCCTTCTGCCTGCTCTGCTCCCCGCTCTGGCTCTGGTGAATTCTCTCACCCTCCCGCGCTTCTGACTGTACCCAGTGCTTATATAAATAAATAAATATTTAAAAAAAAAATCACTTTGAACCACTAACCTATGTGAGGAAGACTCACAATACCTCACTATGTCTTTGGGAAACCAGATTTTGTTTGTAACGTAACTGCAAATGTCTGTTGTTACAGATTTCTCTCCCTACCTATCTCTTAGGGATCTTCCCTGTTCTCCAATCCTTAGCAACCTAAATGTGGAAGCCAGTTTTGCTTCCTAACATTCACGTAACTCTGTTCATACAACTCACTGAGTATAGAAAGTTGGACAATGATTAGACGAAATAGAGTATCTCAGAGAAAATCAGATGTCCCTGTTTTAAGGGCTCAGCCTCCCTGCCCTGGAAAATCCCTTCCTCTCTTCAACCCCATGTGACTGCTCTGTTTCTTCTTTCTGATCTTTACCTTCATCCTCCCAATTGCTTTTCCCCCAGTGGACATATCTCCAGGCACCAAAATCACTGCCATGTTGTCTTCTCTCTGTTACTTCTTTCCCAACCACACCCTAAGGACTATATCCTTACAACCAAAAAGGAGACTTGAAGATACTTGTTAAAATTAGACTATTCTCACTTCAGAGAAGAATTTGTTTCCCAGTTTGTAAACTGATTTTGTCTCCTACTCCTCCATAAACACAAGGAAAGTACATGATAAATGCTGAGAAGAATGATCTACATGTTGGGGAATGATGTGGCAGGCTCTGGGCATGTTTGGTAGAGTAGGTGATATTTACATTGTTCTTTGAAGAAAATGTACAAATTCAATAGACAGATCTTGGAAAATATCATTCCAGCAAGGGAGCTATGAGATATGCTGTTAGAAAATGTGGGTGCTTTGAGAAAAATTAATCTATGTGAAGAAGCAGTGAGTAAGAAATGATAAGAGAAAATATAAGGCTAGAAATGTACAATTGAGGTCATATATGGAGGGATTTGACTATCTCATTAAGCACTTTAGAATTCTGTAGGCAATGCCAACATTTGGGGCTCTGAAGGGGAATAATCTAAAAGGCTTATGTGTTCACTAGAGAATTGGTGTACATAGACCCTAAGGTTCCAACCAACTCTCAGATCCTTTGATTCTCAGATCAGACCTGTGGATTTAGCCAGCAGTGCTGAAGCATTATGAACAAATGATTGCAGGGATTTGAGACTGAAGTAGAGAGAACCACCTTGAGAGTTGAAATGGAGTAATAAAAACCTGAACTAAAAAGGAATGTGGTGTGAATATGAAGGGGGAGGAAGCTCAGAGAACATTTTGAAATTAAGATTTTCCAAAATGATACTTTGATTAGAACAGGTAGGTGGAGCAAAAGAAAAAAAAAATGTGTTACTAAAGCTTAGAACAGTGTATTTTAAATTGTGATCTCATAACTTCCTGCGTCAGTGGGACTTTTAAAATTCTTTTAGAAGCAATTCCTGAGCCCTGTGGCAGGTCATCGTAATTTCCATGGAGTATATTTGGAAAGAGGAACAGAAAAGATCAGTACAGGGCCAGAGAGATAAAATTTGAATTGTCTGAATGACAGCAATACAAAGATAAATATTTGGTAGAAGTTATATTTTTGCAGATGGATATTTCATTGTTCTAGCACCACTTGTCTCTCTGTAACCCTGAGAAGGCTTTTTCCCTACTATTTCATTTTGCATAGTTTCTAATCCTTCACACTCAACTAATTCTTCTGCAATGTCTAAACATTCTCATGCCTACACACTCTGGACCAGAGGAGGAAAGGGTGACCATATCCTCAGTCTTTCTGAAGCCTCATGTCCAGAAGTCTCCTGCTGATAAGTCTAAAATAACAATATGGCTGTTCTTTCCCCTACTCTGGGACTAGACATGTTCCCTTGTTTAAGACTCTTTGTAAGCAAAGTGCAGAGGTCATGTGTGGGCTGGAGGGGCAAGGTGGGCATACTCCCAATCTCTGCAAAGTATGTTATCTAGGAGCCCACTATGGAAAATCTCCGTATGCAATGTGCTCCATGGAAACTGTAGACAAGTCAACAGGCAGACCAAGTTTGCTGTGGCCTCCCATAGCCTCCCAGTAAGTGCAGGATGGAGGTCACTTAGCTCTGGAGGGAGGGGTAAGTATTTCCCTGTGCTCACTGGGCAGTCACAGACACTTCTGAGAGCCCAGAGACCACATCGGAGATGACCTTGTTGCTCCATGGTTGAATCCAGTCTCTGGTGACATGGGTGTCCCTTGTTGAAGTGTAGGCAGCCTTTACTCTGACAGCAAATTATACTCTCTCCTTCCCAGGCTAGTGGGAGAGCCTAGGAGAGTGTTGGGGAGGGGCCAATAATCCTGCCAGTACACTGGTACCATTCCTGACTCAGCGTTTCTCAGTCTTTCCTTTCTTCCTGATGGTCCTGGTTCTCCTTCTTGCCAAGACACTATTTCTCACCTTCCCAGCTCAGTTATAGTGCTGCCTGCTCCCACCAAGTGCTTATCCTCAGTATTTCTGTTGAAAGGGATGACTCAAGGTACTGTCAATCATCTTTGACCCCACCTCTAAAAAAAAACTATCTTTAAATGTAAATAAAATATTTCACAGTCTCCATGAAAGTTTTCAAAAGTGGCTTGTGCCTTAAAAAAGGGCAGAATATCCCACAGGTCATCTATTTTCCTGCAAAGTTTCTATAAGTTATAAACTATGCAATTCCATTCCTAGGGAGCTCTTCCCAGGGTATGTTGCTACGATCCTCCAAATCAGGAGGATTTCTGCTTGTCTAAGATTGTTCCTATTAAATAATTTTAACTAAAATTTTCCAAATGTAACCTTTATGACCCCACTCACTTTTCTTTTTTTTTAAATTATTTATTTATGCATATAAGAGCTGGGGTACAGGCCAGAAGTTTGGGGGGTGAGAGGATTCACCAGAGACAGAGTGGGGAACAGAACAGGCAGATTGACCAAAGTACACTGCTGAGGGGAGCAGCAGGCAAGTCAGGAGAGGTCTGCTGTGCCATGTGGGTTGCATCTTAAGCCCTTAAGCCACCAGGGAGGCCCCTACCCACTTTGCTTAATTTCCATCCTCATCTCCCACCACATTTGTCCTGACTATCCTTCAATGTGTTCCTCCTTCAAGAGGCATTTCATACAAATGATCCTTTCTGTTTGGAGCATTGTATGCTCACACCCAAAGACTTCAATACTAACCTCTACTTCTCATTTAGAACTCAAGTGGATCATCCCTTTTGGAATGAATCTTTTTCTGACCTTCCATCCCCAGGGTAGAACAGGTTCTTCTTTAACTTACAATCTTTAATTTACCTTCCCCTTCCCCCTCTTTGGCATACTTCTCTCAATTCATAATTATAATAGAAATGCTTACTGGATTCCTACTTGTTTTCCCATCAGATTGCAAATGTCCATCTAGCCATGATACACTCAGTGTTGATCACAGTGTTTATGAAATATGTGTTGAATTGGTAAATAATTGTACAATTCCAGCCACAATTAGAAACTTGGATTTGAAAGAATGAACATGGTAACATTTCCAAAGTAGACCATGGAGTGTGAAAAAAGAAGGGAAAAAGGAAGAAGAACTGATGATGGAAGGCTGGCAGAGGAGACACATGTAAGGGATCCAGAGACGAGGTTTGCAAGCATTTTTCGGTAACTTCCCTGTCTTGTTTCTATCTTTGCTTCTACCTCTGAGTAAGTGTGACTTTCACAACCACTCTGTGTAGCCACATTTCTGTATGCTGACAAAAACAAGCAGTGCATTTTAACACACTATTAACCAGCAATATTATGTTGGACTTGCAAGGAAGTACAGAGGAAATAAACTAGAAATGATATCTCAATAGAAAAAAAATTCCAAATAAGTGAGAATATGCATGGTTTGAAAACCGTTTTTGAACAAATTTGTGCCTCTGTGTGTACCAAAAGCACAGCTACTATCTAAAAACTCATCAGTCTCTCCAAATTTTCTTGTTATTTTGGTCTATGTGTGTGTGCATGCATGTGTGTTGGTTCCACAGGTACCTACAAAACAAAACTCGATTGTTAGAACAATTCTGGTTTTTACTGTAGAAATTTCCAAGGACATCAGAAATAGCAACAGCAACAGCATTACTTATAGAAAAATGCAGAGCTGACGTGGAACCAAACACAACATTCAGCCCCATGGAATCTCTGAGCCTCCAGACAGAAAGAACAGAAAGAGCTCTCTGTGAGTCAATGCAGATGGCCGAGCTGATATTCCAGGAGCAATCTCTTCAGTAGATCAGCCCATAAACTCAAGTTCTTTAGCAGCTTTGTCTTCACAAGCTTCTCTTGTGAAAGAAAATCACCCTTTAGCTAAAATGTAGACTTTGCAATGCAAGAAAAACAACATCTGGAGCCTTAGCCAGAAGCAATGCAAGCCTAGGTGATCAGCGATGTCCGGTGGGGACCCACCGTGAGATCCGGCCGCGGCCCTGCGTGCCACCACCAGCAACATATGTTTACTCTCTAATGAACACTGGGCTCATTTAGAGTAAATTTGCATCCATCAAAGTCAAACAGCGAGCAAATGTTATGATGTGAGTAAACAGCCCTTGAGATGCCAGGGGATCTTGAAGCACATTCCCATTCAACTTCCAAGGTTTTGTAGAGTAGGAAATACAGGCAACTGGAAAAGGATGAGCTGTGAGTTCTGTGTTCTGTGATGCCTGGAGTAGGCTTGTGATCTGCACACTCACTGAGAGAGACTTTTCCTGGGATGCGGACAAGTTGGGGTAAGGGGCAATGGAAGGGATGGAGTAGGCGGGAAGAACCTTTCTTCTAGGGAAGACAGGTGTGGTAAATAGCTGGACTGGCTCTGGGTTTTGCCATACTTCTATAGAACCTGTCACATCACTTCTGAGTCTGTCTCCTGTTCTATAAATGGGAAATTTATTTTTTTTAAATATTGATTGATTGATTCATACAAGAACTGGGGTGTAGGGGCCTCCCCTGGTGATGCAGCGGTTGAGTGCTGGGCTGCGAAACTGCCCACAGCCTCTGCAGCGCCGGTTCGATCCCCGGCAACCGGCAAGAGTCCCACATGGCGCGACAGACCTCATCTCACCCACTGCTCCCCTGAGCAGTGTATTTCGTTAGTCTGCCTATTCTGTTGCCTGCTCTGGCTCTGGTGAATTCTCTCACCCTCCCGCGCTTCTGACTATACCCAATGCTTGTATAAATAAATATATATATATATTTAAAAAAAGAACTAAGGTGTAAGCTAGAGGTGCAGGGGGTGAGAGGATTCACAGAGACAGAGTGGGGAGCATAACAGGCAGATCAACTGAAATACACTGCTGAGGGGAACAGCAGGTGAGACAGGAGAGGTCTGCTGGGTCATGTGGGTTAGCTCCCTGGCTGGGGATCAAACTCAGCAGCAGTAAAAGCTTGAGAGAGCTGAGACTTAACCCCCTATGCCACCAGGAGGGTCCTATCTTAGAGGTTTAAAGCACCAGTGGCCTCACAGCTCTATTGTCTATTGTGACACATATATACGGAGTTGTTGAGAATTCAGCATCTCATTTTAGTAAGCTATGGATAGCCAGGTTATCCCCTGAACACAGTTACACTCAGTGAAGGCATTCACTAGAGGTAGGTGTGCAGCTAGCCTCCCACAGGCAAAAGAAGGCTGGAGAGTGAGAGATGGAGATGTAGCTGCTGCCCCCAGGAGCTGGAGTTGTAATAAACAGGTGGACACTCAGGTGACACGAGTGAACAAGGGAGAAAACCTAGAATCTCACCTCACACACATTGTATTTGTAGCTCATGAACAGTGACTCACTTTGATCTTGTCTTGCATACCATTGTGGGAATATTTTTGTACAAGTTGTTAAAGGCCTAGGTTATTCTCAACTACCAGGTGACTTCTGACATTTAGGGTGACCTCCCCCACCCCTCACACAGTTCTCAAGCTCCCCCATCCCAGCAGTTAACACTTGCTCTTCTGCTCATTGAAGTTCTCCTTCCGGGGTCATCCATCTCAGCTTCCTCCATCTGAGCTGCTATGGACTGCATGTTTGTATCCCCCCAAATTCATGTTGAAACCTAACTCCCAGTGTGGCGGGATTTGGAGATGGGGCCTGTGGGAGATGATGAGGTCATGAGGTTAGAACCTTTTGATGGGGTTATTGCCTTTATGAAAGAGACCCCAGAAAACACCCTCACCCCTTCTGCCATGTGAGAACACAGCAAGAATATGCATCTATGAAGCAGAACCTCACCAGGCAGCTAATCTGCCTACACCTTGATCTTGAACTTCCAGCCTCCAGAACAGTTCAAGAGAAATGTCTATTGTGTAAGCCTCAGACTCTGGTGTTCTGTTATAGCATCCCCAACAGACTAAGACTATTTACATATTTTCATGTATGTATTTCTTAATTAGTTGTATGTTCAAAACAAGTCTTCTCAAGTAGAACACAACCCCATGAAAGTCAATAAATACATGAATAGGGCCTCCCCTGGTGGTGCAGATGGTTGAGTGCCACACTGTGAAGCTGTCCTCAGGCTCTGCAGTGCCGGTTCAATCCCAGCCTGCCGTTGAGGGTGTAACATGGCACAGCAGACCTCTCCTGTCGCGCCCGCTGCTCCCCTCAGCAGTGTATTTGTCAGTCTGCCTGTTCTGTCCCCTGCTCTGTCTCTGGTGAATCCTGGCACCCTCCCGCGCATCTGGCCTGTACCCCAGTTCTTGTGTAAAATAAATAAATAAATCTTAAAAAAAAAAATACATGAATAGGGCCTCCCCTGGTGGCACAGCGGTTGAGCACTGGGTTGCAAACCTGCCCACAGCCTCTGCAATGCCAGTTCGATCCCCGGCCACCAGCGAGGGTCCCACATGGCGCGACAGACCTCTCCTGCCACTCTCGCTGCACCCCTCAGCAGTGTATTTCATCAGTCTGCCTGTTCTGTTCCCTGCTCTGGCTCTGGTGAATTCTCTCATCCTCCCTTGCTTCTAACTGTACCCAGTGCTTATATAAATAAATAAATAAATCTTTTTTAAAAATTTAAAAAAAAACATGAATAAGTGGAAGCTATATTAAAAGTGAATTCCTTGGCATTACAGATATCTAAGTCAGACCTATCAACTTGCTAGTGTTTTTCATATAAAACAACTTGCTAGTGTTTTTTTTTCCATATAAAGAGAGAAAGTTCTTGAAGTTCACACATTCCCTAAGATTCCATCTGGCTTCTCCAGGTCCACCGGCTCAGCCTGGCTCACCTCCTCTGAACACGTTCCTTCTTTAGGATTCTGCCTCAGTTTCTGGAAAACTCTGACTTTTTCCTCCTCCAACAATGCTTTAGAGCTCAAACTTCATTTCTACACCTGCAATTAGTAAGATTCATAATCTAGAAGAAAGCTAAATTGTTCATTTGTGTTAACTCAGCACTTGGGGCCCATAAACTTATAGGGAGAAAGCAAAGCTAGATATTGTCTTTTCAAAATGTGCCCTCAGCTGCTGCCTATGGCATGATCTCAAGCCTTGGGGATCAAGGATCTTGCTTAAAAGTACACTTTTTAGAAAAGGTGTCTTTTTTAACTAGACATATAGAAATATGATAACATTTTACACCAAAATATTTGCTACTTCTCTCTGAAGTAGCAGAAACTGAAATCTAACTTCTAAAATGAAATATACATATATATATATATATAGATATACTGAGTTTTCATTTGATTCTAAAATGCAAATGTATTTTAACTGAAAACATCTCACTAAATCTAACTTCAAAGCACACAAGATAGGATCCTCTGTTTCTACTCAATTGTACTGGTGTATCTAATAAGCTGGGTATGAATAAACTCTAAAACATTATTTACTTTTGGTAACATCCATTTTGAATCCTTTGAAGTGTACATATGACAAAGTTCAATGCAAGTAAAAATTCATTTATCTGCTGTCTCCTCTCAAATTGCTTATGATGTCTAAGGAAATGTGGCGACAAGTCTTCAATATTCAACCCTGCTGCTGCCCTTCACCTTCCATCTTCAATATTCATTCCAATCTATAATGCTCAACACAACAACTTCTGGGGTGGCTGCTTTGTCTTTCCAGTGCAGGCATCTTTTCTCTGATGAAAACAATCTCCTTTTCTATACTCTTAAACAAACACTCTTCTTGAAGTAGCAAAAACTGAAATCTAATTTCTGAAATGAAGTATATAAAGTTTTGTCATTTGAATTTTAAAAAGAAAGGATAGAAAGAGAGAAAAAGGGAGGAAGGAAGGAAAGATCATCTCTCAAACATCCTAAAGTAGCTTCAGGGTGAGACACAGGGCAAGCTAGAAATTAGGCAGTTTTAGGGACAGTGCAGGAGGGGACCTCTAAAGAATTTAGGGAGGCTTCAGATATAAGGACAACCAAGGGAATGTAACCAATTCTACTAAGAAAAACAAACATCTCAGGACCAAGGACAACATTGTTAAAGCTGGTCCTGGTTTCCTTCAGGTGGTAACATTAGAAGGGCAGCTGTTTAACTTCAATGCAGGGATGCCCATCCGGAGGACTGGGCCATAAAGAAGATGCAACAAATGGAGAAAGAGAAAGCTGTTAGATAAGGAATGTGAAGATCCCCCACTCAGTAGCAGATTAAGTGAGACAGCCGAGAACTAACCAATCACAAAGAGACTGGTGGAGCTTTAGAATAATCAGGGAAAGAAGGTCTATATTCCCTGAGACACGACTCCACTTTGGCTTCCTTGCCCCTCCCAGGCCTGGTTCCCTGGCCTGGGAGTCCCACTTTATTTCTGCTCTTTTTCTCCTCAATAAACTTTTTCTTCTTCTAAACAAACCTGCCTTTGCTCGCTTGCTTGCCTGAGCGTCTGCGAAGTTCCTGCTGCGGCTTCGTGAGACACCAACCCATGGGGGGTCTAGCGGCTGGGGGTCAGCGCTGCCCTGCAGCCTGGAATCCATTCCTGGCTGGGAGACTAGGCCTGACAATTCCGGTATCAAGGGTTTCCATCAAAGGTGACTGCACTTGTTGAATATCTGAGATGAGCGTCAAGCTCCTCTGTTGAAATCTACAAAAGTTTGTCCTGCACATTTGTAACAGCTAGTTTTAAAACCATTTCTGTAACAATAGAATCAGGACTTTCTGCCTCTGGGTCCATGTGCGTCCTCAGTCTCACCAAGCCAGCTGGAGATACTAGAAGGAAGGTCTGAAGGTGGGAAGGGAGGACAGAGCAGGGGGATCAGTACTTGTGACCTTCTGTGGTGGCCATGCCCGGTCTAACATGCCCCAGAGGGATTCAAATCAACTAAAACTCTCACATTCCATCAAGGTGGCAGGCAGGCAGACAGGTGATTCTACACTGATATCAGTATACAGAGGTATTTAAATTCCCTCACAGCACCTCTCTCTCTCTCTCTCTCTCTCTCTCTCTCTCTCTCTCTCTCTCTCACACACACACACACACACACACACACACACTTACCATGTCTAGTCAGATTGCCCATAATGACACCTTGGAAGGGCGTTTGCCGAAAAGTGATTACAACCAAACCATGGGGCTGAAGGGCTTGGCAATCACTGCCAAGCGGGACGGCATGGCATTTTGCATCAATTGACATGATGAATCTTTTACATAATGTGAATCGCTGTCTAATTGTGTGTCTGATTGCACCTACCGTCGTCAGTTTGCTCAAAGTTCCCCCGCTATTGGGAGGCCAGGAAACGAAAAGGAAATTACAAAGAACAGAGCTTTTGTACATGATGAGAGGAAAAGAAAACTGCCCCCCAGGAAACCAAAGTGGTTCCAGGAATCAAGGAGCAGAAAGTCCTACTGAGGGGGCTGAGGACCGATGTATGACAGGGGACCCCAGAAGCTGATCAATGGAAAGCCTCCTTGATAAGATTGAAACCCTGGCTGGGGATCTAGTGCTTGTTGTGCCCAACGTCGACCAGTGCAGCCCCCAAGGACACAGACAACCAATGCAAGGGCACAAAGGAGTTTATTACAGGCTCGAGTCCGGGCCCTCGACAAGCACCGATGCAACGGCAGAGGTCGAGAACCCCGAACAGAGGAAGCAGGAGTATCTTATAGGGTCACCAGCGGCACGAATTTTGAAAGAAGCTGGCAATTACTCATTGGCTACTACAAAGGCATTTTGGCGCGCACGGTTATAGTTTCAAACGATTGGACGGCTAGAGATGCTGTCCCATTTATGGACAGGACTGCCCTCATTGGCGGCTGTGGTGGTCTGCTTTTTCGTCACCAAGTGGAGTGAGGGTTGTGACTGCTGAAACTATCTCCGGAATGCAGCTGGACAAGGACTAACATATCAAGGTGGAGGATATACAAAATGGCGAAACCTCAGCTAAGCTTGGTTCCACAGTGCTTGATCT
This sequence comes from Talpa occidentalis, assembly GCF_014898055.3. Lineage (NCBI taxonomy): Eukaryota > Metazoa > Chordata > Mammalia > Eulipotyphla > Talpidae > Talpa > Talpa occidentalis. The sequence continues at coordinate 53,490,164 of NW_023601433.1, forward strand.
CAATTACAATATCAAGTCATCAAGCAGATGAGAAGCGCCTGGAGGGCAGACTCACAACCCCGATACTATAGATGACCCCTCCCTTTTCTCTTTGTCCTCCTTCCCCTCACAACTTATCCTGTATAATTCTAGCAATAAAAAGGCCAGCATCTTGCTCTTCAGCTGCATCCTGCATTACGGAGCCTGCTCTACGACTCCCATTTTTTTCAGTGTGGTGTTTACTAGAAATGTCATTGTTGATGCAATGCTACACATGCCTAGGGGCAGGTGGTCTTCAGGACAAGGTAGAGATTTGGACACAGAGCATCGGAACCACGCTCTGACTGGGCACAGACACAGGCGGAAGAGAACACAGATATGAACCTGATGGCAGGAGTGGGGTCCCCACCCAACCCCATGTATGCACAGGCATGTTTTTGCCAAGCACCACACTTGCGAGTAGATTCCCTGGTCCCTGCTACCTCCAGGGTGGCAGAAATTAGGCATTAAACAGTGTCCCTGGGATTCCTAGAAGCTTGAATGTTTTTATTATTTATTAAAATGTTTACCTTCATTATTTTTATCTTTGTTGGTCATATATTTTATATATATTTATATATTTTGAGGACAAGTAATTTTACAAACAAATTAATCTACTCTTCACAACTTTATTCATAATTGCCAAAAGTTGAGAGCAACCAGGATATCCTTCAGTAGATGAATGAACAAACTGTGGTATATTCAGACAATGGAATGTTATACAGTGCTAAAAAGAAATGAACAAGGGCTTCCCCGGTGGCTCAATGGTTGAGCGCTGGGTTGCGAAGCTGCCCGCAGCCTCTGCAGCGCCGGTTCAAGCCCCGGCTGCTCCCCGGCCACCAGAGGAGGGTCCCACATGGCGCGCAGACCTCTCCTGCCACCTGCTGCTCCCCTCAGCAGTGTACTTCGGAAGAGTGGGAGGGATAAAGAAGTAGAGCACAGAGGAATATTAAGGCAGTGATACTACTCTGTACTCAAATGGTGGATACCTGTTATCCAACATCTGTCCAAACCCATAAAGTGTACCAAGAATGAACCCTGATGTCAGCTATGGCCTTTGGTGATAATGATGTGTCTTTGAAGTTTTATCCATTATAACAAATGTCTCTCGGGGCCTCCCCGGTGGCGCAGCAGTTGAGTGCTCAGTTGCGAAGCTGCCCGCAGCCTCTGCAGCACGGGTTCCATTCCCGGCCCTCAGGCAAGGGTCCCACGTGGCGCCCAGACCTCTCCTGCAGCCCGCTGCTCCCCTCAGCAGTGTACTTCGTCAGTCTGCTGCTCTACTCTCCCCTCTGGCTCTGGTGAATTCTCTCACCCTCCCACGCTTCTGACTGTACCCAGTGCTTGTATAAATAAATAAAATAAATCTTTAAAAAAAAAAAAGTCTCTCTTTGATGGTGGAAGTGTTGACAAAGGGGGAGGTTGTGTGTTGGGAATACAGGAGGTATGTGGGAAATCTCTATATCTCCCTTCAATGTTCCTAGGAACCTGAAACTACTTTTGAAAAAAAGCTTATAAAATAGTTTTTCAATTAACCCTTCTAGGTCTTTTGTCTTAATTGTTGGGTAAAGAGAACTAAAATATGATGACTTAACCAGATTCAGTTTGAGTAAAACTAACAAAATTCTTCCTCTTTCTTGTTTCTAGTTAAGAAGCAAATATTTGAGCATTCTTTAAAACCAAAAAAAAATGGAATCAACAGAAGACTCATGTTTTTAAATCTGCCAGCAGGCAGAGTTGTTTTTTAGTATAATAATCTCAGTGAAAATAATTATCTTCATTCAGTACCAGAAAGAAGGTTTTTGTTTTTTGTTCTTTCTCCTGTCCAGCCTACAAAGGCATTATTTTTTTTCTTAGAAAGTTAGAGAAGTGGGAGGAAGAAGCGGATCTTAAATTAGAGACAATGGCCACCTGACAGGGTGGAAGAGTCAGGTTCCAGGAAGCCCTCCTGGAGAATATCTCTCCAACTGTGGCCTCTGTCCCAGCCCTCATTAGAATGTCTGTTCCCTTCCATATTCCACCAGCAGTCCCAGCATAACAACCCAGACTTTTCTAGCAGACACCATTACAAAACTCTACCAGCCTCTACCATCACCTAGTGCCAAAGACACTAGGTATTTGTTATAACAGCACCCTCATTTTTTACTACCAAAATCTGTATTAGATTGTTAAGATAGCTCAACAAAACATTTCAGACATGGTGACTTAAACAAAAATACTAATTTCTCACTGTTAAGTCTGAGAGTGGGAGTCCAACATCAAGGTGTTGTGTTGGCAGGATTGGTTTCTGGTGGGACCTGTCATCCAAGACTGTACAAAACTACCTTCTTGCTGTCTTCACATGACTTTTTCTGGATTTGTTCTCAAAGAAATGAGAGAGTGCTCACTCATGTCTCTTCTCATAAGGATATTGATTCCATAAGATCAGCCTCCTCCAATCTACCGTGACTGACACTGCCATGACCTCACTGAACCATAATTGTCTCCTTAGAGACCCCAAATCCTAGCACAGCCACCTTGTGGGGTTCAGACTTCAGCATATGAATTTGGGAGGGGGCATGGTTAATTTCCTCCTTAACAATGTATTGTGTGTGTTATCTTGGGCAGGCAATTGACTACCTCTGAGCATTTGTCAGAGATAATACTAGTTCATTTGCCTGCTTCCTAACATTTCTATGAAGATAAAATGAAAACTATATGAAGAGGGTTTTCAAACTATTAGAAATGGTACAAACATTCACTAAATAAGAATGAAAGTAAAATGTAAGCTAGATAAACAATAAACCAGACCAGACCAGAATCACTTATTAGTCATGCTCTTTCTGCACTTGTCCTTTAGAACATAAAAGAAAATGACTATATAAGAAAAATCATATTTTTTAAAACTCAGAGAAACAGCATGAATCCTCTCTGGTCAATTTCCCACATTTTCTATCAGACAATGAGAAATGAGGTCAGACTCTCATTAAAATTCTAACAATGATAACAAAGTTCACCAGTATAAAACATGGCCTGACTATTTCAGAAGTTTAAGGACCCAAAATGAGATAACTAGAATCTGGTGTCTAATGAGGGAACATAGTCAATGCACACATCTGCTGAGATTTGCTTACATTCAGCCCTCTCATGACTGTAGGAAAAAATCATGACCGGAAAGTGCTGTTTAGAACAGTGCTTGTATCTGTGTTATATGTTCTTGACGGTGGTTGTTTCTCAAACAAGATAAGAATCCTGACCACTTCAAGGATTCATTCCATCATTATTGCCCTTTCTGCATTTAGAATATGTCAGGCCCATCTTTCTACTCATAGGAATCCATGTCTCCCTTTGCAGATATTTGTAAATAATAGGAGAGAAAAGAAACTATCATTCTGATCTAGATTTCAGGAACTAGGGTTAAGATTATCTTCCAACAAGTCAAATATAGCAGAATGAACGGGATAAAGTCAAGTGGAAACCTCAGCCTTGTTTTTTTTTTAAGATTTATTTATTTATGCATAAAAGAACTGGGGTACAGGGCAGAGGTTCAGGGTGGGGGTGTGAGAGGATTCACCCAGAGACAAAGTGGGGAGCAGAACAGGCAGACTGAGTGAAATACACTGCTGAGGGGAGCAGCGGGCGAGACAGGAGAGGTCTACTGTGCCATGTGGGTATCTCCCTGGAGTGTCAGGGGTCGGACTTGCGCTGCAGAGGCTGCGGATAGCTTCAGAGTACTGTGCTTAACCCTTGCACCACCAGGGAGTTCCCAAAAATCCCAGCTTTTGGATGTTGTCTTTTCCCTTAAATCTGAACCAAGTGTCTATGCCATATTTGTCCTCCTCCATAAAAACACAGAGAAACTGTGTATCATTTTATTGTTTCACTAACATACAACACTGGTTTTCTTTAAGAGAGTGTTACTGAAATAAGACTGAAAATAGATGTGTTTACCACTCATCTTCATATTTTTCAAATTTAATATTATTCACTAGGAAGTTCAAAATATATAATCTATATTTACTTTTTTTATTCATGGTAATTTGATTGCAGTAAAAGGGAACAAGCTGGGCTCACCAAGGAAACTGCACATCCCAAAAGGAATAATACATCGCCATTAAGATCTTCTCAGCCAAGGGTAAATTCCCATTGTCCTACATACTGCAGGTGGCTGTTTCTTGGAGTTTGATTTTATTCTGGTTCTCAGCAAAAGATGAGTGAAGGATGAGATCACAAGGGAAATGGGTGAGACAGTCCACCACACTGAAGCAGAGTCTTCCAGATGAGCTGAAACTTAACTATTCAATAGCATTTTTACCACCTAGACATGACTTCCTTCCATCAGCAGTGGAAGGTGAAGAAGACAAGCAAGGTATTATGACATGTCTTCTGTGTTGGGTTTAATTTCTGCCTTTTTAGCCTCTGTGTGAATGTCTTCATTGTCTTATTTGTCAGTTTATGGTACATCTTGCTAAAAAAAAAAAAGAAAGAAAGAAAGAAAAAAGAAAATCCTAACAGATGGTGACGAAGTCTTTCTGTTTTACCATACCTCTACTTCCATTCCCAGCCTCCAATTTTCTTTTGGCAGAAGAGGCAGTCCTCGACACCCCACCCCAAGCTACTACCCAGCCAGTGTGTCTTCAGAGTTTTCTCTGAGCTTACAGACCATGAATGTGCCCCAAGAAGCCCTGAGACAGGGAAGCATATGTGGAAAGTAATTGTCCATCTCCTTACAATATCACCACCAGCATGTCCAGCCTATATTTCACATGGACACAGCTGTTTCCAGAAAAGGAACAGAGAAAAGAGGAAGAATTTAAAACCATTAATTATCACTCCACATGGACAGTTCCTGAATTCCTCAAATGCTTAAACATTCCCAAAAGTTCAAAAAGATGAGAGCTCCATGGATTAAACTGAAGTTGTCCTATCTTATCCTGAGAATGTTTCAGAGAGGAGACAACAGCTACTTTTTAAAAAATTATGTAGAAAAACTTATTTTTAGTTAAAAATTCAAAATCTGCAGACTGTTTAATTCTGCATTTCTCCATTTCAAATGTGAAATTAGGGCCTCTATAATTCCCAAATTTCTATTTGATATCCTCTTCCCCATAATAATTGATATTCTCATCTGATGAATCATGTATTTCCAATTTCTTTCCTTTTCACTTATTTTCAAATGCAGGAAGAATGTGCATATATTTTGTTAAAGTTTTAAATTCATCAAACATACTTTCAAGATCACTCTCTTATTTGGTTTAATTCATAGCACTCATTCAAAATGAGGAAAGTGAAGAAGTCAATTTTGGAAACATTATTTATGACTTTGCTTCCATTAAAACAAGAAGCTAAAATTATAAAAAAAAAAAAATCCGGTTTGGGTGTAAATAAAATATTTAAATTTTTAATACTGTTATGAGCTGTAATATTACTTTCACTTTTACTAGTTTTCACCTTCTTTAATGTTTCAGATAAAAATGAACCATTAAAATAATGCTTAAGAGAATGCAGTAGAGTCAAATGATCCCTGTATCCTCAGACTTGACATGCACACAGGTATGGGCAGTGCCTTTCCCGCCTGGGTTCTGGGACTGCAAGCACCTGAGTCCCAGAAGGCCACAGGGTGTTTCTCCTGGAAGCCACGCTCTCCTCCTCAGACACCACAGCTAAATGCTATGGTTGTTAGGGTCTGTTCACCTCCTTCCCCAGTCTTTTCACCCCCGCTAACCCCCGTCATCAAATGTCCCAGAGTGAAGGGAGGTAAGGAAGAGGCCGTGGGTATAGAGCCCACTCTGTTTCTTTCTATACCCCATGGACTTAGAGCCAGACTCCTGCTCTAACCCCTATTCTGCCCATTTTCCAGCCTATGGCCTGGGTGAGTAGCTTAAATCCTTGTACTCTGGATTCCACGTGGGGAAAATATTAAAACCTGCTTCCTAAGGTTGCTAAGAGGATAAATGAGCTGCAAGGACACCCCAGGAACAGGAGGCAAGAGACACAAACACGACCGGACCCTCCTGCGGGCTGCCATAGGACTCACAGGCAGCCTGACCAGCGTGGACTGGATGTACCCCGACAGTCCAGCTCCCTCCCCCATCTTCCACCTGGGAAGAGCCAGAAACCCCAAGTCTCTGGATAGTCAGGCCCAGGCTGGCCTGTTGTTCCTGCCATCACCCCAAAAGATCGGGGAAGGGCCTCCCCGGTGGTGCAGCGGTTGAGCGCTGGGTTGCGAAGCTGCCCGCGGCCTCTGAGGCGCCGGTTCGATCCCCGGCTGATCCCCGGCCACCGGAGGAGGGTCCCACATGGCGCGCAGACCTCTCCTGCCGCCCGCTGCTCCCCTCAGCAGTGTACTTCGATCCTTCTGCCTGCTCTGCTCCCCGCTCTGGCTCTGGTGAATTCTCTCACCCTCCCGCGCTTCTGACTATACCCAGTGCTTGTATAAACAAAACGAAGAAACAAACAAACAAATAAATAAATAAATAAAACATGCCTCTATTAAAAAAAAAAAAAGAAATAGTTTAAAAAAAAAAAAGATCAGGGAAAGACAGTGTGTGGGCAGCCAAGAGCAACACTGAACATTGAAATGGAGGTCAGCACGTACTGAGCCAGTGAAAGGACCAGCTGAAAAGGACCCTCAGTTTTTTCTAGGGGTGAGGTTGTTTATTTTGTTGCTGGGGTTTCCCAAGTGGAACTAGTAGTAGGACATCCACTTGTCCCCATGAGCATCCACCTGCTACCCGCTCCCCAGGGCACCCTGGTGAGGTGGGAAGGGGTGCAACCAGCCACTGTATTTCACTGTGGCGTAAGCTTTCTCCTTCTGAGTGCAGAACATCCCCTGAGGGAGTCAGGGAGCAAGCACCTCCCAAAGGTGGTACCTGTCTCGTCCCAAGTGAGCTGGCAGCAAGACCACTCAGGTATCATGCACACTGAGGAAGTGTCTCCACACCTGAGCTTTGCCCTGCGTTTTCCTTCCAGCTCCTTTGCCTTAGAGAGGAGCTGCCAACTAACTGAAAGTCTTTCTCTTTCATAGTAACTTCTGGTCCTAAATCTCAGGCTGCACCAGAGGGTAGACTTAGGACTCTTAGCTGAGATAGGGCCAGATGAAAAAGAATCCCTTGGTGGTCCTTAGCCAGAATCATGGACAAAACAGCACAAGATAACAATACTAGGAGCCCTCAGAAAAACTCCCTGCAGGAAATAGCTGTAAGTATATTTAACAGACTGTTGTTAGCATTAAAAGACTCCTGCCCTGGTTGGGAGTAAATAGCAGTGTCCACTCTGGACAAATTCCGCCTGACTATATACAGTGGTGTATCTTCCCTCTGGATGAATTTGGGGCAATTCACAGATAATTGTGAGTTGCTGGCCATGTGAAGAATTAAGCTAGTCTGATACTCCCCAGTTCTTAAGGACAAATTGTCTGGGACATGACAGACTCATAATGAGATAGCTCAGTGAAAAGGCAGTTCATCCACAGAACAAAGAGAGTCCTACCCTCTCCCCTCGCCTCCCACCATCTAGAAACAACAGTAGAGGGACCACACTGCCCTCAGCTCGCCACCTCACTCAGGAAGTACTATCACCTAAGGGTGCCTCTATTTCCTCATCTGTACATGGAGGTGCTAATACCAGTGCCTCTCCACATATGTGTTTGGAGGCTCAATATGTCACTGTATTTAACTATATGTAAGGCTATATACACCCTATATGTGTGAATATTTTTCTTTCCTATAGGAGAGTGAGGAGCATCCACTGAAGGTGACCATTGGATTTTATGTTGCCCAAAATACGTATTCAAGCCCTAAGTCTCAGTACTGCAAGTGTGAGCTCACTTGGAAGTAAGGGCATCACAGATCTAACAAATTTATCTGTGTCCAGACTAGGGTGGGCCCCTTCATCCAAATGACTGGTGCCCTTGTAAGATGAAAAAATTGGACAAAAACACACACATGGGAAGAGGCAATGTGAGAGGAGTCAGAAATTGGAGTGATGTATCCACAAGCCAAGGAACACAACCAGGAGCCAGGAGAGACAGGACCAGTTGTCTCTGGGTTACCAAAATGAACAAGCCCTGCCAATACCTCCATCTGGAGGTTGTTGTGAAGAATATACTCCATAAGCTTGTATTCCAGAGCTTAGTTATGAAGTGATGCTATGGATGAATATTGTGTCTCACCCAAAATCACAGGTTAAACCCTAACTCCCAATGTGAGGTGTTAGGGGATGGCAGCTTTGGGTGGTGGTGAGTCATGAGAATGGAGGCTCATAAACACAATTAATGCCCTTTTAAATGACATCCCAGAGAGACATCTCTACCATGTGAGGTCATGGTGAAAAGAAGTTAACTATGAACCAAAAAGCTGGTTCTCACCAGACAAGAAAACTGTGAGCACCTTGATCTCAGACTTCCAGCCTCCAAAACTGTGAGAGATATTTGTTGTTTATAAGCCCCCAGTCTGTGGGGCTCCCTTATAGCAGCCTGGGTTGCCTGGAACATCAAGTAGGGCCCATGGCATAAAGATTCTGGAGCATGTGTAAGAAAACGATGAAGAGAGAGAGAGAGAGAGAGAGAGAGACAGCATAAGGAAGGACTAAAAGCCAATTCACACATCACCTATGAAATATTCTTGCTGAAGAACTGGAAGCTTATATGCCTGAGCACCTTAGAAAGCACTGGCCAATGGGCTATCTGTGTGATGGAGACCACCTGCATCTGTGCTCTGCAATGGAGCAGCCATTAGAAATGTACAACTAATCATCACTTGAAATGTAGTTAGTGTGACTGAAGAATTGGATTCTTAATTGTATCTAATTTTAGTGCACTTAAATCTAAATAGCCACCCAGGGCAAGTGCTTGCCCCATTGAATTGTGCTGCTCTGGAGCCAGCTTCCACTGACAGGATATGGCTGGGACAGAGGACTTACTAAAGCACACCCCAGAGAAGCAAGGAGACACATCCAGATTGCAGATGGTTGGGGTTCTTAGAGAAATAGAGCTGACTGGATGTGTACATATTTAGAGCAAGGGTTTAAGGAACTGACCCACTCAAATATGGAGGTTGTCAAGTCCAACCAGCAGACTGGAAACTCAGAAAAGAACCAAAGTTGCAGTCCCAAGGCTGTATTCTGGCTGAGTGCCCCATTGCTCAGGAAGGCCCATCTTTTTGTTCCAGTAAAACCGTCAACTGATTAGACGAGGCCCACCCAGGCTAGAAAGGGTGAACTGCTTTACTAAAAATTCAATGAGCCAAATGATAATTTAAAAGAAAATCACCTTCACAGTCACAGATACACCCAGAATAATGTTTGACCAAATATCTGGGCACTATGACTGGACCAAATTGATACATAAAAATACCCATCATGTCAACGCAGTGAGGGTCGGAGGAAAAAAAGACAAGTAGTAAGGGAAGGGTAAGCAGTAGATCCAGAGAATCCAAAGAAATCAACTATAAAAGCACACTGCTGAAACCACCAGAAAACTCAATTGTGGATTAAGCATTCTTAACAGCAAAAAGTTTCCTTGATTATATGAAGTGTGATAATGACACGGTGAGAATTTCCATATCCCATAGTGAAGATGCAGGGTTGACATGACCTTTCATGAAAATTCCATTAAAATAATTTCAAAAAAAAAAAGAAAAAACAGATAAATGGGGCCTCCCCGCTGGCGCAGCGGTTGAGCTCTGGATTGCGAAGCTGCCCGCAGCCTCTGCAGCACCAGTTGGATCCCCGGCCACTGGGTGAGTGTCCCACATGGCGCACAGACCTCTCCTGCCGCCCACTGCTCCCCTCAGTAGTGTATTTCGTCACTCTGCCTGCTCTGCTCTCCGCTCTGGCTCTGGTGAATTCTCTCACCCTCCCGCGCTTCCGACTGTACCCAGTGCTTGTGTAAATAAATAAATAAATAAATCTTTAAAAAAAAAAAAAAAGATAAATGCATCAAAGTTAGCAAAACCTGGATATTTGTTGAGATTTGATGATCAGTATATGGGAATGCATGTTACTCTTTTCTGCTTTGTATAAATTTGAAAATTTACATAATAGTTTGCAAAAGGTAATTTGAAGAAGTGTTATTTGGACCCATTGTGGGAGAGGATACCACACGGAGCATAAATATATTTGCTGACTTACTGTCTTAGAAATACCTCCACGGATTCTCTAAGTATTCTTTTTTTTTTTTTTTTTTTGCTATCTCCAATTCATGACTGAAAATAGCAAGACTGCTTCCTATCTCTCACCACATAAAAGCAATCGGATTTGGAATTATGTTAATACAGTTTACCCAAGTTCAAGGGAGAACATTTGCACATCCCCACTGTGAGAGTATTTCTAAATATTAGTAAACCATTAGGTGGCAACAAAATGCATGTTGAGGGTTTTGAAAGTGTGTTAATAGTAGGCTTATGCGCTACTGGCTAGTTTGGCTTAAAGATATTGCGGGGATATTTTTATCTTAATTTGTATTTTATTCAGGACTCCAAGAAAAACAACAATATCATGTAAATCCCGGAACACTTCCTACTTTTCCCTGAAAACACCATTATTTGGGCAATCTTAAAGGGAAAGCAACAATTTGAAACTTCATGTGGAGCCATGAATATAGCAAATATTTCGTGCAAGAAAAGGAATGAAATTTAATGTTTCTAAATAGCATGTGGCCAAATGAGGTTTGCAGTTAGGGACTTACGTATTTTCCACCACACCCTAATTTATTTATGCACATTTTTAAATGTTTCCTAATGTTCCAAAAGAAAAATAAAAGACAGATTTTTCTTTCTTTAAAATTAAAGGCTTTTCTCAGTAATAAATTTTCACTTTAGAACTCAGTAGGGTTTCTCTTGAAAAGAAATGAAACAGTTTTGTTTTCTTATCTTACTGAAAAAGAGGATTTCCCATGCTGTCTGCAAGTAATAATTAAAGCAGTAAAAACTCCAGAGTGGAAAATATATATATATATATATATATATATATATATATATCTGTGTTGCACAGAAAGCCAGATTTCACAAGTTAGGTGGTTATCTAGATGTAATTTCCCATGGCCAGATGTTTAGGCTCTATCTGCACTTGAAAGAAAAAAAGAAAATTCTTGCCCAAAGCTATTCAAGTAACTGACATCCACATATTGTCATAAACACAGTGGGGGACAAAAGGGCTTTGTCCCTTTCCTCTGGCTGAGGGTTTTTCTTTTATCTGTAGCCACCCCTGAGACCAGGGTCCCCTTCCTTTATTTGCATGTGTAGTTGTAAATACAAATGGGTACGCATTGCTTGTAAGATTGTTGTCACAGAGCTGAGTGTGCCTTCTCCACATCACAGTGGGCCTGCTCTATTAGTAGGCAGCCCATCACCTCGAACTCAACGTGCATTTCATCGTGTCAGAGAGAACTGACGACAAGGCGACCTCTTTGGGGAGTTCATTCATTAATAGAAATTAATGCCAACCCCCTGAAAAATAGATGCTGAAGTGTAACTTTTAGAAAATTCCTAATTATTGAAAATAATCAGAATCTTTAGCAGGTAAAGCACATACCTACACCAAGTAGTGTCATTCCAAGGAGTCATTTGAAAAAAATGTTTAACAGAATAAGAAAATAAAATTAGACAGAATAAAACATTTCTCTTTTGGACATACTCCTCCAGCATGCTAGGTTTTCAAAACTTTGATCATTTCTCATCAGGCCAATTCTATAGCAAATAAAATATACTTAGCTCCACTGCAAATGTTGAATTATCATTTGAAAAAAATGTTTAAAAGAATAAGAAAATAAAATTAGACAGAATAAAACATTCCTCTTTTGGACATACTCCTCCAGCATGCTAGGTTTTCAAAACTTTGATGATCATTTCTCATCAAGCCAATTCCTATAGCAAATAAAATATACTTAGCTCCACTGCAAATGTTGAATTATCATGGACTATACATAATCCATAACATCTGCAGTGGATAAAAAACATTTCCCTCGTTTTGCTGACGGCAATGAAAGGGTAGAGTAAAAGACCACTGCTGTCCTTAAACCAGCAGAGATAGAAATCCGAACTCTCCTCCCAGCATAAGGGTGAGATATGGGTTGAGAGAACTGTCCACCTGACAGATGCAGAGGGGGACTGGCTCTAGATTAAACAGTGAGAGGGAAAATAGTGTGGTTTTTCAAGCAAACCTATAACCACATTGATACTCTTCCGCAACACATGCCTGTCATGCTAGGAGCTAGCCTTTAAAAATACCACAATACACAAGTCCCACAAACCTGTACAGGAGAGGAAAATTAAACATGCATCATTGGGCATGCTAAATGAATTGCATCATAATCATCTAACTAGCAATGAAGCCTCCTTTAAGTGACCTGGGTGGGTTATATAGAGAGTTATTAAATATAATGACAATACACATTAGAAATAAAAGCCATCAGAAAGCTGTCTGGTTTGCGGTCACTGGAGGCAGGGCCCAGAACCTACCAGAATATGTCAGCTCTCCCAGGGAGCTCCAGCTCTCAGGACGAAGGCCTGGTCCATCTGAGATGAGGGAGGGTCTGAGCACAGAGCAGGAGAGGATACAGAAACAGGATCTGAGCTGGGAGGCAATTTCTGGTAAACAAAAATAAAATGTCAAGACTTTCCCTTTCATGTATTCTTAAGAGCTTTCTTCTTTATGGTTTTACTTCCATTAGTGTGTGTGTGTGTGTGTGTGTGTGTGTGTGTGTGTATGTAAGGGTGGTGGTGGTGATGGTGGGGTGTGTGTGTGTGTGTGTGTGTGTGTATGTTAGAGAGAGAGGAGAGAGACTGAAATGTGTGAACGACAAAGATTAATAGCTCTCCAGAAGATCAAGGCCTTGTTATTAGCTTGCCCTTTGCAGGCGTTCACCACATCGCTCATCTAAAACACCTTATAATAGTCTGATTGAATGGGAGGGTGATTTTTATGATGTGAGTTAAATGGAAATTAGAGTGATTTTTGAAACTATAACATATGGCCCTACTGATTACTTTTCCCAACAAATTTTTCATGTGGTCATAATCTAAATTTAAATAAGAGCCTACAGGAGGAAAGTGAGGGTACAAGTACCCTATGCCCTCAGGCCTCCTCAGAGGACAATAAAAACCAAATTTCTTAAAGTCAAAGGGAAATTTGAGGCACATAGAAAATTAATGGTGATTGAAAAAAAAACCTCCAGAAAAAAATCCCCACAAGTGCCCTACCAAACAATAGCTTTATACCAAATGAATTAAGAAAAGAGGAGGGAATTTTTTGATAAGGAGTGTGATTCCCTGAAAGAAGCTTTGCCATCAGTGCAAACACCTACATACCACAGATTTTGGGGGACTGACAAGTGTGTGTGTGTGGTAAAACCTTACATAACAATCCATCTATTTTTACTCTGCCTAAAATATTTTATATGAAACCCACACCCAGGAGAAAAATTTGAAAATTAAAATATATATGTGTACATATATACATAAAAGATTGTCATTTTTCCTTTTCGAGATTCAAAAATCTCAAGACCCAGAACTAATAGCTATGAACAGTTATCACCATTTGGGGGTTTTCTAGTGCTTTTTTACAGACTATGTATTGATACTGCAACATATTTGAAGGGTTGCCACTCTTAAACTTAGTATGCTCCTTTTTACTTAATTTCACAAGTGCCACATTTTCCAGTCATTATACTCTTCATGAAATCCTTTGTGAAATCCTAAAAGCATGTGAATATCCACAATGGATCCTATCTATGTCAATGCCACCTTTTAATAATTACATTTTCCATTTTCCTTTACATCCACCAAAATGTACAGGTCAGATGAGGCACCTGCCCTATCTCCCCTACGCATCAGAACTCGGCGGTCGGAAGGACTTGTGCGCCTGTCTTAACAGCTGAGACAGTGTAGGAGCTGTTGGGCAGATACCAAAATGTCAGAACTTAGGGAAATTTTCAATGGTCTTTTGAGGAAAGTGGGGCCAGATACCAGAAATTAAGTCTTTGACAGCTATTTGGGAATAGTTGATCGCTTTAGCACAGCGCATGTGCAAGGATTTTATTTTTTTATTTTGTTTTTATATTCCCCATGCAATTGCAACCCCCTTATTTTGACCCCAATCTCTCTTTTCTCCGCCTCCCCATAGTGTGTCTCTGGTTCATAGCTTTTTCTTGATTTTGATATTTTCTTTCTTATAGTTATTCTTTTTCCTGGTCCCTTATTTAAGTTTTCTAGATTCCTGCTATGAGTGAGACCATCCGGTATTTTTCTTTTTCTTTCTGGCTTATTTCGCTGAGCATGATCCCTTCCAGCTCCATCCATGTTGTTGCAAATTGCATGTGTTTATCTTTTTTGAATGCTGAGTAATATTCCATAGTGTATATGTACACATCTTCTTGATCCTGTCATCCATTTTTGGGCATTTGGGTTGTTTCCAAAGCTTAGCTATTGTAAATAGTGCTGCTACAAACATAGGGGTGCAGGTGCTCTTTGGAATTAATGTTCCTGTGCAAGGATTTTAATACCTCACCCAGTGACAGGGCATCAGCTATTTTGCATAGACCATCTGTGAAAGCAAGAAATTTCCCTATATTCTTGGACCTCAGAGGGAGTTCTGGAGTGAGAAGCAGATACCCCAATGATGAGGCCCACTCATTATACAGAGTGATAGAGTGAGGATGTTGGGAGGTCTTGGGGGGAAATTACTGGTGGGGGAATTATAGGTGGGGGAGTTGTAGGTGGTGGTTTATTGGTGGGGTTTGTGGTGGGGGGTTATAGGGGATGTTTGTGAGGTTTGGGGAGGATTTGTGGTAGGGGATTGTTGGAGGGACTCAGTATGAGGGGGGTTGTTGGGTATTTTGGGGGTAGCCATGGGGAGTTTGTGGGGGGGCGGTAGGGGTTGTTAGAAGGGTTATTGGAGGATGTTGAAGGCTGATGTGGGGAGTTATGTTATACTCAGTGAGGTGCCAGGACTCAGCATGTTGCCTGTTATTTGAAATCAGTTTTATCCATGAAGGAAATTATAGGAGGAGTAAATGAAATCCAAATGGGAAGTTTAAATGTGATTTTATTAGGGAAAAAATCTGGAATAGAGGAGACAGTAAGTCACACACATCACAGCCGTAGGACCCACAGTCTCCACTTTGAAGCAAGGACTGGTCTGTGTAGGGAAGAGCAAATCTCAACCCATTACCTGAAGGGAATTTTAAGACTCCTGTAAAAGAAAATAAAACACCACTTCCACTGGGGCTTCATAATAAATCTAAATGCTTTGCTAATTACCTGTCACCCTACAAATAGTATTTTCTTTTCAGGGAGCTTTTTTAAAAGGCCCTGGAAATAAATCAGAACTTTTAATTCGTTTGAGGACAGACTGAGAAAAATAGGGGTGGGGTGGCCTTTAGGATAACAGGATAATCTTGAACTTTATCTGAAAAGTGTTACTGGTGGTGTAAGAAAGAGAATATACTCAAAAAGTCAGCTAAAAACAGTTTCCTATACAATAAAAATGCTAATTATTTATCTAAGAGCTGGGGCAGCCACAGTGATAAAAATGGCCCTTTGGGAGGGTCGCTGGATGTGATGGGGACAGTGGTCCCCAGCACGATTGGGGTGGTCAGCTGGGAGATACCAGGGCTGATTTTACACTCCAAATATAACTACAAATGTCATGTGAGATTCAGCGGCACCTTTTTAAAAAATTATTTTTCTAGAAAGTAATATTTATATATTTTATATATTCTAGAATATTTATATAGTCTAGAAAGTAATATTTAATATAATGTCACATTTACACCATTTACAGTATTGTAGTCCTGGAAATCATGTCTTAAATTTCACAACTAATCGAAAGCACAAGCAATCACAAGGAAATCTTCATCAGAATATATTTACTCTGGCCTGCACCCCAGATCTTGTATGCATAAATAAATAAATAAATCTCTTAAAAATGGTGAAAAATGAATATATTTATTTCCCAGTGCTCTGCTAACTTCTTCAAAAAATTATGTGTTCAAATAAATTCCTTAGAAATCTAAACGCAGAGTTTTTATTCCTGGGCTGATAATAATTATCAAGCAAATTCACTGTAGCTGAATAACCTTAGGGTGTCAACAAGGAAAGTTGTAAAACTGAGATTAAAAATTTAGAATAAATATCTATAGCAAATTATTAAAGGATGACTCTGTAGAACACAGATGATTCCTATGACAGTGAAACTCGGCATGATACTATAATGATGGATACATGCATTTTATATTTGTACAAATCCACTGAATGACCAACACCAGGAAAGCCCTAAAGTAAACAATGGACTCTGGGGGACCCTGCGCCAACACAGCTCATCAGCTGTATCAAATGCACCATCTGGTGGGGATGTTGATGGTGGGGAGGCTGTGGGAGGGACGGGGCAAGGGATATGGGAAATCTCTGTATCTCTCCTTAACATTGCTATAAACCTAAAACTGCGCTAAAAAAATAAAGTGTATTTAAAAATCTATAGCAAATTATTCATCAGTAATATTGTAATTCATTTAGAATCAGTAGGATACCATGATTCAGGTGTGACTGTGGTGTTTGTTCACCTGAGAAGGGAAAGGATGTGCAGTACTGGGATGGGGAGTTTGAGATGAGAAGTCTAGCTACACATCTAACTGTCCTCAGGACATCGGCCAGCCCTCCATCTTCTCCAGCTTGGCAGTGCACCCTCGGTGCCACAGGGACCCTCCATCACCTCTGTCCCACCTCCTCTCCCATAAAACCCTTTTCAGTTGGAAGAGGCCTCTGGACAAAGGGACCATGTGTGAGTGACTGGCAGTCACGGGACAGGCTACACACCACCAAAGATGGCGCGGTTTCGCTTTGCTGACCCTGGAACATTGCTTGTGCACGTAAAACTCATCAGATCCACATCTTTGAGGGAACCAAGAAAAAGAATATTCTGGGTGTGTATATGCATCCCATGCCCCCACCAGTTCACTCCCATGCATCCTTGTTGATATTTTCCTGGCAAAATGGTATAGAAGGTGGACCAAAGTTTGGAACCTTAATTCTTTGTTAAATGTCCAAAATAATTAGGTAAGTTTATATGCATTCTGCTGTGTCATTTGCTGTGTATTTTTTCCTCAACATCATTGCATAAATCTTCACAATCACCCTTTCCAATAGGTTGCATGATCTCCCCCTCTATATATCTGAAGAAACTGAGGCTCAGAAGAAATCAGGGATATGGCAGGGGCAAGGCAGACAGGGGCAGGAAGTGTGGTTCAAATTCTGGAGTCTTCCATAGA
The DNA here is from genome assembly GCF_014898055.3 of Talpa occidentalis. Classification (NCBI taxonomy): domain Eukaryota; kingdom Metazoa; phylum Chordata; class Mammalia; order Eulipotyphla; family Talpidae; genus Talpa; species Talpa occidentalis. Next base: position 53,507,421 of record NW_023601433.1, read on the forward strand.
ATACTCAGCACCTCCAGCTGCTTGCTTTCACTCTAGGAACTTTTCTTGTTTGAAAACAAGATTTACCTTAGTTTGTAAATCCAGATTGTGCCCCACAATCCCTAGGTGTCCTGCTTAGGCAGGTATTTGGGTCATCTGAATTTTCAATTTGGGTCCAATATAATAATCAACAATATAATAATAATATAATAATAATCAACAATATCATAATCAACCCCAGAGACATCCCAGGATTTTTTTTTTAAAGATTTATTTATTTGTTTATACAAGCACTGGATACAGTCAGAAGTGTGGGAGGATGAGAGAATTCACCAGAGCCAGAGCGGGGAGCAGAACAGACAGGCTGACAAAAAACACTGCTGAGGGGAGCAGCGGGCGCGGCAGGAAATGTCTGTCGCGCCATGTGGGACTCTCATTGGTGGCCGGGGATCAGACCAGTGCTGCAGAGACTGTGGGCAGCTTGGCAGCCAAGCGCTCAACCGCTGCACCACCAGGGGAGGCCCAACATCCCAGGATTAACTAGCCTTGCGGGAGCCAATGTGATCCGGATCACCACTGAGAAAGCAGATTTTGTAGGGTGCAAACTCACATGCATATACGTGTGTGTGTGTGTGTAATGAAAATATTGATTCATGTAAAACAGAAGAGGAATACAAGAGGCAGAGAATTTGTTTAAGTATAATTGAGGATCCACAGTGGACATGGAAATAAAAGCCTTCTGAGCACAATGATTTATAAATAAAAGACGAGAGCTACCATGTATTATAAATGATGCCTTTCCTGCCCCATGCATTGTAAGTGCCTTCTAGAATCTACAAATGCAGCATGTCACGAAGAAGGGGATGACAAGCTTACAGCCAGAGGGGCAAATGGGGCTGCACAGCCCCTGAGAGCAGCCAGGCTCCAGCCTTGTGGGTACCTGTGACCCTAAATAACAAAAGACAAGATGCCAATAAGCCAAATTAAAATGTAATGCATGTAGTAGAAAAAAAATAGTGTAATACCATCTATCACCACCGAATTATTCACATTTGAGAAAGGAGAAAAACTTTCTAACATGAGGATTGTTTTTATTAATGGGACACACTTTCTGATATCTTGAAGGGGAAAAAAACCACATGCTCTGGAATTCTTGAAACTGCAATGCAATGTATTTATTTAAAAAATAAATACCTGAATTTCTCAATGAAGTGGAGCTCCATGAGCTAAAACTGGAGCAGTAGCCACAAATATGAAGAGCACTGGTCTTCTTATCTAGGGTCCCATCTCCCAGCCATGAGAGCTGAGCTCTGGGTCAGAAGGAAAACCTTAGGGAGAAGACGCCTTTGAGGGCTATAATGACAATGCACACTAAGACTCAGCCTTTCCATGAAAGCAGAGAAAGAAGGGTGGGCGACATATCACATTTTCATTAAGGCAAGTTATTCTGCGATCACAAAACCGAGAGAAACAGTCAATGAACAAGGCTCTGGACAAATTACTTACTGAGTGAACCTCTTTTTAAGTACCTCGTAAGCGAATATATTTTCAATTAATTTCCTCCATAAGTTTGCTTTACTTTTTAAAATAATAAGATATAATAAATTACACTTTGAATTTTCCAATGCCACAAAATTAGAAGACTGCTATCCTATAGAAATATAAGCCACTTGGGGAATTTTAAATGTTCTGAAGCATGTGGGAGAGCTAAACTATATACCTGAAGGGCTTCCTATACATCTAAAACACTAACAGGGATGCAAATCAAGGGTACCTCAATTTTTAAAAAGGGTTAAAAGAATCAGATAAAAGCCATATTAATATTTTAAATGCAACCTGTTCTGCCTAAAATGTTATTTCAAAGTGTAAATAATACCAAAAAATAGTAATGAGCTCATTACAATCATGATGTCATACCAAGTCTCTGACTCCCATGTGTATATTGCGCCCACAGCTCATCCCCCTCGGATGCCCATCTTTCTAGCACTCTGTTCACACTGGCCACCCAGCAGAGCCACTGTGCTGGACAGCAGAGAGTTAGAATGGCCTGTCCAACCAGCTTTCAGAAATGGGCTACTTTAAATTAAACTTTATTAGAAAATAAAGTCTTCTTACATTATTTTTTGGCAATTAAGAGGATAAAAAATATAGCAATTTGGAGGACTAGATGTTATTTTAAATCAAATGCCAGTATATTTAAAAACACATTTCTTCAGAGGGAAGAGCACAAGGGACAATGGTGATGGTGCATGGGTGAACTAGTGGTGGAAATTCTATGGGAACTACACCCGAGAGGAGAGAGCAAACATTGTTAAAAAAAAAAAAAAAAGAAAAATGATGTAAAATACAAATAAATAAAATGGAAGAAGAAACAAATTTCTTATTGCTAAACATCTTGATAAGGTGACCCTCTATATGTTAAGCAGGAATCATAGTTGTCAGCAGTTATGTGATGTTGGAGGAAGAGTTGAATGAAGTAAACTTAAAGCAATAATTCCAATCTGCTTTTCACAAGGCATAGAGGTTTTAAAATAGCTGAAATTGGGCCTCCCCGGTGGCGCAGCAGTTGAGCGCTGGGTTGCGAAGCTGCCCGCAGCCTCTGCAGCACCAGTTCGATCCCCAGCTGCAGCCTCTGCAGCGCCAGTTCGATCCCCAGCTGCTCCCCAGCCACTGGAGGAGGGTCCCACATGGCACGCAGACCTCTCCTGCCGCCCACTGCTCCCCTCAGCAGTGTACTTCAGTCCTTCTGCCTGCTCTGCTCCCCGCTCTGGCTCTGGTGAATTCTCTCACCCTCCCGCACTTCTGACTGTACCCAGTGCTTGTATAAATAAATAAATCTTTAAAAAAAAAATGTTTGGGATAGAAAACTATAGAGAATTTTTACTGAGATTATAAAATGAAAATCAGAAATACAAAAAAATTAAAAAAGAAAATAGCTGAAATTAATAGCAGTAAACATTGAGTACTCCCCATATGCTAGATATCATGGTCATAGAAGCCTCAAAACTGTGAAATAAGTACTATTACTAACACTATTTTAACAAGCGAGGAAAACTGTTGGGATGTGAGAAGTAATCATTTCGTTCAGGGTCGCAGAGTTAAAAATAGTGCTCTAATCTAAGTCCATGTCTCTCCCGGAAAGTCCCAGGCAGTCAGGGGCATCCGGAACCTTCTGGAGGGCACCCGGAGGCCAGCCAGCCCAGGTTTCAGAGGATTGTGCCTGGGGAGGGCAAGACTCTGTGCTTTCTAACAACTTCAGAGAGAAACATTTTTCAGGAAGAATGAAGAATACAGGTAAAATAGAATTACTGTCAGCTGAGTTAATAAATGTTTGGAATTGTGCTTAAGAACCCAAACCAGAAACTGTGATTTTAAGCTACAATTTGTGTGGGTTACAGAGGGACTGTGCCTCCAAATCTCTTTGTTCCCTGAATGCATAAAATGGGAGTTTTCTTGTGAATGTTTAACATCGCCATTATGAGAAAAAGATGTGTGGGAGAGAAGTAGAGGCTGAAGGAAGAAAAAAAAAAAAAAAAAAAAAATGCTGGTGGCTGGGGAGGACATTACTACAGAGAAGCACCCAGGCGGTTTAGGTTTTAATCCTGCTCTTGCCTGATTTGAGGAAATGTAGCTCAGTCAAGTGCTTCCCTCTAGTGTCTGAAATGCAGAATACACACGTCTTGCTCTGAAAAATGAACAAAGCCTGGCAAATTCAGTGCCATCTCAGCTCCAGAACACACCCAACTTCGCAATCACAATTTGCCTTTATTTAACCATTACCGCAAATGACAATCCAGCACTATCAGGCCCAAATACAAACCTGATTTCCCCAGATTTACAGACCCGGTGGGTGACAAAGTAGAGTTTAAAAGAGATTAAAAAGAGATTTAAAAGAGTTTAAAAGAGATTTAAAAGAGATTAAAATTGTGGACCTCCCCGGTGGCGCAGCGGTTGAGTGCTGGGTTGCGAAGCTGCCAGCAGCCTCTGCTGCGCCGGTTCGATCCCCGGCTGCTCCCCGGCCACCAGAGGAGGGTCCCACATGGCGCGCAGACCTCTCCTGCCGCCCGCTGCTCCCCTCAGCAGTGTACTTCAGTCCTTCTGCCTGTTCTGCTCCCCGCTCTGGCTTTGGTGAATTCTCTCACCCTCCCACGCTTCTGACTGTACCCAGTGCTTGTATAAATAAATAAATAAATCTTGTATAAATAAATAAATAAATCTTTAAAAAAGAGCATTATTGTACAAAAGCAATCACTTGGGCAAAAGCTTTATTTTTTATATTGTTTTGTTTTCCTTATATAAAAAGATGTTCCACCCTTCACCACCTATTGACATTCATATTATGGGGCAAACTTTGGGAGCCACAAGACCCAAAGATTAAATGTCTCCTTATTGAGTACTCCCAAATCCTAAAGAAAAATTAGACCAAGTAAGGAACTCATCTCTCTCCACAGGAATGTCGAGAACAGAATGGGTAAAAAAATAATGTGTTCACATATTTCAAATATCATGCTGTAGAGTTTGCAAACCTAAAGAAAATCATTAGATAATTGCATTTCTTCCAACTCAGAAACATAATTGAACCCTATCTTCTCATCCCTGGTCCATCACTGACTATTATGGCGAGATCAGTACATGTAAGGAGTGAGGTGCTGGCTCTCACCAGAAGCCAGGCACTGGGGTCATCCGGTGCAGATAGACAACTGCACAGGCAGTCCAGGTGGACACCTGCTGTCCCATGCCTGCCCTTCTCTGTGCCTGCTGGACAAGCAGTGTCTGGGGAGCCAGACACATGAGGAAGAGTAGAGAACAAAGAATGGATGGATCTCTTTCAGTCACACCCAGAAATTCACAGAATGATGTTGCAAGAAGTCATCTAACCCCTGAAACTGAGCACAGCACGGCTCTGTTCCTTCCTTGGCAGATCTGCCTAGAATTTACGTGGCAAAGCTCTTATGCACTAAGAGTTGGATTGTTAGGAGGGCAGTTGAACTAAGACTGTAAAGTTGAGAATTCCAGAGACAAACAAAAAATGCCAACAGTATTTTACTTTAGCCCAGTTCACACAAATGTGAGCTCTTCTTCAATCCATTCATGGAGACCCAGCACCTTCCTTGGTGCTCAGCTGCTAGAGATCATTCTGGGTTCTATCTCTTCCTCAAGTCAGAGGGGATCCCCATTGTTCTTAAACAAATCAAAACAAATTTTCTTTCAGTATATTTGAATGCCAAATCCAGGTAGAGTTTGTAAAATCTCTCGATCATTTGGAGTTGGCTCACATTCATCTAATTCAACATTTTGTAGTTACTCTTTTTAAAAACAAGTAAATTCCAAAGCATACAAGTATAGCTTCATGTTTCTATGCAACTCATCCATTCTTTTACTCTCATATTTTATAGGCTTTTTGAATATTTAGTGAGATTGTGGAAATATCTTTTTCTATTTAGTTAAATTATAAAATAGTGAATTATCTCTTATTTAAAAATTGTAAAATTGCAAATTAATATTTAGTGAAATTATGTGAAATACAAAAGGCACCAACTTGGAAGCAAACTGCTGTCCAGCAGTAAGCAACATAACTGCTCAAGGCAGAGGAGGTACCAAGGACATGTGCATGGACAGGGGGCTGGGGGAAAGCACTGTGGTTACTGAACCCAGTGGCGAAGTAGTCGGCTAGAGGATGCCCATTGTGAACTGGGCACATGCCTCTCCATCCCCTCCATAAAAGGACTGGTTAGGGCACAGTGCAGCCTGGTGATTGCAGGTGTTTTACCCTGTAAGTTCCCATGAACTTTCACAGAGTAAGTGTTCAGGTAATAATCATTTGAATAAATAAATAGTGTTACTACCCCTGAACATGTACTGTTTAATAGACTAAAGGTCAGCTAGTAGCTCCCCTTTCAAGGGCAGAAAGAAGCTGTTTAGAGGCAGGATTATTTTTCACAAATACATTGTATCCATGAAATGTGTCAGTGCCGCAAGAGGATTGGCAAAATATTAGAGTGGAAATTCCACTGAAAAACTTAGTGAATTTTTTTTTTGGAATTTCAATAAGTAGAAACTATAAAATATCTGATTTTTGCCAGTTCTCCATAACAGTTATTATTCACAAATACCTGATTACACATTCTTGATAGCCATGAAGTCATAACTGAGGAACTGTTTACTGTTGTGAAGACGTTTTTAGGGTAGTGCCTGCCCCAATGCTACATGTTCTTATGGTTAGAAACCATTTTCAAATATTTGAGAACTGAGTTGGAAAAATATTAGAGTCAGAGAGACATTGAAAAAATTATGAGTTTTGCCCAAACATTGTGTAAATTATAACCATTATTTTTAAAATCAATTTGGGAATAAGGATGAAAGGTTTTAATCCTAGGGCTTTATTATCTATTGCTGCATAATTTTACCACTTTTAATGTTAGAATGCAAACCCCGAGACAATGTTTGTTTTATGGTTCCTAGATATGAAACAAAGAGATTCACTTTAATTGATCACTTTTTCATCTGAAAGGTGGAGAGTGAAGAACTATCCTTGGACATCCCAAGGATGTGGCCTGGAGGGGTGGGTCACAGATTTACTTCCATTTGAGAGTGGCCTGCAAAACCCCCAAAGACCAACAAGATTGAATTTCTTGGTGCTGCTTGTTCATATGATTTTCACGTGGGATTCTTTTGAGACTTTGGCTCCGGGATCTAGTGCTAGAAAATCTGGGGACATCCCCTCCGGCTTCTGCTCCTGGGTCTTCGCTACAGCAACAGACACTAAATAAAGTCTCCAGATTTCCAGGGCAGGTGATGAGATCAAACCAAAAATGCTAAACCAAGTTCCAACACAAGATGTAATGGATTCAGTGAAGGAATGATTTGATATTGTTTAATAAGAAATAAGCTTTGTGAAATTGTCTACATCTTCTACATCAGCATCGAGTATGGCCCTCAAATTGTTCCAAGAAATCACAACAAGCCTCGATAATTAGCCAGGTCTAGCAGAGCCCGCTACCAGGTGGCAACACTCACACTATAGGTGACTTGGCCTCAATTTTATCCATGAACTCAAATAGGAATCCAGGACTCTCATAGTATCCCTGTCCCAGCTCTACTGATGCCCTTCCTGTTCATCAGCCTGAACAACACCACAATCATGGAACCATGGAAAAAGCACTAAAAAAGACACATTGTTTTCTTGAATTCCCTTTATATGCATTTTATTTTTTTTAACGATTTATTTATTTATTTATACAAGCACTGGGTACAGTCAGAAGCACAGGAGGGTGAGAGAACTCCCCAGAGTCAGAGCGGAGAGCAGAGCAGGCAGACTGACAAAGTACACTGCTGAGGGGAGCAGCAGGCATGGCAGGAGAGGTCTGTTGCGCTGTGTGGGACCCTCGCTGGCGGCCAGGGATCGAACCAGCACACTGCAGAGGCTGCGGGCAGCTTGGCAGCCCAGCGCTCAACCGCTGCACCACCCGGGGAGGCCCTTTATGTGCATTTTATAAACTCCCATTTCTCTTCCTCTTAATCCTTTCATTATCACGGTGACTTAAGTCACAGTGCAAATGAGAAAAGTGAAGTTTAGAAGTCAATCGCTTAAGGTAAGTGTTAGTGGATTTTACTATGGAGACCATTAGTATAGTGGTGAAAGTATGGACTGTGTGGATAAACAAAGAAAACCTTGTCTCTACCACCACTAAATGTCAACCTGGAATGATTACCTGACCACCCCATGTCTCAGTTTCCCCGTGTGTGAAATGGATAGAAGGATGGGTGGTACCTCAGCATTGTAAGGATACATGAGTTCCACCAGGTAAGGGCGGAGGACCAGGACTGAGACCTGGTGAGCCACACCCTGGTGTGAATATGAGCTGTTATTTCTCAAGACATCAGCTCAGCTACCACCCAGGTCTGAAATCCAATTTTTCCACCCCCCACCCCACAACACAATTGGGAAAACTACCTGAAATGGTTAATTTTATGTGTCAACTTGACTGGGTTACGGGTTGCCCCGATATCTGGATAAGCATGACTTCTGGAAGTGCGTGTTAGGATGGTTCCAGAAAATATTAGCACTGAATTGGTGGACTCAATAGAGCAGATTTCCCCACACTGTCTGCTAAGGGCCTATGGACACAAAAGGCCAAGGAAGACTGCATTCACCTCTGCCTGCGCTGGGCTGGAGCATTATGGCTTCTACCCTCCGTGCTCCTGGTTCTCAGACATTAGAGCTACACCATCACTCTTTTTGGGAATGACATGAGATTTCTCAGCCTCCCTAATTCTGTGAGACGATTCTCATTATATATCCAGTTGTTTCTCTGGTGAACCCTGGCTAATACCCCCCTCCTCCTCTCTCTGGCACCCTATATTACTACCCACTCTCGGGGTCTGGCACATATAGAACTTCTTTCCTCTCTAAAGATCCACCTTTTCTATTTTTTCTCTGATGACTTCATATCTAATACTTAACCTGTACTGTGTTCACCTCCCTGTAAAAATGAGTCATGTAACGACAATAAGCATAATTGGCAGTAAAAAAATTAACAATAAAATGAGCTGTGTAATAAAATCTATGTTGTCATTCAGGATTGCTAGGCACTATGTTGTACCTAAAGTCAGAAAGCAGAATGTACATTACTACAGGTTTTTACAGGATTCTTTGCCCAGATGAAACTTGTTTATTAAATATCGCCAGAGAACTAGTTTACTGTGTTTAAATATCTTTAATGTTCATTTCCAGGGAATCATAACACCAAAAAGAGCAATACAAGAAAAGGAAGGTCATTTGACCTTGCAACACCATAAATAATAACTTCAGACACCTTTATATTTGTCTGTATCCTTCAATCTTGAAATTGATTTTTCCTATGCGGCTCACTTTTGGGGAATGTAAACCATCTCTAAAAGCCCCATGTTCTGACTACTTCATGGCCACAATATTGCTCGCCCTCCTATTTCTCTACAGGTTCTCACTCTTCCTGGGTGATTTTATGTTCTCTTTGGTCGTACAATATTTTTTTTATCCCGTCCTGTGAAGCTCATCTGTGCTTTCAAGGGTAAACCCCTTTGTAACAGAAAGGCAGGGGTAGTTAAATGGAATTCAGCTTTACTCTTTACAGGAAGATCCTGAACGATCACAATTAACTCTCCAGTTTCCCCAATGACTCCAGGGATAGCACACAGACCATGCTCTTCATACCGTGCTCATTTGACCCCAGGCTCTGAGCTTTTCCACCTGGCTTTTCTATTTGCACATGATGATTTGAAGCTTACTGGATGGAGAGCACATGGATTAAAAAATATAGCTCTCGGTGGTGGGAGTGGTGTGGTAACATACACTTCAAGAGGTGGGACCCTATATTTCTGAATCATAAACAGTGTTGTAAACCAATGCTGCCTTAATAAAAAGTTATACAAATGAAAAGTAAAAAGTGTAGTTCTTCTCTGCGGGTGATGTCCTTGCTATGAGCAGGACAAGAGAATGACCCAGGGGGAGGAGGGGCTGGGAGGAGGAAGGGTGATTTTCTTAACCTCCCTCCCTTCCTCGTGAAAGAGTGCAGAGTTCGGGGAGGTTTCAGTTTGTGGCTTCTTCACCTTTGCACAGACAATGCAAGACATGGCTTAATATCAGGATTCAACAACTACAGAGAAGAGAAATTGGGGAAAAGGAAAAATGTCCTAAGGCCACGAGTGTCTGGCCATGCTATCGCTGGTAGTGTCCACAGTGTCCAGTAGAACAAACCAAAAGCTGGTTGTGCAAGATGGTGTTTTCTCGAACTTGGTGGACACTGTGCACTAGGATCCGGCTGACCTGTGGCAGCTGGGGGTAGTAATGGTTGCTTTGAGGCTGCACCCCAGCAGCATCTCTCCTGAAGCCAAAGTCTGTCTCTTCCTAAAGCTTCTTCCAGGCTGACCCAAACCTTTTTTTTTTAAGATTTATTTATGTATTTATTTTTTTATACAAGCACTGGGTGCAGTCAAAAGCGCCGGAGGGTGAGAGAATTCACCAGAGCCAGAGCGGGGAGCAGAGCAGGCAGAAGGACCGAAGTACACTGCTGAGGGGAGCAGCGGGCGGCAGGAGACGTCTGCGCGCCATGTGGGACCCTCCTCCGGTGGCCGGGGAGCAGCCGAGGATCGAACCGGCGCTGCAGAGGCTGCGGGCAGCTTCGCAACCCAGCGCTCAACCGCTGCGCCACCAGGGAGGCCCTGACCTAAACCTTTTTGAGGCTAGCCATTCTCCCAAGCCAACTGAAGCCTTCCCAAGCAGCTTCTCTCTCAGGCAGCTTCCAGCCTCTTCTAAGCAGCACCTGCTTCTATCCCATGTCAGGATACTCACATTTCAAACCTGATTAGTCCACTTGCCAAACCAGCTGTTTCCAAGACTTAATTGGTGCTGGTGTAAACTGGAACCTCATTGGTGTCAGTGGGAGCTCGAATCCTGTCCATTTTCAAAACCAGCTCAGAGTTCAAAATAAAGCCCCGGTGGAGTGGCCAACATTCCCTGCACTGCCTGGCACAGGAGCTGGCAGGTAAGCGCTGCTGTATCTGAATGGCACTGGCCAGGTTCAAACCTGACCTGCGTGCCTCCAAAACTGCTGCATTTTTTTTTTCTTTCTCATTTAAACCCAAACACAGTTGTGCCAGGCGTGGCCATCCCACCTGGCTTCCGTGGTATGGTCCAGGCTGTTGCAGCTCAGCTGGGGGCCAGGCACCTCAGAGTTACTCTTATGTTCCCTCTTCATCCCACCCACCTTGCTGTTCCTGCCAGCCTCTCTTCCCTTCGCCCTTCCTTCCTTCTTTGGGTTTTTCTGTTTTGTTTAATTAGTGTGAGTTTTGGGTTCCTTGATTCCCTCGATGGCAAGACACACATTCACGTCAGCAGCAGGGAATGATGCTAAGGCCCCCTCCCCTCCACCACAGACACCCTCAGATGTAGGGTCCACAGAGTCCAGCATAACCTCTCACTTAGGCACTCCCAGAACCCCACTTTGTTCTGTTAGTTGTAGGCCTATTTGGTGCAATGTCTCTCTCACCTCTCAGTGTTTTCTGCTCCAGCTGCGGCAGCTCAGATTCCTGAGCTGAGCTCTCCTGGAAACAGGTTGGTGAGCTGGAGCTCAGGGGGGCTTCCCAGACATGTGTCTTCCCTCCCCGGTGAAAGTTACCCCGACAGGTCCTGTCCTCCCTGCTCCCTGCTCTCAGCACTCCAGCTGTCCTTGAGTCCCCCGGCATTTCAGGGGGTTTATTCCTACTTGTTTAAATCAATCTTCCAGCCTGGTAGCCATCCCCTGGGACCCACTCCCTCCCCAGGACATTGTTACCATGACTACAGAAAAACCGGTCTATCCTTAAGTTTATGGGAACTTAGAAACCCTTTCAAGATATTATTTTAAAGACATACGCCCAAAAAAGGAAGAGAGGAGGAAAATGCTGAGAACAAGAGAAAAATTCCTTCTGAATCACCTCCCAGATCTTGGGGATGCCCGCCAGCAAATCTTGAGTTCTGGCCCAGGTCAGTATCTGTCATCATGTCCAGAGCAAGAACACAGTCAGAGGTGCACATACCAGATATGAAGAAGCCAAAAAATGGACTCTGTCCAGATACTGTCAAATAAACAACATTGTATTTAAATAAAGGAACCAGTGTTCTGAATATTTCATAACAGCAAACTAAAAAGTATATATTGTAGAGCTGAAGTTTTTGTAAACTGGCAAACTATTAAAATTGACCTGGTTTTGTATATCTAGGTGCTCTGTTAAAGGCCAGTAATGTTTGTCTGAACAATGAAATACACATAATTCCAAATTTCTTCGTTTTTCTATAACCATTACTTTCTTTCTCTTATTTCAGCAAAATTGCTAATTATGTTGTTATGGCCAAACTTTTATATAATTTATTATATTACAGTGATCTAAAAGGTTAAAATAATTATACTCGAAGTGTACAAGTTTGATATTTTCAGCAAAATGTAACTTCAAGTATTGATATGGGGCACTTGCGTGCCTTAACTGAGGACAGGATTGTTCAGTATTCCCAATTTTAAACTTGGCAAAAAGAGGTGATTATTGCCAGGTGATTGGCTTTTTCCTAGTGGAGTACTTTTTTATTTATTTTTATTTTTGTAATGAAGTACTACTGTTTTACATCCTTGTTAATATTTTGACAGTATGGGATTCCTTCCTCCAGGTCACTAATGCCCTCCCACCACCGAAGCATCCAGAGTCCTCCACCATAGTCCACTGTGCTCTCTCGCTTCCCCCACCCCTGTTCTCACTCCTACCCCACCATCCCCCCACTTCTTGGATGCTCCAGATCTATGGTCAGCATTCAAGGGTAGGTTTTACAGTTTGTCTTGGTCTGACACTTTATTTGGTTTCTGTATAATCCACATATGAGTGACATCATCAAATATTTATCTTTCTCTGTCTGGATTATTTTGCTTAACATATTCCCTTCCAGCAACATCACATTGCTGCAAATATCGTGAATTTATTTTATTTTTGATTGCTAAGCAGTATTTCATTGTGTATATATACCCCATCTTCATGATCCATTCATCTGTTTGGGGGCACTTAGATTGTTTTCATATCTTGCCTATTGTATTATTTTAAGTCACTGAGGGCAGCACCCCAGATAAACATGTCTGTTGAGTAGCCCAGGTAATTCCCTAAAATGAAGCAAAATAAGACAAAATGACATCCAGAACATATTTTCTTTCATCTCCAAGCTCTCAATTTTGCTTTTTCAAACCTACTGTGGAAAGGGAATAAAATGGGAAAGGGAATGAAGGAAGACAAATGCTGGAAAGTTTCCAAGTTGCTAAAAAATAGGATATTAGAATTAAAGGAACCCCAAAAATAAAAACCAGAGATCTGCCCCACAAACACAACTATTGTGATATCCAACTTTCAAAATCTAATTTGTACACTATTTTTCTACCTTAAAAATGTAAGACTTCTTATTAATAATTCTGGAAATTTAATATTTGTTCTACTAATATGGGTTCTAAAAATGGGTTTGTAAACTTCTCATTACACTTGATTCCCATCACATCAGACATTCCAAATATTGTACTTAGCCAGTATGGGCATAAAAGGATTGATCTGCATGGTTTCTGAAATATCAAGTGCTCTCAACTATTATCTTTAATATCAAATATCTACATGTACAAAAATATACATATACTTGTCTCCTATTCTATATTAAAAAGAAACCAACTAAAGGTATGCAGCTCTGGCAGATGTCTGGGGGTTGGGTCTGTCCCCCTTCTTTCCATCCTTTTTTTAAATTTTTTTTAAATTTATTTATTTATGCATACAAGAGCTGGGGTACAGGCCAGAGGTTTGAGAGGTGAGAGGATTCACCAGAGACAGAGTGGGGAACAGAACAGGCAGATTGACTGAAATATACTGCTGAGGGGAGCAGCTGGCAAGCCACGAGAGGTCTGCTGCGCCATGTGGGTTGCTCCCTGGCGGGCCGGGGATTGAGCTTGTGCTTGCAGAGGCTACAGATTGCTTCATAGTGCTGTGCTTAACCCTTTGCACCACCAGGGAGGCCCTTCTTTCCATCCTTGGTAACAAACTCTCTTGCCTATAAGTAACTCATTCCAAAGGATTGGAAAGTATTTGTTCCCAACACCCACACCTACCAAACCATAACACCCAGGTAGGTGTGTGCTCTGAGTCTGGCTAATAGATCCCAAAAAGGCAGGAAAGGAGAGCTGACCTGAGCAGCATCAGTGTAAAAGCATCTTCATATTTAAGGGGAAAATGTCAACGATGGCTGCCACCTTATTGGATTGCAGCTTTTATTCTCCCCTTGAAGGAAGCCCAGGTGGGAAGGAATCAACAAACAAAACAGAACAGGAGACCAAATGTGAGGCACAGCTCCAGGCCTACATCAGCTCATATCCAGCCAAGTGTGAGCAGGTCACCCCAGGCTTCATAGTTGAGTGAACAAAAAAAATAAAATAAATAAATAAACAACAACAACTCCTACAAAGCCTTTATTGATCCAGTTTAAATTATGTTTCTAAACATTCGATCAAGAAAGCCGTTACTAATACAATAGCAAAGTCTTCTTCATTCTTTTTGTTCCCTCTCCAGTGGATTTCCTATGTATGTATGTAGTTCTACTTAACTAATAACTGTCACTAAGTTATCACATAACTAACTTAACCAATAACTGGTTAGTATATAACTAACAATAAATTAACTTCTACCTAACCAATAATTAAGCTAGCACAGAACAAGATTTCTTATCTTGATGCTTTAAAATAAAATAATGAACATTTCAACCTATACTGTGTAAGACAGATAATATTAAAAAAATTTAATTTTAACTATCTTTACATATAGAGCTAGTTTGCTTTCTCTAAGTACTAAATACACAACCTAACAAATAGATCAGGTATGACATCTTCTTTTAAGAGCAATGTGATTTCAATTTTACAATTGGCAAAAAACAATGATTTTTATATACATTTTTATATATGAATAAAGAAAATGCCTACACTTACCATTAAAATCTGTTTTTTGAATAGAGTATCATTGTTTGAGAATTCTATTACCAAATTAGCTAATCATAAATTAATATCTATCAATGTATATTTATATCTATCAATATTTATCATTGTGTGACCATTATATCATTATATTATATGACATGATTCTTGTCTATCACATATCTATAGACCTATTAGATATCTTTAGATCAATATCACTATGAAATTGGCTAACCATAAATATACACTGATATAGCTTTATATGCATATGAGTATCTATGTCAATATCTATCACTCTCTTTCTCAGATATCTCTATATCTATTGATTCTATTTATCTACCTATCTTTCAGTGTAAGGCTCCCTAGCCCCCAAGTTGGGTAATGGTAGTTTTAAACTGAAATTAATACCAAGTGTAATGACTTAAAACTATATTACAGAGTTGCAGGAATAAAACAGTTTGATATTAGAATAAAAACAGATACACAGATCAAGGTAATAGAATAAAGAGCCCAGAAATAAAACCACACATATATGGGCAACTAATTTATGTCAGTGGAGCATACAATGGAAAATTAATAGTATCTTTAGTAAATGGTGCTGGTAAAACTGGACATCTAAAAGAGTGAGGGCCTTCCTAGTGGCACAGGGGGTTGAATGCAGTGCTGTGAAGTGTCCGCAACCTCTACAGCATGGGTTTGATCACTGGCTGGCCAGGGAGATACCCGCATGGTGAGGCAGACCTCTCCTGTTTCGCCCGCTGCTCTCCTCAGCAGTGTTTTTGGTCCATCTGTCTGTTCTGCTCCCCTCTCTCTCTGGTGAATCCTCTCATGCTCCTGCATCTCTGGCCTGTACCCCAGTTCTTGTATGCATAAATAAATAAATCTTTTTAAAAAAAATAAATAAGTGCCATTAGAGCACTATCTTATTCCATATACTAGAATCAACTCAAAATGGACTAAAGGCTTGACTATAAGACCTCAAACAAAACACAGATATGAAAACATAGGTAAAAAACTCACTGGGCCTCCCTAGTGGTGCAAGGGGTTAAGGTACAACCTATGAAACTATCTGTAGTCTCTGCAGCATGAGCTCGATCCCCGGCCAGTTTGCTACCCACATGGCACATCAGACCTCTCCTGACTCGCCTGCTGCTCCCCTCAGCAGTGTATTTCTGTCAATCTGCCTGTTCTGTTCCCCACTCTGTCTCTAGTGAATCATTTCACACCCCACACCTCTGGCCTGTACCCCAGTTCTTGTATGCATAAATAAATACATCTTTAAAAAATAAATAAAAAAACTCACTGATGTCAATCTTAATGATGTCATTGTAAATTTATCTCCAACAGTAAGAAAAACAAAAGAGAATATTAACAAATGAGACTATATTAGACAAAAGAGCTTCTACACAGAGAAACATCACCAAAACAAAAAGATAGCCTACAGAATGAGAGATCTTTGTAAACCATTTATCAGACAAAGGGTTAATATCTAAAATACATAAACAACTCCTACAGTTCAACAACAGAAACATATAATCCAATTTAAAAAGAACAGAGGATCCAAATAGACACTTCACCAAAGTAGAATACGAGACAGACACCTCAAAAAATGCTCTAAACTTATCATCAGAAAAATGCAAATTAAAACCACAATAAAACTTCGCCTCACACCAATTAGAATGGCTATTATTAAAAAGTCAAGAAACAATAAATATTCCAAAAATGTGGAGGAAAAGAAACCCTTATTCATTGTTGATAGGAATGTAAATTGGTGTGGTGCAGTCCCTATGGAAAATAGTATGGAAGTTCCTCAAAAAATTAAAAACAGAACTACCATGTGACCCAGTAATCCCACTTTAGGATATTTATGTGAAGAATATGAAATCATTAACTTGAAAAGTCATATACAATGGAAAAATAATAGTATTTTTATACTGACATAAAATAATAGTATTTTATACTGACATGTTCATTGCAGAAGTATTCACAATAGCCAGGACCTGGAAATAACCCAAGTGCCCAGTGATGGATGCTTGGATAAAGAAGACATGGAAGATATACTTGATGGAATATCACTGTCATAAAAAAGATGAAATTTTGCCATTTGCAACAAGATGGATAAAGCTGAAGCAATTATGCTTAGTGAAATAATTCTGAAAAAGGAAGATAAATGATGTATATTTTCACTCATTTGTGGAATATAAAGAGAACAAAAACAAAAGCAAACCCTTAGACTCTGACAACAGAATGGTGGCTATCACAGGGGGAGGACCATGAAAGAGACTGTCTGATTGGTGGTGGATGGTGACTGGGCATTGGGGGTGGGTGTGATAAGAAACTTTAATCTTGGAAATGAAATGCTATTGTAAATTGACATCACCTCAATATATAATAACACCAAATATAAAAATTGGCTCAAATATTTTTTAAATCAGCCCATTCACATGCCAAGTCAGCCAAAATGAATCTGTTCAGAAGAAAATCCCTCCTTCACTTGACTATAAGCTATAAGAATGTGGTTAGCTGCCTCTTTCCACTGGCCCACTGATTTCCCAGAAGAAATCAGAAGCAATCGCAGGAGTGTAATCTCATTCTAGAAATTACATTTTAGAAAACAGTGAGGTTTATTTGGAATCACCAATCTCCTACCTAGGACACCATGCTGTTCCACATAAGTAAGTGCACTGGACCTTCTGTACGTATGTGAGTTCAAATTCAAAATCCTTGTCTTATAGAATCATAAAGGATTATTCCTTGTGTCCTGCAGGTGCATTTGGGAGAAAGAAGGGGTCATTTATAAACTTCCCACCTGCATGTGAGGCTTCAGGACTCCACTGATACTGCCTTGCAGAATGGTCTAAGGCCTAGTGGAGTGCTGACTCCATAAGAACAGGACAGACCCCTTACTGTCCTGAAGTAGTTTTCCACTTCTGAAGTGCACACACCATCAGGTGAAGCTCTTTAAAGTCTATTCTGATGAACTTGGCACTTTATCATTTGACAAACTTATGCTTCTTTCTACATTGTGAATTTTAGTTTTTAAATCTCTTGAGTGGTTGGTGCTTTGGAATATTCTTCTGGAAGCTTACAATTTTATAGAAATATGTTCCTATTTTCTGCTTCAGCTCAAAGCCATGTTAGTACAGTGTGTGTACTTTATTTCTTGCTGACTTAGCCTACTGATTCAATGACACAAGAGAGCTAAATTATGACTATTATACAAAAATTAAAAGGTGAACATTCAAAGAAGATACCAGAAAGATCACAGAATTGAAGCAGAGTGAATTATCGTATATACCTCAGTCCTATTGCATGATTATTTATATGCATTTATAATACATTGGGTTCCCCAACTCAAAAGCTCTTGTATTTCCCAATAGCTTATTTTCTGAAAGTCTCTTCAATGGTCAATTTGTTTGTCATTGTAAAGTGACTGCATTGCTACATTCCACTTAGCAGGAAGAGGAGATGGCCCGGACTCTAGATGGTGGCTCATTTCATTTTTGTCCTCTTTAGCAATTACTCATTTTTCTTTGTTGCTTGTAGATAAAATTTTTTTCAAGAGCTGCATGATTTGCTCTTTAGCCTTTAAAATCAATTCCACTTTTGAACTGTTCATATCCTATACTCATATGTACCAAACTTTCTATTTTCTTTCCACTTGAGAAAATTATTCTCTCTGCTTTTATTTGCAAAACTCTCAGCTAACCAGTATCTTTTAATATTTACTATTTTGATTTTTAACCATATACTACCATTAATCATTTTCAAAACCTCTCATAAGTGCACACCAACGGAGCACAGAAGATGGGGTGAGGCTGCACTACCAGGAACAGGGTTTGGTGACTCGTGGAGCTGAGGTGATTTTGTTCTGCATCTTAAAAAAAAAAAAAAAAAAAAACTGCAAGATGGAAACTCTCAGGTGGAAGGACTTTTGTAAATGAGAGTCATGGTGTCTAAGAGGATAAACTCTGAGACTGTGGTGCTATTTATGACGATTTGTGAAAGAAAGGGGAACTGCAGGCACTTTGGAAAGCTTAAATTGAAGTTAGTAAGTTTTTGTATATTCAAAAATATGAGTTTTAGCTATTCAGAAAAATCATCTTCCTACAGAATGTGATGTCCTGAATTTTTGAAGGTATCGTGTCTGTGTGACTGGAACAAAGAACTGGGACCCAAGAAGTCTAGACTTGAAAGTGCCTCAGTCACCTCCGAAGACAATGAGGCTTGGGGATCCATCTCCCAAGCTAGAGAATTGAGGACTCAACTTCTGAGGTACCTCTAGCTCCAACATCAATAATTCTATAGACCAGCTGCTGCTATTTCTGAAAGAAATTTTGCAGTATGTGATTGGAAAAAAATAGATATTTTGCCGATATCACTTAAACTTTTTTAAAAATAATGACTGGGCCTCCTTGGTGGTGCAAGGGGTTAAGACACAACCTATGAAGCTAGCCGCAGCCACCACAGCATGAGTTCGATCCCCAGCCAGGGAGCTACCCACATGGTGCAGCAGACCTCTGATTCACCAGCTGCTCCCCTCAGCAGTGTGTTTCAGTCAGTCTGCCTGTTGTGCCCCACTCTGTCTCTGGTAAATCCTCTCATCCCCCCTCCCCGCACCTCTGGCCTGCACCCCAGCTCTTGTATGCATAAAAATAAATAAATCTTTAAAAAATATAAAATGACTATGCGAAATTTTGTTTGGCCCTAGGTTTTTTTATTGTCTTGTTCTAATTAAGTACCAGTGCTTTAAATCCCTGTTTTGACAATATAGGATTTCTCCCCTCAGGTATTAGGTTGCTTTTGAAGTTCTTCAAAGATTTAAAGACTTAATAACAGATGTAAATCCTGACACACGCTACAACATGAACGGACCTCAAGGACAGGATAGTAAGTGAAACAGCCCAGCCACAAAAGGACAAATACTTTATGATCCCACCTATAACCAGAGCCCAGCGGAGACCCATTCAAGCAGATACAAAGTGGAATGGCTTGGGAAAGGGGCAGGGAAAGAATGAGGGGTTGTTAGTTAATGGAAGAGTTTCAGTTTGGTAAGATGGGAAAATTCTGGAAATGAATGAATGGTGGGGATATTTATACAACAATGTGAATATCCTTAATGCCCTTGAACTGATTATACTTATAAATGGTTTGAAATAGTAAATTTTGTATTACATGTATTTTTCCACTATTTTTTAAAAGCCTGTTTGAAAATTATGTGTTCCCATGCGTGGGTGCATGCACTGGCACGCTAGGCTACACGGTGTTTCCAAATATCCAAATGAGCTCCATGTCCGTGACTTCAAGAGAGATACTCAGAATATCCTCAGAGCAGGGTTCTGACTCCATGCTGCAGGCACTGTCCAGTCTTCCTCAGCCAGGGCGAAATGCAATAATGCCTGCTACAGGTGCTTCATTCCACAGAGGAAATTCAGGTGGGAAACTTCTCACAAGTGTCAACGGCCCTTCTCAGTTTACAAAGTTCCTTCAACTGGTTTGTCAAGACGTGGACAACCTCACAAAACACTGCTGAAGTTTTCTTATGGGGATGGAGTAAGTGGGCAAGTGACCTGAGGAATGGTCACATGTGGATGTTTGCACAAACCTATCTCTGACACTCAAGCATTCTTGATGTATGGAAAGTAGCCAAGACACCAAAAGATGCTTGTGTTTTAAAGTTCCTGCTGTTCCTACAGTGGTGCTCTTTGATACTATGCCCCTCCCTGTCCTAGAAAACCCTCCATGCCTACTTGTGCCCCAGGTGAGACTTATCATAGGAGCCCTTATCACCTACCATTAACATGTGCCCATTCTGTGTAGTGTTAACTCAATTATTTCATTCCATTGGTCATCATTGAAGGCTCAGGCAATGAATCTTTGCCATTAAATTAGGAAGTGAATCTGTTGCACCTGTCGGGTAGTAAGATGGATTAACATCATAAAACATTGCCCATCTCCCCACAGTGGAGTTCTGACTTGGTGGTGGTATTTGTGAGGAAGGAGGGCCTGCCCGGAGTCTTTGAGCAAAGCCCCAGAACATCCCTCTTAGACTCTGATGTTATCTTAGATAATAGCTCTCAAGTATCATTGTTTCATTGTTTTTGATGGCCGAGTAATATTCTATTGCATGGCTAGAGCAGATTTTGTTCATTCATTTGTTGATAAACATTTGGGTTGTTTCCACTTTGGGGGTACTATGAATAATGCTGCTATGAGTATTCATGTACAAGTTTCTGCGCAGATATGTTTTCATTTCTCTTGTGTAGATACTTAGGAAAGGAATTTCTGGATAATTGCTTAAACATTTAAAGAACTGGAAGATGAATTTCCAAAATGGCTGCACCATTTTATTCCACCAGTAATGTATGAGGAGTCTGGTTTCATCATATGCTCTTTTTGATTGCCTTTTGACTCTAGATATGTGAGATTAGTGCAAAATCATATGTTGCTATGACTTTGATTAGCATTTCCCCTATGACTAATAATGTTGACAATATTTTCTTGTTTATTGACTCTTTAAATATTTTCTATGGGGAAGTATCTGTTCAGATCCTTTGCCCATTTTTAAATTGAGGTATTTGTCTTCTTATTATTGGACTGTTGATGTTCCTTTGTTCTAGGTACAAGTTCCTTATCAGATACATGATTTGCAAATATTTTCTCATATTCTGTGGGTTGTGTTTTCACTTTCTTGATGGTGTTCTTTGAAGCACAAAGCTCTTTAATTTTGGTGAAGAATAATTTATTTATTTTGTCATTGATTATACTTTTACTGTCATATCTAAGAACTGTAGGCCAAATCCAAGGTCAAGAAGATTAACCTCTATACTTCCTATTATGAGTTTTATAGTTATTTCTTTCCTTTTCATTTAGATATTTGATGCATTTTGAGCTAATTTTTAATATAGTACATGGTCAGTCTCCAGCTTCATTCTTTATCATGTAAATATCCAATTGTACCAGCATCACTACCTGAAAAGAAAATTCTTTCCTCACTGAATGATCTCACCATCTTTGTTGAAAGTTAATTAACTATACATGTAAGGATTAATTTATGCAATTCTCATTCTGTTCCATAGATCAATCTGTTTATCCCTTTGCCAACATACTAGTATTCTTTTTTTTTTTTAAACACAGGGGTTTTTGTTTGTTTGTTTGTTTGTTTGTTTTTTATTTATACAAGCATTGGGTACAGTCAGAAGTGCGGGAGGTTGAGAGAATTCACCAGAGCCAGAGCGGGGAGCAGAGCAGGCAGAAGGACCGAAGTACACTGCTGAGGGGAGCAGCAGGTGGCAGGAGAGGTCTGCACGCCATGTGGGACCCTCGCCGATAGCCGGGTATCGAACTGAGGGCAGCTTCGCAACCCAGCGCTCAACCGCGGCGCCAGCGGGGAGGCCCCCATACTAGTATTCTTAAGTACCATTGCTTCCTAATAACTTTTGAAACCAGGAAATGTGAATCTACTACTTTTTTTTTCTTGATTGTTTCAGCTATTGTGAGTCCCTTGCAATTCCACTTGAGTTTTGGAATTAGATTGTCAATTTCTACAGAAAAGATCTGAGAGTTCTGACAGGGACCACAATGAATTTGCAGATCATTTTGGTGAGTACTGTCAACTTACCAGCATCATATTCATAAAGATGGGATCTTTTTCCATTTACTTAGATTTTCTTGAATTTCTTTCAACAATGTTTTATAGTTTCAAAGCATAAGTTTTGTGCTTCTTTTATTAAATTTGTTAAGTGTTTTATTCTTTTTAATGCTATTGTGTTTCCTTAATTTCATTTCCAGATTGTTCATTCCAAGTGCATAGAAACACAATTGATTTTTAAATATCCATCTTTTGTCCTGTAACTTTTCTGAACTCATTTCTAATTTTAAATAATGTGGTAGTGCATTCCTAAGGATTTTCTCCATGGAAATCATTGATTTTTATTATTTTCCATATTAAGTAAAGCTCTCTTTGTGTTTACCAGGTACTGCCTTTAAGTTCTCTAGAAATATGAGCTTATTTAACCTGATAACAACCCTCAGCTGCAGGGATTATTTTACCCTTCATTTGCAGATGAAGAAACAATCTTCTGTCCATCTGTGATGGGGGCACAGGGCCATGAAGTTAATTTCCAGTTCATCCTCTCCTTCATCCTGTGCTCACTGGGCAGAAAACAGCCCTCAGCCCACAGCGTGATCACTGGGATTTTCCCCCTTTGTTCACCTTCCTGCCCTCTCTCAGTGAAGTGTCAGCTCTCTGGCACTACAGGATTTATCCTCATCTGGGAAAACAGGCCTTTGCACAGTGAAGAAGAGATTTCTGGGAATTACCTCCATGCTACATTGTTCTGAGGGTCTGCAATCAATATCTAACCTGAGGTCTATAATAGAGGCAAAATGACACAGTCAAATCTCAATATCTCTGCTCTGCTGCACACCTGGTTTGAGGTCTCAGTGCTCTGTGAAGTTACCTTGCGACCTCAGGTAAGGCTCCAGCCTTCCTGGGAGACATGCCCATAGAACTCCAGATGACTATGTTTGAATTAAGGTCCCTCATGCTGAGTTGCAAGAGCTCAGATCCAGCACCTAGGGCTAGGTGGCTCACCTGGAGTCCACACTCACTCTGGAAGTCTGAGGTTTTTCCCTTCCCAATCTCATACTTTTACAGATTTTCCTGATGCTTATGATCTCTCTTTCATAGTCAGTTTGTATTTTACAAATGATCACTACTCAGAAGTGTATTTTAACCTTTGAAAGACGTGTGACTGCTTAGTGCTCAAATCAAAGTGTCTCCTAGTCTCATCTGCCACTGTGCTGCCCTTCGCTTCAAAGTCTCCTTTTATGGTTACTCCCTGCCCTCAAAGGTAGGGTAACAACTGTCTCCATTTGCTCCCACAAAACACTTCATCCAATATGCTCAGTTTCTGGATATTAGTGCATGTGCTAATTGTAAATATCACAGTGATTTAAGAATTAGGTAAAATTAAGTGTATTCACCACATGGTTTATTCAGACAAGGTGGAGGAAGCTTGACTCTGCACCACAGCCTTGCCGCTGCTGTTTTATGTCAGTGTGCGGTCTTGTTCCTAGCAGTCAGGACTTAAATCTGCGCCGTCATCTCTCAGCCAAGTTCTGAGCCCGCTGTATGGCACCAGACACATCACTCACCAGCAGTCAGCAGCCTTGATTGTGCTTTACCCAGATGGTTTTATGAGGGTGGGTGAGTCTGTATAAAGTGCTGGGAAGGCTTCCTGCACAGAGGAAGTCTTGACTGTGCCTGCACACAGACTGACTGTGGCTCCAACCTGCATTCCACCGATAGCTTATCACTCAGGGAACGCCCGGATAACCTGGACACAAGGACATGGGGAGGGCACTGAGGTCAGAGGGTGAACACTGTCATGCACAGAAGAGCACTGTCCCTCTCAGACCATTTAAGGAGGTATTGACGGGTCAGCACACACTTGTCTATTTTTGTTCTCAGCACCAAGAATCCTGATGTCCTGGCACCCAGGGAACTGGTCTTTTCAATGATCCTTAGCATAAAAGATTTGTATTTCAATTATATAATAATTATAATTATATATAATTTCCATTATTATAATGCATGGGTCTTCATCACATTTGCCTTCTTGGAGAAATGAAAGGTTGTGTTAAGACAAAATCTGTTTTTTTGGCCCAGCACAATTTGTGCTTTTGCTTCACACTGGCCTTGAGGGATACTGTAAGCCTCACAAATCTGCCCAAATTTGTCTGTACTTTGCAGTTTTGTACTTAGCCCTTGGCGCTGAGAGCAGCTTGCCAGGTCGACGCTGAGAACTGGGACAACGTCCTGCTAAGGATGTGGAACAAAGCTCCCTGCCTCCCTCTGGTGGCCTATGGGCTCTATGCAAGCGGGCTGGTCCCAGAGACAGGGTGAAATATTGCCAGCAAAACCACTCTGAGCTGTGTTATTTATCAAACAGCACTCGATGCCAGAAGGAGTCCACTATAGCACATAATTCTGTATGCTCCATGGCTCTCGCTCCTGAAGTGACTTGAAATGAAATGATTTGGCGGCCCATTGTTTTCTTCTTAAAGCTGCCTGCCATCCAGGATGAAAGGGCAGTGTTTGCATCTGTGCAAGACATTTAAAAACTGACGTGGATCATATCTGCCCGTCATGATCCCCGATGCTATACGTGTTTCATTCTTGTTGAACCTGTGGGTTCACCGTGCACAGAGCTGAGGAGTGGAGGGTTAGCATTTACTGTTGCCACGCACGCACTGTTTGACGTGCTGGCGTCACTCTAGCAGATGCTCACAGAGCTCTCCATGACGTGGATGCTGTTATTCTCCCCAATTCACCAATTTGAGTGATGCTTAACTCCAGAGCAGGCAGGTGGCAGTGGCTGAATTCCCGTCAAAAGCTGTCTGCTAGGCCTCTGTCAGCCACCCGCATGCCCACAGCCCAGTGCTATGCCAAGGATAGGCCACTAGAGGGCACCATCAGTAAAGGAGTGCTCGTTTTAATTTAGCTTATCAGATCCAATGAGATGCCTAATAACACATTAATGAAGTTTCTAGAATAGGAGCAGTTTTTGCATTTAAGTATAGAGAAGGCATATTAGGAACCAGGTGCAATGGACCGAATGTCTCTGTCCCCCTGAGAAACCATATGTGGAAAGGCACCCCCCCACCAAGGTGGTAGAAGTTCTGGGTCAGTCGCAGACCCGTGAAATGGGAGGATCTGGGGTTGGGGCCAGTGATCTGTGATCTGGTTTCAACAAGCCCCCAAATGATGTGGTTATAGGAAAGTTAGAGAACCATGGCCCTGGGAAAAGGAGCGTGAAGAAGCCTGATGTAGGTCTCTTGGTCAGGACAAGATCAGCAGCGACTCTAGGGACACAAGAGCTGAGGGTGGATTCCAGGAGCAGAACACGGAGCTCAGAGAGAGAACAGGGCTGTGAAGGGTCAGGACAGAGGTGTGGGGTGAGCCCTCACTGCTGCAATGACATCATCTCCTGCCATTCTCTCTGAAATCCCACATGCTCACATCTTCTCCTCTATCTTCCTCATCAATCATTTTTTGCCTTCTTTCATTGGTCATGGAGACTTACACTAGTGTAAGCTTTGTTTCATTATTCTCTCTTGGCTTTTTTCCTTACACACTTCATCCTTCCTTGGATGAAATCACCACCTAGCGAGAAAAACTAAAGGCACCTTCTCCTCTTCTCTCCCTGAAGGTGCATCCGAGCTTCTTCTCTGCTGACATTTCCACTTTCGTTCAATAATTACTTCTAAGTTCTGTGCAGTGGTTGCTAGTTTTTCCTAACTACCCATTTTTCCATTCTTCCTTGTAAAAAGGAGCTGTAATAATTTTAGTCGGAGGCTAAATAAGCCCTAACTTCTCAGCCTCCCTTGCAGATTGGTGTGAACTGGGACTAACTTCAGGCTAGTGGGATATAAGCAGCTTCCCAGAACCTTCCTGACATGGTAACTATGTATACTCTTTGCTCAGCCTTTTCTTCTTCTTATTCAGAAAGCAGCTGTGATAACTAGAGATGCAGCAATCATTTTGTGCCCATGAGGTAGGTGACCATGGGGACAAAAGAAGTTGAATATAGCGGGGTTTACACACTCCAGGTCCAGACTTATCTCCTCCATTATTATTGAGATTTTCTGTTGTTTTCAACCAAACCTCAATGTGCCAAATTAATTTTCAGGCTGTGTGCCAGGTACAATGAAATCACAAGTATGTGTGAGCCATGTGATGAGCATATCCATCCTTTATTTTTCTGAGACTTTTATTCACAGACTGTAGGGTGGAGCAAATGACTAAAAGCCTAACCCCAGCACCCCCATATCTCAGTGCGGATGGAAGATGATGCAGGTGTACCTTAGAACAGGTGAGTGAACCAACACCCCTGTGAGAACATGGAGCTTTGGGGAAAGGGCCAGTGCTAGGTCTGGGCTCACCATGTGCAAGATGATTCTAGGCAACTGGTGGCGGTAAGGAAGCTGCTGAGGATTAAGAGGGTTGAATCAAAATGACCCAGGGACCAAGGCTCCTAATGAACAAAGATGGGACAATTTGAGCTTCAGAAAGGATACTCATTCATGTGATGAACCCATCAAAAATACTTAAGTCCATCAGTCAAAATGATATGAAATAAGAACCAGTGGCCATGTATGGAGCATGATGGAGAAACTATTTGATGCTGAGAACTATTAAATGTCAAAAGGAATCACGTTTGCATTATATCAGGTGTACCCACCTGGAGGGCAGTCAAAAAGTAGGCAAGAGAACCCACCTCTTCATGATATTGGTTATTTATAGAGAAAGGGAAGGGTGGTGTTAACTACCCAAACTTTCTCTGCATGAGACTTGCTTAGAGTGCCCTTAGTCCACACATGTTGTGCATTTTCTGTATCTACATTTTAATTTACAATGAAATGATTGCTAGAAAGTGGGGCAGGATCTTGCTTGCCTATGAAAAGTTCTCTGATTCAGTCTACATCCTCCAAAAAAAGGTATATGACTTATCTGTCCCTTGGCAGACGTTCCCTTTCACAGCTGTCAATGATAGTCTTCTGTAGCTGGGCTCCACACTTAGGCCAGATTTTGCTTCTTTACCTCCAAAAATCAGAACCGTCAGAGCACCTCATCTTGAAATTTTTTGTTGTTGTTTTAAAGATTTTTATTTTTTATGCATCCAAGAACTGGGGTACAGGCCAGACATGCAGGGGGTGAGAGGATTCACCAGAGAAAAAGTGGGGAACAGGACAGGCAGATTGACTGAAATACACTGCTGAGGGGAGCAGCGGGCAAGTCAGGAGAGGTCTGCTGTGCCATGTGGGTCACCTCCCTGGCCAGGGATCGAACTCATGCCGCAGTGGCTGTGGATAGCTTCATAGTGCTGAGACTTAACTCCTTGTGCTACCAGGGAGGCCCTCATCTTGAAAAATTATCAGCACATTCTGTCTTTTCCCTCATCCCCTAGGAACTCTCAAATCCCCCATGAAGAGGAAGAACTCTTATGTCAACCATTGGACATTTATTTACTTGGACCAGTCAGGAGCGGATACTTACAGGAGTGCTGGCAATACGGAGCCAATGGCCCTGCTCCCAGCCTCACACCTGTTCAATATATCCCTTTACCCCTAACTTTTCTGAATCCCAATTCAGAGTTCATATTTTCTGATTGAATCCTTGCCCTTGAGTCATGGGGCTGTCTTGACGGGGTGTCCTTACCAATCCATGTCTCCTTGTAATGTGAAAGCACAATCACAACCCCATGAAGGTGAAATTCGGTCCCACAGCCTGGCCGCAGGTCAGGAAGGTGTGAGGATTAAAGAGAAGTTAGTGAGTGGGAGGTAGTTATGGGCATTTATCTTTTTGATAAAATGGTACCCAAATTATTTTGAATACTATTGGGTGATGATTCCATGCTCCAGGTGATCAGGGAAAACTTATAGAAAATTTGAAACTTGAAAAACAGCAAAAACAGAAACTGAAAATCAGTAATTAGTTTGCACTGGAAGCACTTGGTTTGAGTCACTCTCTGAACTGCCGAATATCATCATGTCTAACACAAGGCCCAGCAGTAATTACGTGCAGCAATAAAGTCAGACCAAGCTGGATTACAACTGCAGACTCTTGTTTATTGCACAAAGAGCAGAGCCTTCTGTTCAAGAAGCATGAGTACCTGCTAACAAGGTTTAGAAAAATAGAGAGGCTCGCCTGCCGGCAGTGGAGGCCTAAGCAATTTTCTGTATGTGGCAAGTGGAGAAATTGAGGAACAGAGAGGCCCGAGTGACTTCCCAACGGCCATGCAGGCCTGCGCCTTACGAATAGAACATTCACTTTAGGTGCAGAACACATTAAAATAAAGTGAAATTGTATTTGCCAGCTTTTCCTAGTCCATTCCCATTACCAGCCTCTCTGCAGAACATTATGCTTCTGTAAGTTACAATCTGTGACGTTGCAATTTCTCTTTTGTTCCTTTGGCTCCAGGATTTCATTTCCAATTCTCTTGGCTCTATGTGAGCTGAATGGTTTCTTATTTCTGATTTTACTTTTCCTCCTTAGGTATAATGTTTCACATTCTTAATGACAATGTGCAGCCTGTGTACACGTTTTGCCCTATTTTGTCCTATAATCCACATTGTCCTCTCCTCTGAGCAAAACAAATTTTATACACATACACAGAGCCACACTTGGACAAACATGCTCTATAGAAACAAATTTGGGGTGGCCCAAACCACATCATAAATTTAGATTTAAGTGGGGATTTAAAAAGAAGAGATTTGTATTAAGCTGTTTTTTTAATGACTGTGCAGTCTACCAAATTATACTTTGGTGCAAACATCTTAGGGAGGACAAGTAACAACTCATGGCTTTGTTTCCCTTTGAGGGTGATATGGTTTCCTTTGACATTGTTTTAGGGATTAGTTTCTCTGCCTCAAGGAAACAGCCGCTCCAGTCCCTTCCATACAAATGCAGAGATGTACACAATTTCTCATTGAAATTTAGTTTATGAGAGTGAACAAGTGGAAACAACTTAAATTTCCACCAACAAAAATAATGAAAAGTAGAATTTGGTATGAACATATAGGAGGCCAATACAGAGCGCTGCAACCCAGCTGAGATCACTGGGGCCAGATGTGGGCCAGGAAGCAGGACCTTGGGCGGGCTTGTGCACTAGTCTCCTGGCCAGCAGGCGGCACAGGTGCTCTGGCCCGGGCTCAGGAATGCTTGGCTTCCTGACCTGTGGAGGGTGGGTGGGAAATGCAGGTGGAAGAGGTGCACTGACTTATGCTCTGTCTCTGGGCTTCCCAGGTGTGAGGACTTTGGTAATAATGACCTTGGAGCTCAGCATGTAAGTCACTGTGCTCAGACACTGAAGGGAGAAAGTGGCATTCAAGCCAGCCATCTGTCAAACAAGGTGGTGAGAAAACATGAAAGCCTCTGGCTCCTAGAGACCCAGCTCCTTAAGCCTGAGGGCTAGCTTTCCTGAGAACCAGGTCTGATGGAGAGATTATTAATTTACAGCTCCCTAAATCCTGCATGCTCACAGCAGGGTCTGCTTGGAAGCAGCAGGTACCCTGCATCCTGAAAGGGGAACATGAGCCATTTATATGCAAATCAGGATGTCAGCTATTACTCTTTCTCCCTAAGAGTTCTCAAGATTTTCCTAGTCAGTCTGATTCTTCTTATCTTCCTAGAACTCGAGTTTCTGCAGAGTT
Source organism: Talpa occidentalis (assembly GCF_014898055.3). Classification (NCBI taxonomy): domain Eukaryota; kingdom Metazoa; phylum Chordata; class Mammalia; order Eulipotyphla; family Talpidae; genus Talpa; species Talpa occidentalis. The sequence goes on from NW_023601433.1 coordinate 53,537,114, forward strand.
TCTCCATTCATTCATTCATCCTTTCATTGAACAAATGAAGGATGAGTATGGAAATAAGGGGAACAACTTTTGTAGGCAGAAGGAAAAAGAAATCCTACAATGGGGAAGAAAGGAGGCACTTGGCCCAGGCAGGAAGAGGAAGGAGGAGACAGAGCCTGTGAGAGAGAGGGACGACCTAGAGGTGAGTGGGATCAGGAGCTCAGGGGCTGCAGTGCATGAGGAGTCTATTGAGAGCACCCATGGGGACACCTGGGGGCTCCCACCATGTGGCATGAAGTGACCCCCTATAATATGAGATCACAGTCAATCAGACACACACACATGGAAGAGAGGACTTGGTATAATATTTGCAGATAATGATGGCACCGATCAGGTAGCAGAGGCAATAAAATAATCACAATAGACAAGTGGCAGTAGCTTTGAGGAGAGAATCAGCAGGACTCAAAAATATAGCGGATGAGAGGAGGTCATAAATGAGAGGAGCTCTGAATTAAACCTGTCAGTTTCTGGTGCCCTTTAAATGGGAAATGTTCAGGAAATTGTCCACTTTCCCAGAAGCAGCATCACAAGTCTTCTGCCCACCCTGCACTGCCCTACAGTGTTCCAACGGCTCTTAAGATGAAAAAGGAGAAACCCAGTCAAATCTCTCTTCTCACTACCTAGTCCACATTCTTCTTTGTCTCCTCTCCCCCACCTGTCCAGGAACACACCCTCGCACATTACCCAAGTTCCTCTTAGTTAGGCTCCCCTCCCCACCTGCACTCTCATGCTCCAGGTAAGCTACGGGGACTCGGCTGAGGTCCTGCTCCACAGCTCTGCTTCTACCCACACACAAATGATAATCCCTTTCCCCAGATTTTGTAGCTGGGATCCTCTTCCAGCTGACTTGCTTTACTCCCACCCCCCTCTACCTTCTGTCTCCCTGTCTCTCAGCTTTAACTCCCACCAAATCTCTGGCACCTCCCTCCTGTAGCAGCCAAGCTGAATGCTGATTCTGTACCTGGATTAGTGCTCTAGGGATGCTGACTTGACAATCCAAATCCATCAAAGTCGTGGCAGAGTTATTATTATCCTCTCTTCACACGGAGGAAATTGAGGCATTAAAGGATGGGTGGCCAGTTAGTGGGAGGGTTGAATATCTAAAATCCCTTTTGAATAAAAGATGCACATGAAGCTCTCCCCAATATGACAAAAGACCTGCTGGAAAGGTGTGAAATTCAACTAGCCAGTAACAATATTTTTCAATCAAATTAACTGGAAATTGATAATGGAATACAGACAAAGCTTATGGAATTGAATAGAACCTTTATTCATGGTGATTTAAATGGAAAAAAAGAGGGTCTTTTCTTTAGAAATGACAAAACGTTTAAGCCATTTTTTTTGTTTATTCTTTTACATCAAATGTTAAAATCTTATTAGGTGAATGTTGCACAAAATTGGTCATCCCTCCCATCCATCTAATCTAATTTGAAAGTGTCAGGCCATCACAGCCTTTATTTCTGCAATTTACAGGAATATTCAAAGGCATTTACGGGAAGCTGCTGTACAGAGTAAAATATATGGCCACTGTGCAATCGCATGAGTATAGAACAGTTCAATCATCTCAGGCAAAGATGACTTACTATTTGGTCCAACTCGACAGAAACAGTGACTTTTCTTCCTAATGAAAAGACTGCTTCTACAGCAAATCTAGGCAAAGGGAAGTGAAAGATTTTCCAGAGCCCTGCACTCTAAGAACAAGGACTAAATAATGGCATCCTTGCTTCTTAATAACCATTATTACCACCAACATGCATTCTTTTTAAAAAATATTTTATTTTATATAATTCTTACATCATTTTTCATCTTTGTACAATGTTTGCATTTTCATTTTGGTTATATTCCCCATACAATTGCACCCCCCCTTATTTTGACTCCAGTTCTTCCTCTCCCTAATCTCCACCCCTCCCAAATTCCCCCCCCCCCAGTGTGTCTCTGGTTTATAGCTGCTTGTTGATTTTGATTATTACTTTGCATTGATTAATCTTTTTCCTGGTCTCTTATTTAGGTTTTCGTAATTCCTGCTATGAGTGAGACCATCCAGCATTTTTCTTTTTCTTTCTGACTTATTTCGCTGAGCATGATCCCTTCTAGCTCCATCCACAACATGCATTCTTATAAGCCTAGTTTTATAGTTTCTAATAATCTAATATCATTTCCAGAGTTTTATCAAACTCAGCTGGAACTAACAGATTCGGATCTACTGCCTGTCTTGTCCTCTCTCCCCAAGTCTTGTGCCATTTGAAGACCACTTCCTCCATCACATCTCCATGGTCACGTGTTCACCACAACCACCTTGGGTGCTAAGTTCTGCAGGTGTCATCTCCCCCCTGTTGGCAACATGGTTTTTCCTGCAGCTTCTTGTGTCTTTTTATGAACTCTCCAGCAATTCTAGATTCCAGTAGAGACTGGATCTGGAGAACAAAGCACAGTGCAGGCACACAGCAGATTGTCAAACCAAAGAAGCTTGGAAGAGCGTGGTGGCAGGCACTGTTGTTCATCACGTGTGAACCTCTAAACATCAGGTGTGCTGTTGCTCATCAGCCAGGGACATGGTTTCAAAGAAGAGAAACCAAGGGGTAGACAGAAACTGTAACTATTGAAAGTGGATCCAAAACTATCAAAATGATCCCTTCAGTCACTGTTTTTGTTACCTTATAGACAAATACCTGACTGATCAGAAGCTTCACTTTTGAGGTGACTCTTTGGATTTATAGACTCACTAATATCATCAGGGCTCTACTTTCTGAAGCTGACTCTGGGGATTCTTCTAGTCAAATTAAATCTAATACTTATTCCTAAAATGGTAACTTTCTGGGTACTACGCTGGCTAGGTAACATTTGTTTTTGTTTTGTTGGAGATGCTGAATGTGCTTTGAACAATATGAACATGTAACTGTTTCATACACAAGATGTTAGAAGACAAGGCTGTGAAGTGGGGTTGCCACAGGAGCTCCCAAATGTGAATGTTCTCAAAGTTTTCTGACCAAGAGTTCCCTGATATTGTTCTTTTTCCTGTAAGAAAATCTTTCCTTGAAAAGCACAGGGATCATTGACCGGAACCGGATTATTGTCCATTCCTAAGTCAAAAACAGAGGCAGGGACACACAGCTGTGATGGACTAACAGTTCTCAACAGTCCTTTCCAATGATAGAGAATGAGGATTTCTGACCCCCAAGCTCCAAGTCCCAGCTGAGTTACAAAGCTCTCTTGTGAGAAAAGCCCCCAAGACTGGAACAGAGGGAGCTGCTACTGATTCTGAAGGCTCTTTGTCTGGTTTCCACCAAATAACACCACACAAATTTTGACAGGAAAAAAAAAAAAAAAACTTGTTCAAGTGAGAAAAGTTTATTGTGGATAAGGGAGGGGTGACAACTGCCTGAGTCACCCTGAGAGTGGGGGAGGGGACGGGGTGGTTCGCAGGGTTCCTGGTTTTATGAGGTTGAGCATCAGGGCGGGGTAGCAGGAAAGCAGGGTGTTGACTGGCTGGGTTTTTTCAAGCAGGGTATTGGCCGGATTCAGACGCTCTTCTATCTTGCGTTTCACTACCTTTTTTTTTTTTTTTTTTATTTTTACTGAAAACTTTATTATAGCTGTTGGTAAATAAAATACAGTGATGTCTGACTTGCTGGGGATTGTTTGCAGTCTTTACCTCGTTGCTGATAAGCTTTCATTAAAAAAAAAAAACCTGAAATGCTGCTGGACAGGGTAATAAAATGAAATGTATTTGACTATTTAATGGGGTATTCTATTCTAAGTCCCACAGCTGTAGGAGTCCATTCAAAATGTCACCTTTACCCAAAATAAAAAAAAAAATACTTGTACAACAATGCAAATATGTATCTAGCATGAATAGCCTTATACTAATTTATTTTTTTTTATTTGAAAATTCATTTTATTTTATTTTTTTTTAATATTAAATTTTATTTTTATATTCCCCCATACAATTGCAAATGCCCCATTCTGACCCCAATCCTTCCCCTCCTGCCCCCACCCCCCAAAAAGTGTCTCTGGTTCATAGTTTTTTGTTGATTTTGATTTTCACTTTCTTATATTCATTTTCCTGGTCCCTTATTTAAGTTTTCTAGATTCCTGCTATGAGTGAGACCATCCGGTATTTTTCTTTTTCTTTTTGGCTTATTTCGCTGAGCATGATCCCTTCCAGTGCCATCCATGTTGCTGCAAATTGCATGTGTTTATCTTTTTTGAATGCTGAGTAATATTCCATGGTATATATGTACCACATCTTCTTGATCCAGTCATCTATTTTTGGGCATTTGGGTTGTTTCCAAAGCTTAGCTATTGTAAACAGTGCTGCTATAAACATAGGAGTGCAGGTGCTCTTTGGAATGGATGTTTCTGTGTCCTTTGGGTAAATACCTAGGAGTGGAATTGCTGGATCATATGGAAGCTCTATGTTTAGTAGGTCCAGAAATCTCCACACAGCTCTCCATAGTGGTTGGACCAGTTTGCACTCCCACCAACAGTGCACAAGAGTTCCTTTTTCTCCACACCCTCGCCAACATTTGTTGTTGCTAGTTTTTTTAATATGTGCCATTCTCACTGGTGTGAGATGGTATCTCAAGGTAGTTTTGATTTGCATTTCCCTGATTACAAGTGATGTTGAACATTTTTTCATATGTCTGCTGGCCATTTGCATTTCCTCTTCAGAGAAGTTTCTTTTTAGCTCTTCTGCCCATTTTTTGACTGGATTATTTTCTTTGTTGTTGCTGAGTCTCATCAGCTCTTTGCAGATTTTTGTGATCAGTCCTTTATCATTAGTGTTGGGTGCAAAAATGTTCTCCCAGTTGGTGGGGTTTCTCTTTGTTTTTGTTATTGTCTCTTTTGCTGTGCAGAAGCTCTTTAATTTGATGTAGTCCCAGCTGTTTATCTTTCTCTTCACTATCACTGCTTTGGGTGATGTGTCTGTAAAGATGTCTTTGATGTGCAAATCCCGTAGCGTTTCACTACCTTTTAACACCCATAGGTGCTTTACCTGGTCTCCCATTTACCCCTTCCCCCACTAGGAGGGGAAGCCATCCCAGTGGATTGGGTTTCCAACAATAGGAAGGCAACAAGCAAGGAACAAACCAGTTACAGAGCATTCTAGGTCCCTTGCAGGGTTGTTCCTTAAGGGAGATTTGACTCACTGTTCTTGCTCCTTGAACCGGAGGGAGGGGGAGTATCTGCCCTGAGTTTCCACTTGCAATGTCAAGCCATCTTAGGGAGCAGGCTTGCTTGTTACTGTGTCCCAATGTGCAGCACGGAACTAGTGTTCACACGAATTCAGTAAACACTGGAAAGCATGAATGTATGTGTCTTCAAGATCAATCCACCCAGAAGTGACTATGAAGGGCCATCCAGTAATGTGGTCATCAAATATCGATTTCACCCTTCCAAGGGCCAAGTATTGAGCACAGAAGAGTGATAAAAGCTTTGATGCATCTTACTGCTTGGAACATTTCAGGCAATGTACAGCAGGAGACCACACAGAGCTAACACTCCAGACTTCCCTTCCTGGAATTTTCACTAAACAAGGCAATTATTCTTTAGTGATCATACATACACCCAAGTTTGATGTAGTATTTTTAGACTTCCCACTAAGTCTCTGAGATAAACATCCCTGAGAGAAGGGATGATTATCCTGTGCTGCCCATTTATGAAGACATGCCACTTGCTTTCAAGAATGAAACCATGAAGTTGGCATAATCTAAAAAAATAACAATAATAACCCAAGACAAGAAGGCTAAGATAGAAACAATGCTAATCTCTTTTGATGATTATAGGAAAATATATAACATGAATTTTACCATTTTAACTATTTTTCAATGGACAATTCAACCACATTAAGTGTATTCATATTATTGGCAACCACCACTAATATCCATCTCCAGAAATTTCTTATCTTGTCCAAGTGGAACTCTGTCCCATTAATCAACAAACTCCCATCCTTCCCTCACCCAGCCCCTGGCACCCAACATCCTATGCTCTTCATCTTATTTGAAGACTCTAGGTCCCATACCATGTAAGTGGACATGAGTCTGGTCCCTCCTTTTGAAGGAGGTAGAACTCCAGATCTGAGGCCCTGATCCTTCAGTTTCAGTATTTTGGTTTCTTTGTTTTATGGCTCACCTAGAAGGACAGATGTGGGAAGCCCTGCCCCTTCTGCACTCAGTGTCCAGCTCTGCCCAGTGCCCTAATCTCTATGCTAGGGAGGACCCAGGAACACTGGGGAGCAGCCTTGCAGCTGTGTAACAAAGTACTGCAAACTGTCTGGTTTCCCACAGACCTAGAGCTTGCCACTTCCCAGCCACTTTAATTTAAGCTTCTGAACTGACCAAAGTTGTTTTGAATTATATCAGGATCTGCACAGGATTATGTTGGATGAATTTATAAGCTTAACCCAGTGTGAGAGGAAAATAAAAATTATACAAAAGAGAATAAGTTCATAAACTTGCTTTTTGCCCTCCATAAAAGATACAGCCCCATGTTCCAAAACACAGCTGTGAATCTTTAGTGAAAAAGTACTTTAAAGAAATACATTCTTTTCTGGATTAAGTAAGTATGGCAGATTTTTAGAAAAGAATCTTAATTATTTAAGGTCAAATATACAAGGCACCCTTATTCAAAACAGTAGAAAATAATATACAGTTGAGAACTGCAGTTGGAAGTTCCTCTCTGCTACTATGTAATTTGTAAATAGCTTTTTGTTTTCATAAGAGAATTTGAAGCTAAAGGAGTGGAATTAGTCAAAATGGCCCATTACCCTGAGGATTAGGAAAAATAGTGAGAATATTACTGTCTGGTTGTTTCCACTTGAATTTCATTTTCTCACTGGGACGAAAATAGTTACAGCTGAGAACATGGGTTTTCAATGTTGATAGTCTCAACTTCCCTTCTCCAAAATTATACTCAACTAAAATTAATAGCAAAATCCCCATTGTTCTTAATGATGACACAGAACCTCATCACTTCTTTACCCTCAGACTCATTGTGTCTAAGACTTGGGACACTGTGGGTGTGTGGTTTTAAATCAAGTCATTCTTTTTATGAAACTTCAGGAATCTGTCTCCTTGCCCATAGTAATATTTAATGGTTCAAATTTTTCTATAAACATGGGAATGTATCTCAAAAAGATATTACGATTCACCATCATCTTAAAGAGTTTTTTCAAAGAGCTCAGAATAATAATTCACATCTGTCTAGGGGCTTCCCTGGTGGCGCAAGGGGTTAAGCACCGCATTATGAAGTAATCCACAGCCTCTGCAGCATAAGTTGGATCCCCGGCTGGCCAGGGAGCAACCCACATGGCACAGCAGACCTCTCCTGGCTCGCATGCTGCTCCCCTCAGCAATGTATTTCAGTCAGTCTGCCCATTCTGTTCCCCACTCTGTCTCTGGTGAATCCTCTCACCCTCCAGCACATCTGGCCTATACCCCGGTTCTTGTATAAAAATAAATAAATCTTTAAAAAAAATTCATATCTGTCTAAAGCAGATTTTGCCTTCATCAGATCAAGAGAATTACTTGGGACTAAGTAATGAAGACTTGAATAATAATATAATAATATAGCTACATAACATAATGCCCTCAAACAGAAACCATCTCCCTAAAGTCACAATTTTTTTTTTTCAGTGGGATTTTAATCTGAACTTTTATATTTTTGGGCACTGACTTCTTCACTCTAGGATGATGTTGACCCAGCAGAGCTAAAGCAATTCATTTAAGTGGGATTTCATGAAAATGAAAACGAACTATCATAGCACTCAATAGAAGGAGAGCCATAAAGATACTAACTGGATCTTGATTCTATTCACTCTCTCCTTCGCCATAAAGAACAGGTCACCTTTCCTACTGTTACTCCAGGAACATTTTCTGGTGATTCCACTTAATTCTCAGGTCCACCCACAGCTATCTACTTCTCCTTTAGGACTTCTGGCCCACATTTTAGTCTTTGCTTATAAACCTGTTCCAACTTTAGTCTACATATATATTTGATTTATGCTAACTGGATTTTTCTCCCATATGTTCTAGAAGATTTTGGATATGTCTTGTAGAAATGACACATCTCTAATCTGAGTGTACTCTCTGTGTTCCCCTTAAGGAATTTGTTTTCTTCTTTCTGCTGTAGTAATGAGGGTGGAGTTTGAAGCTCATTTTAAGATTTATTTATTTTTATACAAGAAACAGGGTACAGGCCAGATGTGCGGGAGGGTGAGAGGATTCACCGGAGACAGAGCGGGGAACAGAACCGGTGGACAGCTTCACAGTGCAGCACTCCACTGCCTGCACCACCAGGGAGGTCCTGAAGGTCATTTTTATAAGAAAGTCACTTCCTCCCTAAAAGAGGAATTGAAAAATAAATCCTTTGTTTGTGAAGCACTATGACATGACATGTATATGTGGAAATACCAATTCTCTCTGTTTCTCATTCTCACTCATTCATGCTCATGTGCACGTAAGCACTTTTGTGCACACACACACACACACACACACACTGGTACTACTCAAACACATTGCTGTTTAATTATTTCAAGCTCAATGTCATGTGGGTTAAACAGGATTATAAAACATCTGAGACTTAATGATTATATTTATATATTGACTGACCAGATGTATAATGAGAACTATTTAGTAGAGGTTCTCTGTAACATTACTGTAATGTGTATCTGCAGCCTATAGCATGATGGATAATTACTGTTTTTAACAGGATACCACCATCTGTGCTGGTTAGCATTCCCCTTCAGAATCACAGGGAGCTCTGAACATTGTTTTTTTTTTTTTTTTTTTGATTTATTTATTTATTTTTTATTTATTTATTTTATTTATTTATTTGTACAAGCACTGGGTACAGTCAGAAGCGCGGGAGGGTGAGAGAATTCACCAGAGCCAGATCACAGGGAGTTTTCAATAAATTTGAAACTTAGGATTCTGAAAAAAAATTGTCCTATTTTTGCAAGTAACTGCATTTATTATTGCAAATTTGTGACTGTGTAAATCATTTCCTGCTAAAGGAAAATATTTTATATAGTGTAGGGTAAATGATTTTCAGGCTTTTCTGCCCTCCTTATATTAGAATTGCCCTGCCTGATGGGGCACCTGCATTTTGCTACATTGTTATAAGTTGTGTTGTTTACTTCTGTGGGTCATGGCAGTAGTATTGAGATATTACCAAGAGAAGCAGAGGCAGGAGAGAGAACAGGAGAGAGAAGGGGAAAAAGAATGCCAGAGAAGCCCAGAGTGAAGACTTTGGGGAGGTGGGGCTTAAAGGCCTTACGGCCTCCTGGCAACCCTGCCTGCGGTGTACCTGATAGCTGCACTAAATGTAAAAAAGCTCAATAAAAGCCTGAGAAAGCCACCGAGGGCTCCAGGACTTCTCCTTTACCTGTTTTGCTGGGATCATAGATAGAACCAGCTCTGTGGCCTTCCTGCAACTGCAATAGATGTATTGCTTATAAACCATTAAGTGATAATGAGTCAGTTCACTTTCAAAGCAAATGTGTTGGAGCATAAGATACAGTTACATAGTTTTGGTCTTAATGATTTCCCTTTGAATTAAAGAGTTTACAGGTATCCATACTCTCATATCACATATCACACAGCACACAACACACACCATCCTGGTCTTTTGTGCACATATGTCCTTTGCAAAGAAAAGAGTATTTTCTGGACAAGCATTTTAAATGTAGCCTTATGTTTACTCAGGGATGGGGAGGCCCACAGGGGCCTCCCCAGATCAGGAGATGATGCCACTGAATAGTTGGTTACTTGCCATTCCCAGGAGTAGGGACCTGCCTAGCAGTGCAGGGCAATGTGGGAAGCACAGGGACAACCAGGAGGCAGAGGCTGGGAGAGGAATGTGGACTTGAGCCTTTTTTTGTGGTCTCCTTGGGAAGGAACCAGAGAAGCAGGTGAGCAAGTTTAGATTAGCTGGTTTGAGTAATTTTAGTGGGTTCTGGGTTTGGGGATGTTCTCAATGGTTACATTCCGGATCTGGGTGATTAGGGCAGGTGCAAGGGCTCCAGGGCATACAGGGGCTTCACAGAGGAGGAGTTTAGGGTACAAACACTAGACTTGTCCATTTGCATTGAAAGGCTCTGTATGGTACTGTATGGTACAAATCCCAAACCATTTTCAGGAATTTGTTGACCCTGGGAGGGGCAGACCTTCCAGGGTCAGCAAGGCTCCGAATGTCGAAGCACCAAAATAAAAGGAACTGTTTAATACAATAATAAAGTGTAGGTTACCTGATGCCTAGAAGGATACATTTCAGAGGCTTATGGAATAAATCTCCCAGAAGAAATGAGAAAGTGCAATTTTAGTCAAAGGTGAATACAAATGATAAGCAAACCCATAGCTAGGGAGAGATGAGAGGAAGAAAACAGAAAAAAATGGGACTCCAGAGCAGTGAAAGAACCATGTAATGTGACAGTTTGAATCTTTTAGACTCTAGAATATTCATCAACATTCATATTCATCAATATTCATAACACATCAGAAAACACAAACATCAAATACTGAGGAATTTTAAAAAATGGTATTTTCCATACTAGTCCATGAAAATATATATAATATTCCAATTATATAAATTCTAAAAAGTGCAAATAAATATATAGTAACCTCAGCATTTTTTGAGAGGTTGGTGGGGGTAAAGGAGTGAGGCACAGGAATCTTAGGGTGATGGATACTGCCATTTTCTTGATGGTGGTCTGAGTTTTACCTATGTGTAGATATGTCAGAACTCATTCATTTTAGGCTTAAATATACATTTTGGCATTTATCAATTATGCTTCAATAAATCTGTAAAAAAAAGGAAACAGGAAGAATTATAAGAACAAAAATCAAATATACATTGCCCAAATTTGATCCCCAAAATATACAAAAAGACTACCTTTGGATTTGGAGGCAGAGTCATCCTTAAATATAGAGCTCAGAGGTAGTTCTGTAAATGTTGTCATCCTAAAAAAACAATAAATATTCAAAGTTGGTTACTATTTATTTCTAAAGCCATACTAGGCTTTAGAATGAAGAAGCACACCATATTGATTGCAAGGAGCAAAACAGTCTATTGCCTTACAGGACCCTGTTTTAAAAAATCCAGGGAGATCTCCAAATCTATTCTTTGAGGAAAGCATTATCTTCTAATTTTTTTAAGATTTATTTATTTATGCATACAAGAGCTGGGGTACAGGCCAGAGATGAAGGGGGTGAGAGGATTCACCAGAGAGATCGGGAGCAGAACAGGCATATTGAAATACACTGCTGAGGGAAGCAGTGGGCGAGACAGGAGAGGTCTGCTACGCTATGTGGGCTGTTCCCTGGCTGGCTGGGTATTGAACTTGTGCTACAGAGATTGCGGACTGCTTCATAGTGCGGTGCTTAACCTCTTGAGCCACCAGGGAGGCCCCTCTTCTAATTTTTTAATGAAATATAATTGTTGGTCAAATGGTACAAATTTTCCATTATGAGATGAGTAAGTCCTAACTGTGGCTAATGGTACCAAAAGGTGTACTTGCTGAAAGGTATTAATACTCCTCTAATTTTTATCTGGAGTTGACAACACTGTTGTCAAGACTCAGGTGCATGACTAGAAAGAAAGCAGGGTTCTGGCGCCATCGTGTGGAGACACTGGAGAAGGCTCAGCTCAGAGGCTGGTGTATGTGTCAGAGGAAGAACTGCAGCACAAAGTGGGTGTACAGTGCTGTTGTGTAAAGACTAGGGGTCTCCTTCAGAAACTTAGGTCATTTCTTAATCAACACAAAATGATGAGAGTTCTTTAATATGTATAAGGATGATATGGAGAATCCTGTTCAAATGAAGTATCTCTAAGACTCCCAAGAAGGATGTCAACCCCACTTTTGGTGAAAGATGAAACAATTCCCAAATGGCTATTTTGAATAATATCTTAAGATTAATCTAAAAATAACATCACACACACACACATACCTCCTTTCTCTGACCACAGTGAAAAACCGTGGCTTTGTCAAGTTCACAGCATGGCTTGGTGTTAAGATGGAGACTTAGTGTTCCCAGCTGTCACGAGGGGCAGACAGGCACTTCCCCAGTTGCCAGAAATTAATGACATCCCACCACCTGCTTGGGATGTCGCTTTCTCAATATTCCAGTCAAGGTGTCATTTCTATCAAACTTATTAATTTGAAATTACTCATCAAAAATGTATATGATTTCAATTTTCGAGCCTTAGTTAGCCAGGGTACAGAGCAAAGACAAAGCGTCTAGATTCCTGTCATTTGCCTCATAATAAAAAGTTTGATGCAAACTCAGCTCGGGGAACTTTTGGAAAAGACCACCCCTCGTGAACACTGCTCAGAATGATCCGACCCCCTCCCCAAAAGCAGGCACTGCAGTGGGGTGAAGTCTGTTTGAAATGCATGGCTCATAACGAATATTGGCATCTCCCCGTGAGCACTGACGCTGAGTCCATCCTGCTCTTTGTCCTACAAACAGGGCCCTTTGGGACAGGTCCCAGCTTCCAGAAGTAACAAGAAGGCAACTGAGCTGGAACAGAAAGGGGTGGAGGGGAAGGGGGAAAGGAGATGAGTTGGGAGGAGAGAAAGAGGGGAGGGGTGAATAAGAGAAGACTCTGTGTCCCACATCAGCAAAGGACTTCCCAGTGTTTTTTTAAATAACAGCTTTCACTGAAATGTATCACTCAAACCATTTTTTAAAATTATGAATACCACAAAGAAATGCACCTTCTTTGTCCACGTGGAGATAAGGCGGTTGGAATTAGTTGCACAGTCACTCTTAGCGAGTGTGATACATTTCTGCTGTGCCCTTCATAGCATGAAGGCATGAGCTGCGCACCCCACCAGGTGGATACTCAGCTCCCTGGCCTGGCAGCCACCACCACTTGCTACAAGAGGCTCTGATGTCCTGGCTTCTGTGACCCCAGGGACCTCACCTATGCACCCTGTGCTGCTCAAATGTTCTGCTCTCCCCGCCTCCACCCCCGTCTTGGGAGCCTGCCTGAGGAGACTGGACAGATCCAAGGGTCCCAGGCCACTCCCAGCTCACTGCCTGGCCATACAAGGAAGTCAGGTTTCTGCTCCCAGGCACGCAGGAGGCGGGGAGGGCTTGGAGGACGGGGTAAACACAGCCTCTCCCCTCCTGCCAACAGGCCAGCTTTGCGCCCAAACACGTCTTTTGCTGAAAGTTGTAAATCCTCATTTAACGAACACTTGGCCTTCCTGGAATAACCATGGCCTCAGGTCTGGCAGAAGGGGCTATGCATTAATTTTAGCACTTAACCTGATGAGAAAATATATTATTGAGCAAATAAATATAATAAAGATTCCAGCAGAACTTCCAGCCCAGGTGCAATGAACATTCCAATGCAGGCATAATTAACAAGTTTGCTTACTTACAGCTCCTTCCCTTTCAAGATTCATGGCCAGGGCCTCAGCACTCTTATCTACAAGGTCGGGCAGCCAACTAGCTGGCCTCTCTCTCCAAAGCCATCCCCGAATGCCTGCCTCTTTCCCCCCTTGTCTTGCCCCCCTTGTCTGGGGCAATGCACTTGTCTGTCTTTCCCCCCTTGCCCCCCTTGCCCCCTTTGCTGCAAATGGTGGTGCCTGCTCAAAAACAACGTTATCAATGTAACAGATATGGAGACAGTTGTGTATAAAAGGAACCCTTGGTCTTTAAACCGATGCTCAGACCTTATGGGGCTCCCTAGGTCTGGGACCTCATGCATGAGTAATAAAGCTTCTCCTGACCTCACCATTCCTGAAGTACCGCTTGTTCTTCCTCTGCCTGGGTGAAAGGCTAGAATTTTTCTACAACAAACCTAGTGCTCAGATACTCAGCCTGTATGTCCTTTGCCCAGGGCTGTCCAGTGGGGCATGGGGACTCCTCTGGCCTCCACAGAGAAGCTGTGACTCCACAGTGGAAAGACAGCGTTTCCTGATCTGTAACTTAACCCTGGACTCTTGCTCAACTTGGTGAGTCTGAAGTGCCAACTCTCAGGGCCTCTCCTCCCTCCACCTGCCAGGTAGCAGCCAGCAGTCCACACAGGTGTTCTGTCTCGCGCACTTGCGCTGTCGCTCTCTCCCCCACCCCGCCCACCCCACTACATGGTTGTCTCCCAGCCACACATGTTCTTTCTGGACGCCTCTTCCAGAACAGCCCTGCCCTGCCATGTGATACCTTCTCAGTGCACAGCACACCTCTCTCTGTCTCTTTCTTTGTCTCTGTTTCCCTCTTTCTCTGTGTCTTTGTGTCTCTGTTCACACCCCCCCCACCCCCCACATTTAACACTTTGGTAGGAAACGCCCTCCAGGGACTCCTGCTTCCTTCCCTCTTAGTCCACGTGCATCTAATTGCCACTGATCTTCATCAGGTCCCAGCTACTCCAGAGTCTGGAAAAGACCACAGCACCTCCAACAGATCCTGTTGTGCTATGTCTTATCAATAGAGTTAAGGGAAAAAATTCTGCAAACCTATTAACCGGAAAGCAGACCCTACAGAGAAACTTGGTGTTTCCTTTCCTTCCCTCTATCTTGGTTCTGAGTCCAGGAAGCTCACAGCCGAACATGACCCAGTGGCAGCCATGCTGCCCTGAGACTGCTACTACCAGCCCACAGTCGCCTCATCATCTAACTTTCTGCTTGCCCTTGAGTCACCTCTCTTTATGCATGTGCTTCACTTTGGTTGTCTGACTTTTAAAAATCTGAGTAAGTTTGAGAAGAAAGTTCTGAGCCCTCCACTGAGGTCATACTCTTGGAGCCTGAGTGGAAGGCCAATGGCCAAGCAGTGGCAGAGCCCAAGCCGGTCACCGGGGAAACAAAGGTTTCCATGCGCAGACACTGCAGGCAGTGTGTCCCAGCCAAGCAGGCAGAGGTCAAGTGAGGCCAGGACAGAGAATGGCTGCTTGGTCCCAGTCCCTGGCGCTGCTCTGAGGCTGGGTGAGGAGCACCGGCCAGGGTCCCTCAGATCTGCAGGTGGGAGAACCAGTCTGCTCAGGCAGAGCTCTAGGAGCTTCCTCCCATGCAGAGCAAGGACAGGGCCCACGAAGAGGGGGAGAGGAGCTCCAGTTATTGTCTGCTTTGGATAGTCATGCCTAAGTGAATCCTCAGTAATTCCCAGCTAGACAAATTAACTTAGTGTTTCTAATAACCAATTACACTGGCTCCAGTAAACGTCGACTTCCTTGCTAATGGCAATAATTCCTCAGTCTTTCCCTGCACTTCTTGCTGGGTCTAAGCAGAGCCATTTTAATGTCAGATGTGAAATGGAAGCTGGAAGCAGAAGAACAGGCAAGAAGCCATGTGCAGCAAGCACAAAGGAAAAAAAGACCAAAAACACTAGGGCAATAGGAAGATGAGGACAGCAGAGAGATGTCTAGTGACAAGAATTGGCAGGACTTCTATCTTGATTAGTAAAACTAGGTTCAAAGGTAAGTTTGGTCCCAGGATTTTCCCTTCGTCACCTGTCAAGCAGTTAACGTGAGGGGCAAGTTAATAAGAATCTCACACAGGGACCTGTCAGAGGGCTTTGTATTTGCCCCCAGATGCCCTCTGAGTCATGAATACATGTCATTTTACCAAGAACGTCTCTCTCTTTCTACAGAAACATCTTTCTCTCTTTTGGAGACTCTTCAAACAAAAAGATAGCAAAAAAATAAACACTAGAAAATAATGAGGCCTGTGCAGCTGACCCTAACCCTAACTGACACCTCCTATTTTGAGTTTATGACCTTTTCTGATCTGATCGCTTAGGTAATGTTATTCAAATAGTGCTTTTTAACATACTATATAATAAAATAATAAACACTGAAATTTTTAAAGGAAGAGACAAGACTTGGAAATTGTGCACTAGCATTGAAAGCAGACTATGGGCCCCAGAGTTCAATTGCAAGGCAAAACTAAAAAAAAAAAAAAAAAAAAAAAAAGAACTGATTCTGCCCAAGAGTAACAGTGAAAACGCAACTATTTTCCTTCCACATGTGTTCGTAGTGGAGGATGGGGGACTGTCAGGTTCTGTTTTGTCCAGCTACTGCAGAATCTTCTATCAGTTTGCCCCTTCATGTCTGTAGGTATCCAGATCAAGTCAGGGCTTGGCAGAGTGCCTTCATGAATCAATAATTCTGAGTCAGAATGCGATAAACACACAGACACAAAATGGGAAGGAGTTTGGAGAAGGAACTGATGACTGCTCATGCAAACGTCACATAAGACTTTGGTTGGGAGAATTCCATTTGGGAGCAAGGCCTCCAGGCAGAGAGGGGCTGTATCCCCACTCCAGGATGGACCACCTCTGCAGACAAGCGTGGGGACACCTTCTCTCTCTCTGTTATGTTGAAAAAACCTTGAAGGCAGTGGTAGGTTTCAATATCAGTCTCCCATAAGCAATTTCAAAAGGCAATAAGGGATGAGATGGAGTAGGCAGTACAGTTTAAGACCTGAAAAATTTTATTGCTAGAGTGCCTTAGGTTCAGATATCAGGGCCATAACTTGACCTCAGCCAGACTACTTCCCCACTACTTCCCCACTACAGCCAGACTACTTCCCCTAATGCTCTCTTTTAGAAAACGAGGAGGGTGGATTGTGTGATCATTAAAGCCCCTTCCACTTCCTGTGAGTTTCCAGGGAAACACAGGTACCTAAAATATTAGAAATTGGCATAAACTATAAGTAAGAAACGTGTCAGTTAGGGTTAGCTTCACTGCAGAAAATAGAAAACTCAAGCTAAGCATAAAGGTCTATCCTTTCACAGCAAAGGAGTCTAAAGAAAGGCAATCCTTAGTTGTTCAACAGATCCACAAAGTTCTCAGAGCCAAGCTTCTTTTACAGTTCCCTCTGCTACATTTATCAATGACCGTATCTTCTACATCACCTCATGCTCCATGAAAGGTGACGTGGATTCTGCAATCACAGCTACATTCCAACAGTAGCACTTGGTTTGACTCATTCTAAGGAGTCTTTCTGGAAATCCTATTGCATAATTCCACTTTATTGCCTGAGCTGGACTAGAGTCACTTGGCCACACCCATCAGCACAGAAGGAACAGCCTTTCCCCAGCCCAGGGAGGGGAAATGAACTGAGTCCATCACAATAGCCTCTTCATTGCTCTTTGAATGGTGAATGGTGGACTTGTAGGTTGTCACAAGAATATCAAGGTCAAGGAGCAGAGACAGATGCATTGGATGAATTATTAGGATATTAAGTAAATCGCCCTCACCACAGCAAGGCCTGCTTGATAAAAATCCCCTATTCCTGGGAGTTTTCCCATGTTCTTTTTCATCTGAGTTTGGAAGATGTTTATGTCAACTACATGTAATCTATGTGGAAAAAAAGCTTTTGTTTCCCTTAAAGATCATTCAAGAATGAATTAATTAAGTTTGGGAAGAGAAGGATAAGACCCACCTGGAATGTACAACCAGATGTTTAAACTTTTAGAAAAGATTGGGAGAAATTAAGGCATGGTCCTGAAGATGCTTCCTTGTGTCTGAAATTTTAAAAATTGTGACACTTCAACCAAATGTCTTTGCTCTGAAAACTTTCCAAGGAAGTTATCATGAGCTTGGCTCCTTTGGAAAGAGCCACCTTTTTGATGCCAACAAAGCATTCAGATCTGACTGACTGCATGGCATAAGTACTTCAAATGTTTTCTCTTCCAGAACTCTCTGGGATATGGAAAACAAGAGGCTACAATCCAGGGTAATAAAAATGTTAAATGAGCCAAACATTTGAAGGCAGGAAAACCTTGTGATGCATGTTTATTACTTGACATTTCATCTGCCCCAAAACAAGGCTAAATGATGAGTTTCTTGTTGTAACTGTGAGGTGAGGAGACCCCAAAGCTCTCTAATTATTAAGAAATGGGGAAAAAAAATTCTACAGTGTTTTGACTGATAATATGATATGCATAAAATGCTTTTGATCTTCATTTGTATTCACCATAATATTTTGTATTCTGCAATACCAATATGTAAAATAGCAACAACAAAAAATGCAACCAAAGAAAATCTTCTGGGGGGAAGGGATTAAAGAATGCCACTATGCAGTTTGGAGAAACTGAGAAACAAGAAATTGTTGAGTGATTATTTTCAAACGGTCATCGTATGGAGATAGCTAGAGCAGTGATGAGGCTCCTCAATAGTGTTGCAGGAAGAAGGGAGCAGAGATCTGAGAGCAAAGCCAATATCCCCACTGATGCAGGACCAAGGACACCCAATCTTCCCTGGGGATGGGGCTCAATGACCTGTGTGGGCTTCTAAGGTGAGAGTGGGTCCCTATGGAGATAGTGAAGAGAACCCCCTCGTCTGCCTCCTGGCAGCCTTACCTGGCCTGTTGCCAAGCTCACTGCATGTGACATGCCGCTCTATGACTAACTGCAGAAGTCTGTGGCTTGTATCAGGATCTGAAAAAGTTGAAAACTTGCTAGACCCTGGCATGCATCTCTCACTGCTCAATGTTTAGCCATTTGCAAGCATTATTGTTCAGAGCTTGGATATTTCAGTGTGTTTGTATTTAAACGCCTAGGCCTTGAACCATTTGGTTTTGATAAGAAAGTAAGGGGGCTTTAAGAATCAGTCATTGTAAACTCAATCTTGTAATGCTCAGGGAAGGTTTGAAGTTCTGTTTGGGGGCAATATGCAAATTGATATTCTGATTTAGCATTTCACAATTAAAATATAACCCATCTAACCTGACCATGTGTGCCAGTCACACGGTCAGGGATTTACAGAGAAACAGGACCAGTGGTGTATATAGAGGGACAGATGTAAGAGAATATTCACTCAAGAAATGGGCTGATGTGTTGGCAGGGGCCGAGAAGCCCCGTGATCTACCCTCTGCAGCTGGAAACCTGGTGGTGGAGTGACACAGACTGAGCCTGAAGGCCTGAGGACCAGGAGCGCTAATGTCCAAGAGTCAGAGAACCTGGACAGGCCAGCCCAAGCAGACAGCAAATTCTCCTTTCCTCTCTCTGCCTTTTGTTCTGTTAGGTCCTCAGTAGGCTGAATGGAGTCCACCCACATGGGGAGGACCACCTGCTTTACTGAGTCCACTGGTTCAAATGCTAATCTCATCCAAAAACGTCCTCCCAGAAGCACTCAGAAATAACGTTTGGCCAGGTATCTTGGCCCCCCCATGACCCAGTCAAGAATCAGGCTGAAGCATAAATTAAAGCTCACACTGTAACAGGCTCAGAGAAGGAGTTGGAGCGGGAGGTGAATCTAGCTGGAGGCAAGCATCCAAACTAAATTTTTTACGCCCAGCCTCCACATTTTGCCTCAGGGAGCTGTATAGCAAATAGCTTGTTTAGGCTGCGAATAGGGGCTTCTCCCAGTTAATAGAGCCACCCTTTTCTGAGTGCCTCTTTTCCATTCCTGTTCATTGGACATTTATTTTGCATCCAGAGCTGTGCCATCCCTGCCACAAACTGCCCATGGCCCCTTTATGGAACAATTTTGGGGGCTACCTGAACCACAAACCCAGAGCTAGGTGCCCCCTGGCCTACATCCCAAGTGGGAGTGGGCTCCATCTCAGTGGCAGGTGCTGGCACCAGATGAAGCTCTGCAAAAATTCAGTTTGTTGTTAATCACCCACTATACTGGTGGGTGAATTACAATTTCACTTTGGGGGTTTTCCAACAGAACTAGGAGCCTCAGCTGACAACAAGGAACAGTTCAGGTTTCCTTAGGTAAGAACTGTCCTTAGGCAGACATCTGTGCTCTCCTGGCTAATGTGCCTTTGCTCTCCTGGCTAATGCGCCCTGGCTAATGCGCCTTTGCTTATCTCCAAAGCCAAGCCTTTCCTGTGCTGTCTCCATGCCCCACAGGCCCTCTAGTGCCTAGGCCTGGTCCAGAGTCATGTAGCTGCAGAGCTCCCCGGATTCACTTTTTGCCTTTCATCCTGGGCGGGTAACCAGGGCACCCCAGTCCCTGAGGGCACAGGCCTCGGTTGTTGCCAGGCAGCAATGCCCACGTTTGTCCACCAGTTGGAGAACCCCCTAACATGCCTTTTCTCGACCTGAGGGTGTAGCCTGGGGAAGCTGGAGGAATATGTGGGCTTCTCTGAGGCTCCAGAGCACAAACCCCCTGGAGGAATCACGCGGGAAGAGGGTTCAGGCCCAGCACTATGTACAGTAAGGAAAAAATGTCAGGCTTTTCTGCCCTCCCGCCATCAGGATAGATGATGAATCCTTGTGGTCCTGAATGCATGCCTGATGGCGGGCACCTGGAGTAGGGTGTGGGCCTAGGTAGATGGGATTCACCTGGGCTAAGACTGTGCTTTTTAAGGATGGCGTCACGGGACGCCAGTAGAAGCCAAAAGAGAAGCCCGAGAAGGAAGCAGAGAAGCCAAATGCGGAGGCCAAGAGAAGGCCAGAGAGCCCAAAATGAGGACCTGCTGGGGGCCGGGAGGCCTGCGAGCCTACTGGCCCCCCAGCGCCCCTGCCTGCCATGTACCTAGTAATCCCAATAAAAACCTGCAAACCCACTGAGGACTCTGACTCCTCCTTTACCTGGTCTGCTGGATCCTAGAAAACCTGCACCGTGGCCGTTCCTGACCCTACAACTATCTCTAGCTTTGCTCCTCCCACCTATGATGCTCCCCTCAACTGCCATGGTCCCGCCCACCTAGGGTACCCCTCCCCACTAGCCGCATCCCTTTCTTGTTTTCCTTCCCCCACCTGTGGTGCTTTCCCTGCCCTCTGGGATGCGTGCCCCTAACGATGCTCCCCCGCTGCCCACCTGTGGCGCTCAGCGTCTGCGCTACTCCCACCCACCTGTGGTGCTCAGTCGGCGCCGGTTCGTGATCCTCCACCTGCTATACACCCAACCACCTTGCACCCCCTCCCAAGGCGCTTCCCAGTGGGCCACTCCGGGCGCACGCGACCCGCCCCTCTCTGCCCATTGGCCCGCGGGCGCAGCGGGCGGGGCGGCGGTTCCAAGGAACCGCGGCGCGGGCGGGGCGCACTGCCCGCTGAGCACCCGGCGCGTCGCTGTCTCCAGGCCTCCTAGCCATGGACGACGAGGACTCGAGCCGCAAAGTCTCCCTCCGAAGGTTCCTGGAGCAGCTCTCCGGGGCTGGCAAGGCCATCGGAGTGCTGACCAGCGGCGGGGATGCCCAGGGTGAGCGACCGCCTAGCCCAACCCGGAGGCGAGAGGGTTGCGGGGCGAGGCGGGTGGGGGCTGGGGAGGAAAGAGAGGGAGGCGGAGGAAAAGGGATGGTGGGATCCGAAAGAAGAGGTGGGGACACCTGCAGGAAGAGATGGGGACACCTGGAAGAAGAGATGGGGGCACCTAGGAGTGGGAATGGCAATAGAAGGACGAAGGATGCGGGCCACAAGGAAAAAGGATGTGGGGCACAGGGAGAGGGGATGGGGAACAGGGCAAGGGTAGACAATTGATGGGGGTACCGGGGATTAGCAGGGCCAAGCGCCGGGGTGGGGGCGAGGGGAGCAGGGCGAAACAAATAGGGAGTGCCAGGGATAGACCCAGGGGAGGGAAGCCCCGGTGCAGGAGCCGCAGGGGTGCCTTCCGGGCTGCGGGCGCGTGGGTGCAACCTCTGAAGTGGCCACTGTGCGGGCAGAGAGGAGCAAGGGAAGTGGCTGTAGGATCCTTTATCAGGAAGCTCAAATAATTTTTTCATCTCCACGTTTGTTTTTTAAATTGGAACTGGCGCGGGAGTCACCCGGAATCCCTCGAATATCATTCCTCCCTGAGTCACAGGATGGGATCGGACGCCCCTCCTTAAGCTTGGTCTTCCCGCCGCCCCACTCTCTGCGGGAGGAAAACGGCCGGGTTCCCGGCGCGCCCCCCGCGCACTCGCGCCCCGGGCGCGGCGCAGGCTGGGGCCCGCGGCTGCTGCATTGCGGGCCGTAGCGGGCGCGTTGGGGTCCTGCGGGGGTTGCCCCTCTGGCCCCGCACGTCCTCGTGTTTCCGCTGGGTGATTTTTCAAAAGGGCTTGTGCGGCTCTGATCTCCAGTTAGCTTCCGGCTGGTGACAAAACTGAAAACTAAAATGGATCTTTAGGCCCTTCTTGCCGGCCTCCCTGGATGGGGAGGACCGGGAAGCGAGGCGGGAACTCCGGGGATGCCACAGCTCTCGAGACACGATTCCAGGCACCACCACCACCCCCAACACACACACACACACATACACGCCACCACCAGGCAATGTGGAGGCTGATTTCGGGGAAGGGTGGGGGAGAGACCCCAACCCCAGATCCTGTGGACTCACGAAGAGGATATTTAAATTTAGGGCCGGGGTGAGGGCTGTGGAATCGGCGACATGGCTGTTCTACTGGTGGTGGGAACGCAGGATATCTTAGACCGTGGGGTTTCCGGGGCCAGGTGAAAGCTTGGGTAATGCAGAAACAATCGCTAGAAGGCAGACGTCTGTGCCTTCCTGGCTAATGCGCCTCTGGAGCTGAAGGATCACGCCGGCTTAAAACAGTCCCAGAGCTGGGTTTTGGTTTTCATTTCCCCTGCTCCTTGCACTCCCGCACTCCAGATCAGCTCAGAGTCCCTGATGCCTTCTTTTCGTTTGTTTCAAGGCTGCGCACGATGGAGAGATGCTCAGGGAATGCATCTGGCACTCTGGCCCTCAGCCCACCCTGCGGGCTGACCTTCCCCTCGCCCTTGAGCCGGGAAGGGCGGGGCCGGCGCGGGTGTGGCGGGTCGGGGCTCTGGGGCCGCCCCGCCTGCCTACGTGATGCCAGGCCCGTCGCTGCCTGCAGGTCCTGCTTGGTGCTCTGGGCCTTAGGCACCTGCTACATGTGGGCAACAGCCGTGGGGACATGCGCCCCTTTGGCTCACAGAGTCCCCTAGCCTGGGTCCCTTGCAAAGCCTAATAAAGACGTGAATTGGCTGAGAGGACAGTCAACCGGCCCTGACTCCACAGGTCAGAGGTGTCCGAAGGAAGCAGGGATGTTCTCATTAGGTGTAATAGTGAAGTGATTCCCAGCATAAACGTTGCAGGGGGGCCGGGTAAAAAAGTGATATGGCAAAGACTGGGGTTGGGGAAATAGAGGCTTGAGATAGATGACTTGGCCCTGAGGTGCTCTAGGTAGGAACAGTAGGGGTCTCCATGAAGCTGAGAGTGGCTTCCCTGTCACATGGCTTCAGAAGCATTTGCCTCCCAGAACATGAGGCACGCAATTTAGGAAGCATCTTAGAGTGAACCTTATGCTAGGGCTCCAAAGACAGTGAGCCGTTAACACAGGAAGAGGAACTGATCTCTTTGGCCACAGACTTCAAGGTCAGAGTTTCAAGGTTATTTAGAATGAAGGTGCTGTGTCTGTTGACAAGAAAATGTTTGTGGGTCATTTTTTTTTTTTTTTTGAGTCTTTGTCCAAAAGTTTGCTTAACTACCTGGTGGTGCAATAGACAGAATCAGTCTTGTCTGTTATCTACGCTGGCCCTGCCACTTGTGAGCTGTCATAAATACAAAAGGCGGTAAGTCCACATTCTTCTCCACAGTGGAAAAGGATCCTTTTGAGATTCTTTTTCTGAGGATTATCATCTGAGAATTGCCATGGTCGGTATCTGCCAGGTGAGTGGGAGATGCTGGTCTCAGCAGGTGCACCTGTGAGCGTTTCCTGCTCTCAGCTGCCCATTTGGGCTGTGACCGGAAAGCCCACATGGCTGGTTGTGTGGGAATATCCCCAGACAGAACTCAGGCTGCTGGTCTGGTGTTTTCTTGGAATTCATGCCAAGCACGATCTGTTTTGATCCTGCTCCCTGTTGATGGAGCGTCTGGATGCCTTTCTTTCTGAGAAAGTCGGCCCTGAGATGTGTTCCAAGAGTCTGGGATTAGTGGTAGCTAGTTTACAGACCCCTAGCAGAGGTTATTCTCAACACGCTATTGGTTGCACCCTCATTCTTTGCTATTTTATCTTGATTCTAATTTATGTCAGTGTTGCATTTTCCCTATGATAGAAGAATTGTGCTGGTAAGCTAGTGAGCCAGGTGAATATATTCAAGTTCCACTTCAAGGGTATTTTTCTAATCAGATGTAAGAGTCTGATAAAATTCCATGTTGAGATGATTCTAGCTTCTGTTCTTCAGGTGCATTTTAGGCTCTGAGAGATTCACAGTTCTTATCTCAGGTCTAATTTTACAACTCCAACATTCGTATTTCTTTATTATTGAAGGTGGGTAGAAAGACTCACAAAGAGATCAAAAGTGACTAGGTTAAGGTTCTACTCTGTGGCAGTTGCAACATTTAAACCAAGTTATTTTGTTCTTGATCCCAAATACTTACCAGTAGACCATGTTCTTTTAGCCAAGGTTATAAAGTCTAGTTATGGCTCAAAGGTGAGCAGACCTCAAAATGCTCACAATTACAGAAAATTTCTTTTCCCAAACAGAGGGCGGCTGAAGCCTTGCGCCACTCGATACCAAAGCGATATTGTTTTCCCAATGGAACTTATATGATTGCTTTTAAAAACCAGAACGTCCCCCATCTATATTCTGACTCCACCAACCCTGTCTCTAAGGAAGAGCCTTTCTGAGGCTAATTATTTTTCTGATTCTTTGGGTATTTTTCATTGTCACAAGGAATAGACGTCTGCAAATTTTAACTGATTTTTTTCACTAAAACAAATTCCACAAACCTGGATGGATAGATTCCCTGAGAGTCCACCCCCACACAATATTGTCTCACACGCCAAAAGTGACTCATGGTCTTGGACACAGAATGTGGGCTGTGGGAGGCCTGGTGCAGCCGAGAAGGCTGAGGAATCAAGGGCATCCTTACGTGGAGTGAACCTTGCGTACCACAAAGGAAACCCTACTTATCATTATTTACAGAAAAATAATCTTATCATTATTTACAGGAATAATCCTTTGAGACAGGATCCTGGTAAGTGATAGGACCAGGCCACGTGGGAGTAGAGACCTGTGAACATTAACCAGTATGTTTTGGTGCCTAGTACACAGCATAGCCTTTCCAGGCCCTCAACCATCAGTGGAAGTAAACTATTTGTGGAAATTCCTGAAATCTCTCTAAGGAATCATGGACCACTTCCTTTCACAAAATGGCAAATGACTGACACTTCTAGCTGTCCTCTCTCATATCATTCAATGAATTTAAGCCTCGTGGAAAATTTAAGCCTAATGGAAAATACTCTGTTGTACAGAGCAATATGTGGAGATATTTATGCCTCTTGCTAAGCCCTGCTGACCTGTGCAAAGGGAAATTGAGAACAGTGCATCCTGGGAATGCAAATAAAATGTGTCACTCATTCAGTTGACGCTTAACAGCTGGGCATTTTTTGTGATCTTTCCAGAATAGCATGCTTTCCCTTTGGTTACAGAAAACCAAAAGCTTTTATATGGGACTCAGACCTTTTACCCAGGAATTTGGGGCTATTTAAATACTCTCTACCAACTGAGGGCCATGAGTAGCAATTACAAATACAATTAAGAAGATTGGAGAGGAACCTGGTAAAGGCAAACAGGAGCACAGCAGTGTCATCCATATTGTAATTAAGTTGAAAAGGTGTCTTTGGATAAAGAACAGATGGTCCTATGCTTAAAAAAAAAAAAGTAGTTGTTACTCTTTTAAGGAACTTTGCATAGAGATATATTTTTATTTGACATGGAAGTATCTGCTAGGAGGTCCCGTTGCCCAGCCCCCCCTTCTTTATTCTCCTTGTCTTCTCCACCTTGTAGTTAGTCTAGGGAATTACAGTAATTGTGCCTGTCAGGACAGAAGACAGTAGCAAATGCATGGCAGAGCTGTGTGCTGAGCAGCAAGAGGTATTTATAGATCCTTCCAGGTCCTGTTCTCCATGGTAGGGGGACAGGGTTTCCGGGTTTCACCTGCAAAATGAAGAAAGTGGGTCCTTCCATCTTGTCTGCTTCCTCCCTCCCACCCTTCTCTTTAATCACTATCTCCAGGCAGAGGAACTGGAGCAAAAGTAAAAAGGTGGCTGCCCTGATGAGAAAGTCACCAGCCCCACTGCCCCTGGGGCCCAGAACAGCATCCCCCTCTCGCTGCAGGGCTGGCTGAGACCAGACCAAGACTTCGTGGGTCTAGGGGAGCCCTCAGATTTGCCCTGGGTGCTGCTGGTCTCTCAGGTGGGGCTGGGATCACACGTGAGTCAAGGTTACGGGTGCTGAGACCCTGCCAGTTCAGACATGCCAGCAGTTTCATATGACCTTGTTGTTTCTCAACCTTGATGAAGATCTTGACAGGAAGATTAATGTAGAATGATTGATATAAAGTTATGTGCATCAGGGAGCTGATCAGAAAATGCATTTGACAAGAAAGTGGTTACTAGGCTGGCGCAGGGTAGCCTCCTGCAGCCTTTCCTCCTGATTTTTTTTCAGCTCTGGTTTCTAACAGGAAACCAGAGTTGCTGCCCTTTTTATTTAATCATCTGCAGGCTAGTAGTGGCCACCCCTGTGGAAGTCATGCTTTCATCAGGAGGAGGGGCCCTCTCCCTCAGAGAGTCATACCACCATGATGGCGCAGGCTGTCATGCAAATCACAAGGTGCTGTTTCCAGAAGCAATCTGTTTCCCAGAGGATCTGGGACAGCCAAGGGTCCAGGGCTTTCCACCTGGCCTACAAGGTGTGAGCTACAGAAAGGTGTAAGCAGATAGGAGGCTGGCAGAGGCTGGGAGGAAGCAGTCAGGGTGGAGATGGGTGAGGCTGGGGCAGGGTCAGGTAGTGAGGACTTTGATTTAGCTGTGTCTGCTGGAAGCCATGTGAAGGACTGGCTGCCTCTGATAAGAACAGCGTGCAGAGGGGAGAGAATACCGTGCTCAGGGGATCTTGGGGAGCAGGACTGGTCATAGGTGGAGGGTTGCAGGTGTGGAGCTGAGCACAAGGCAGGATGCCACCATGGAGGGGGCTGAGAGGCATGGGATGGATTTGTAAGTGGACAGTTTGACCTCAGGTAACACTCTTCTGTGCTGCATGAAAAAAGGAAGGGTGTGGGAGCAGAGGTGGAGACAGGTAAGTAGGGAAGATATTCTTTATCTAGTGCTGATGCTAGTGAATGATGGGAAATGCATCATGAAACAGGAAATAACTGCATTAGGTGTCTGGAATGGAACATCCAGCCCCTTTAATGAGAGAGATACAAGGAGTGTGTGGAGAGATGCAAGGAGTAGATTCAAACATGCTGTCGAATAGAAAAGAGGGAGCAGGGGGAATCCCCACTAGATAGGCAACTTTAAACTATCTAGTCACCCCATTTAAAAAAATAAATAAGAGGAACAGGTGAAATTAATTTTAAGCATATTTCAATACACCATCATTATAAAGATGATTAATAAGATATTTCACACTTTTTCCAGGCTGTCTTTGAAATCCAGTGTGTATCTGACATGGTACATCTCAGTGTAGACAAGCCTCTTGTTGCCAATAACCATGGTAGCACACAGTGGGACTCCAGGGGCTTAGTGTCGTCGCTCCTGTTTAGGGATCCACGCTGAATGTTGATGAGGAAGTTTGAGTGACATGAAGGGGACAGCTGTGTTCTGGTGTCTGCGTCTGACTGGATGCAAGCATGTGTCAGGCACCCTCCCTGGTGACCCTGGAGTGTCCTCGTCCAGATGTTCCCTTGGCTGGCCTCCATCGTCACCTTCTCTCATTTTGTCTTGAATAGCACTTCTCAAGTAGATTGGCTTAGCTCCATAATCCATAGAACCCACCTACTACAGCCCCTTTCCACGCCCCGTGCTCTACTTAATCATCGACTAGCACTTGTCCCTTTCTGCTACTGGATCCCACCATGGCCAGGGCGTCCCCCTGATTGTCAGCAAATCAGCCCTGGAAAAGAGTACTCAATAAATGGATGAGTACTGTACTCATAAATGGATGCATGAATGAGTAAATGAGTGAGAACCCCCTTATAAACTGACTTTTACCACAAAGCTGGGTGATTTGGATAGTGCAAGAGTCAGGAAAGCTCCCACTTAATAGCTTTGTTTCACAGGGATGTCAGCATTGAAGTACGTTCTCCTAGGATATTTCCCCTCCCATGCCTAAATGATTAAACAGGAAGTTTTATGGAGAATTTTAGTAGCACAAGCAAGATTAGATATTTTCAGTGTGTTTTCTGACATATGCTAACATTTTGCTTTTGTGGAAGATAGTTGCAGAAAATCAGTCTAAGGCATAGAGAGAGCTGCAGAGACCTGACTCAGTCATAGCAAAGCAGTAATTCGAATGTGAAGACACCCTGGACCTGTGCCCCAGCGAACAAGTGTACCATTACTACAAGCTCCACACTGTGCTGTCACCCTCAAAAAGATAAACAAAGGAATGTTTGACCAGACCTACATGTCCACAAAAAAAAAATCCTTTAAGAAAAAGATCCTTAAGATTAATATTTTATGACACATATTTGTTGCATTTCTCACACATAGATTGCATCAGCTCATAGAGATGACAACCCCCTAAAAAATGTATGATCCTCAGGAATCTCACCTCAGAATGTTCAGTGATTGCCAGATACCAAGCTAAAACAAATACTTTGTTGTAGAATAATTAATGTCATTTTTCCATTGTTCTCTGCCCACCTTTTAAAAATACAAGCTGTTACCTATCTCAGGAAAGGTACAGCTGACCAGAAACTTTGTTACTATCCCTTGGGCTCATCCTCCTTTGATTCTGAAAATGAAACTCCTTTCACTTTTTCTTATCACAGTGGTGATTATTATTTCAGTCCACACTTTAGGATTCAGATGAAAACTCCATCGACTTAGGGAAAAATGAGTAAGAGGATGGAATAGTCTGAGTTTATTTTTCAAAAAGGAGTTTAATTATGGAAAAGTCAGGAATGGTTATGACTGCTGAGAACTATACAGGGAAAATGGCTCCAGGAGACCCAAAAGGATTCAGTAAGGAGGTTTACCACATAGGAAGTGTAATGAACCCAATTATTTTATTAGAGTCAGCATAGTCCTATTTCTTACAAATTAGTCAAAGTATAAATTTTATCAGAACTGGATCTCAGGAAGCATTTGGAAACAGGAAGCTCCTACCCACACCCTGACATCAAGGAAGAAATTATGGTAATAATTACCTTACCTGCTTGGTAATTTAGTAAGAAGCTATTCAGGTGCAATGTCAAGAAAGCAATTTAGAATCTATTCTTCCTAATACATTTACAGTAATTATCACACTTTCCCACTTAGCACCTCCCTAGTGGCTTCAAGGTGTGTTTATTTCTATTTCTCTTACAGATCTAATTTCCCTCAGGACAGGGGTTTAGATTCTTACAAATAATGGAGAGATTTCCAGCTACTAAGATCCTTGCTTGTAAGCAGGAGGATATTTTCTGACGGAAATTATTCTGAGAGTTGTTTTATTTCCCGGTCGGGCTAATAACACAAAAGCAAAAGGGAAGAATCCGCTGTGCCTGAGGAGGTTAGTAAAACAGCAGCTCTGGCAGGGGAAAAGGCAGAAACCGCCCTGTCTTCTTCTAGTAGAGGCACTGAGCCAGGGACAGAGAGAGCACCAACAAACCCACAGGCAGGCCCACGCCCAGGGCTGAGAGACCCAGGCCGTGTTCCCTGTGTGTGAAAAGGAGGCCCTGCAAGGATATAGGCTCTATTTTCCTTGCTTTTGTCCTCCAGGCTCCCTTTCTCACAGGTTCCCTCCTGCCTGGCTGGCCCAGCAGTGGCAGGGCATCTTGCACATAAATGCAAGCAGGGGGTTACAAGCCCAAGGAATTAAATAGGAATTTGGGCCTACCTGACACTTTTTCTTAAGTTCCCTTTGGTGATTCTCCTCAGGTATTGTGATAGAGGGAACTGGGACAGATATCTTTTAGAGTTAGAAAGAAAACTGAGGTTTTCATTTCAGCCTGGCCATTTGCCGAGTTTGTTGCCTTTGACTAATCAGTTTATCTCTTGGAGCTGGACTGCTGCCCTCCCAGGAGTCTCAGGACCTGGCGGGCTTGCTGCGGGATCCACCCAGTGCTCAGGCCCCACAGTGGCAAGATGCCAGCCACCTCCCCTCCAGGCCCCAATCAGGACCACTCTGTCCCAGGAAAAGAGCAGCCATAACTAAATCACCAGTCAGCAGGTGAGCGGAGGCCCTATGGGGTCGGGTGCACTGGATCTCAGGATGCACTGAGCTTGGTAGAGATGTAGATGCTCAAGCTCCTGCCTTCCTGGGTACCCCAGGACTTTGGGAGTCACCCTGCACAGCCTGGTGCAGGTTAGTGGGAATGCCAGTGTGGGTGATACTGGCCCACCCCAGAGGCAGACTATGGGCTGATGTGAACTTGTTCAGACCTCTTGGGACAGAGGTTCTAGTTAGGGTCAGATTTATTCCACTTGGGGTCTCCTGGGATCACCTCTGGATCCTGTCCTACTCGTCACAATTTCATTCCTTCTCTCATTTTTTACCTCTTTCTAAAATGTGTCCTTTATCACACCTTTATAATAAAGAAACAACTCTGCAAATGAGATCTTCGAAGGGGGCAGTGCAGGGAGGTTGAGGGCATTAATCGTGCCTCTCACCAAGTGGTAAAGTGCTGCTGCTAAATTGTTTGGTGATTAATTTATCAGTGACAGTGTTCATAGAATAAAGTCCTAGACACATGGAAGTTGTGAGAAGTAACCGTAAGGAACTGCGCTTCTATCAGTCAGGGTCCAAGGATCGAGGCTATGGCGCACACCTGACAGTGCAGGTGTCAGCACAGCACACAGGTGGGGTAAAATGCCACAGGTGTGTGAGATAAAACACGAGTGTGATAAAGCGCCGCATGTGTTCATGAGGGGCAGGGCAGCCCTTTGCTGCCAGGAATTGGTGGAGTGTTGTCCTGGGGCCTGAGAGGGTGCTGGGCTCCCACATTGGGACGTGGCCCCCGTAGTCATGGGGAGCTCCTGGGAGCTGTGCTCAGGCCTGAGAGCTGTGGCTCCTGCTGTCCAAGGGTGAGCATCCAGGTGGAAGCCAGCAGGTAGGGAGATCTTTCCCAGAGAGGTCAGTTTTACCTGCCAGGCTCTGGAGAATCCACGGGAAGAAGGTGGCTGTTTTCATGTTTTAGGGAAAGAATGTTGATACTAACACAGAAAACACCTCAGTAAAAAGGGCTTGTGGCTACTTAGGGCTCAATGACAGTGATGGATGTCAGCCTCAAATTAGTTTGTTGTTTTTTTTTTTTTCTTTTTGAGACCTTATGCGGCGATCTCCCAAGGGAAGGACAGGGGAAAGAGAGTTTTGGGGTATCTTTTATCTGGCAGTTTTTTAAGTTATGTTTATTGGGGTAATGTAATGTTGGTTTGCAGTACTTAGGGGTACACTTACGGTTCACACCTCTGCAAATGTGCGTTACCACCTCACACCCGCCACCAAGTCCCAACGATTCTCCACCACTGTCCAGTGGGCCTCCTGCCCCTCTTGGAATTCTTTAAGAACTTCTATTTTAGAGCAGTTCACAGCAAAACATGAGGGGAAGCCATAGAGATTCCCTACATACCCCCTGCCCTTACCACGCTCCCCAGGCACAGCCTTCTCCTATTAACACTCCACACCAGATGATACATTTGTTATCATTGATCCTACACCAATGCCTCATACATACCTCAAACCCAGGGTTTACAGAAGGGTTCTTGCTGCTGTGCCTTCTATGGGTTTATACAAATGTATAATGAGCAGGTATCCACCATGATAATACCATCCAGAGTGATTTCCCTGCCCTAAAAATCCTGGTGCTCTTCCTATTCATTCCTCATCCCAACTCCTGGCAATCGCTAATCTGTTTACTATCTCCACAGTTTTCCCTTTTACAGAATTTTAAAGGTTCTTTTAACAGGAAAAGATGTATTTATAAATTACTGGTATAATAACAAAGAAAGGAGGAAAAAACTTTTAATATACTGGCTTATTGTGGATAATGTTTGCGGGAGACAGTGGGGTTCAAGAGGAAATGTTGGGAGAAGACATTTTGTGGACAGGAGCTATCAAGAAGATTGGCAGTAACCAACTTGAGAGAAAGACAAAAGTTCTGACATTTAGTGAGATCAAGAACACACGAAGAGGTGATGATAATGAGGGTAAAATACTTAATGCACTTTGAGAGACAAGCACCAATTGATCAGGAGGTCATTAAGATTTGTTGGGTGGGGCCTCCCCAGAGGCACTGCGGTTGAGCACTGTGTTGCGAAGCTGCCCACAGCCTTTGCAGCGCCGGTTCGATCCCCGGCCACTGAGCGAGGGTCCCACATGGCGCGCAGACCTCTCCTGCCATGCCCACTGCTCCCCTCAGCAGTGTACTTCATCAGTCAGTCTGCCTGCTCTGCTCTCCCCTCTGGCTCTGGTGAATTCTCTCACCCTCCCGCGCTTCTGACTGTACCCAGTGCTTGTAAAAATAAATAAATAAATCTTTTTTTAAAAAAAAAAAAGATTTGTTGGGTGATAAACTAGATTTAAACATGAATAATGAGACCAGTAACATCTAGCATCTCCACATATACAGAGATATTAGGTATATATTTTATTCATAGATGTGAGATATATATTAAGCATGGATTTATTTTAAAGATACCCCAACTTTTTTCAAGTGTCACTTTTCAGAAGGGAACAGCCCTAAGGTTCTGGCTCAGCATAATTAGAAAATTTTTAACCATCCCTGGGCTGGTTTGCCATGCAAATGTATATAAATTATTTCCTTGTCTGTTAAATACAGTCCCAGAAAGTCACATTACCTTTTAGTTGTTTATTTACCAGCAGTATCTATACTCTACCCACTCCAGGATCTTTATCCCTGACCTTTGTTTCTGAAATTTAAATTTACAGAAAGGTGAGTTGCAGCTGTTGGCGTCCAGGAGGTGTTTGGCTGGAAGCCTACATGCTGGTCACCACAGGATTTGGACAAAATCATTTCTAAAGAAAAGGCCTCTGTCCTTTTCTCTGCTCTCCTGATGGGCCTTAGCTGGTCCACTAAGACCAGCGAAGACACAGGACTTTGCAGATGTTAAATCTTGACCTGTTCACTGGGGTCTGAACAATGGTTCTATGGCACAGATGGCTTCTCAGAAATGCACCTTCACTGGAGAGCAAAATGTCGTGTGACAGACTTACATTTAATTTATTTTAAGTAAAGCCCTCTAGGGAAAATGTCCCAGTTTTTTCTTGATTGGGTATTATTTATAGTACACTGGTTGGGTTTAATTTCTCTTTTGATAAAATTGCGTGACTTGTATCTAAGGCAATTGACGAATATATATATATATATTTTTTTTAAGATTTATTTATTTTTATACAAGAGCTGGGGTACAGGCCAGAGGCACAGGAGGGTGAGAGGATTCACCAGAGACAGAGCGGGAAGCAGAACAGGCAAAGAACCAAAATACACTGCTGAGGGGAGCAGCGGGCGCAACAGGAGAGGTCTGCTGCGCCATGTGGGATTCTCGCCGGCTGGCCAGGATCACACCCGCACTGCAGGGCTGTGCACGGCTTCACAGTGCTGTGCTCAGTTTTTTCTTGATTGGGTATTATTTATAGTACACTGGTTGAGTTTAATTTCTCTTTAGATAAAATTGCATGACTTGTATCTAAGGCAATTGACGAATATATTTTTAGCACTTGTAACTGGTCATGAAAAAATCTATTTTCCATCTCCACCTCAGGTCACAGAGATTGCCAGGTGAGCCTCGGTTACAGAGAGTTAGGGGCCAGCACTGGAGCAGCCCCTGTCCTATCCATAACACTGTCCCATTCCTTTTGCAGGTATGAATGCTGCTGTCCGCGCTGTTGTGCGCATGGGAATATACGTAGGAGCCAAAGTGTACTTCATCTATGAGGTCAGTGCTCCCTCACATTCCTGCTTTCTCTGACTCTCCGGAATGCCTGCCCGAGGGCCAGTGACCATAGCCCAGAGCTGCAGGTGAACTGCAGGGAGCCCAGTCACCCAAGGGGCACCTGGGGTCAAGTTACCTGGAGTCTGCATGCCTTTATTGAGGTGCAGGGCTGTGAGATCCTGTGATGGAGTGAGGATGGAAAGGAGGTCCTGTCACAAAATACCATTTTGATATCAACGTGTTGGTCTTGACTTCTAGAATAAATTCTCTCCAATTGACTATATTTATTTGTACCTCTCCTTCCTCATGGAGTGACCTATTCATTTAATGTAGAGACTGAATTTGAATAATAAATGGAGAAAAGCAAGTACTTTGAGCTTTGCATCATTAATGTAAAATCTAGATGTGCTCCCTAATAATTGCTTGTGCGTAAACTTCAAAATTAAGAGTCTGAAATAAAACAGCAGTGATTGTCCCTTATCTCCTGCTTTTGAGGTCCTGGAAACTTAGAAATCTTTGGAGGGAAGGCACCAATATAATTTGGACCCTATGATGTATTTCAAAAATTATTGGGAAAAAATTAGGTTTTATATTTTGTAAAGCATAAGAAGGCTTAAATATGGAAAGAAGAATATCTTATTTTTACTTTAATGTTTTTTAATTGAGGTAACATTGGTTTATAACACTATATGAATTTAGGAGTGTAGGCTTGCCATCTCTTCAGATGTACGTTACCACACCTACCACCAAAACTCCCTTAGTCCTACATGGGAGTCTCCTTCCCTCCCCATCTGGGAGCCTTAATTCTACAAGCACATTTCTATAGTTTGTTTTGGTGTAATTCTCTCTCTTCCTTTGCTTTGTTTCATTATATTCCACATAAGTGAGATCATCCTGTTTATGTCTTTCTCCTGATTTATTTCACTTAGCAAAATCCCCTCCAGTTCCACCCATGTTGTTGCAATGGGAAGACTTCACCTTTTTATAGCTGCATAGTATTCCATTTTGTATTTATACAAGAAGAAAATATTTTAATCGCTTAATTCCTCCAAAATCACTGAGTATTTTATTCTTTTATACCAGTATTATATATGTGATACACTAGAAGGAAATAAATATGTGTACTATAAAAATTGTAGCAAATACATTTTGTATAGTTATTTTCTACCTTCTGCTCTAGTCGTTCCTCAACTATTGCTTTATCTAAATTCCATCCAATTGTTGTATCATTTACTCAGCCTTTTATTTACTTAATCACTGCATCCCCAAGCATCTAGTTAGGTCACTCCTCATTTTTCAACTCTCATAACATAACCAGAGCTATATTAGCATTTAAAGCTATTCTGTGTTTGTGTTATTACCGTGTCACAAGATACCTCACTGATTGAGTTAAAAGGGATGGTCCTTACAAAGGGCTAATAAGTTTTTGAAACTTATTCCAACCCACGCCACCAGCCTGCCATGCACAGCAGTGGCAGTACCAAATCCTCAGTCCTGTGTGTGGGCTTCTAACTCCTGAGAACA
This sequence comes from Talpa occidentalis, assembly GCF_014898055.3. Lineage (NCBI taxonomy): Eukaryota > Metazoa > Chordata > Mammalia > Eulipotyphla > Talpidae > Talpa > Talpa occidentalis. The sequence continues at coordinate 53,572,416 of NW_023601433.1, forward strand.
GGTTCAGTTCCTGGGTCTGTTTACTGAGCCATTTTCTCCTTCTGTCAAGTGGCTGGCTGTTCATAGTCTGTGTTCCCAATGACCATTTGCTCACAGTTTGCTGGAGGGGTGTTTTCTCCAAGATTTGCTTTGTTTTTTTCAACTGTGACTCTGTGGGTTAGTTTTTACCCGATTTGGTGTTGTTGAAGGGTAACTATGATCAAAGCTTTCCTGGACTATTGTTTTATCATTTTCCATTAGGATCTTTGAGGGTCAAGTTGCCCTTGTGAGTGACTCCCCATGGGCTTGCTCTGCTCACTGACCTGGGGTGAGCACATCGCCACCCCTCACATTTTACCTCCTCCCTCCCTGCAATGTGTGACTTTGCATACAGTAGCTAAAGTGAACTTCTGCTGCTGCAGAAGAGTGTACAGGCAGGTGCACAGGTTCCTCTGCCCTTTTAATTTTGGGAGGGGAAGGTTTGCATTCTGCCTTACAATGTGAGCAAATGCACACCCTGGCCTGAAAACAAAGCCTACTAAGTGAGCCTGGGCCTCAGAATCTCTGGGGGTTCAAGCTCCCTTGGATCAGGCCTTTCTGTCATAATTAGCAAGGTGTTTTCAGATTCCTGGAGATGAATTTATCTAGTCTCCTGCTGTGGTCCTGATCTCCCTGGTGAAGTCATCACTATTGTACCAGCTCTGTCACAACAGAAACACTGGATCCCCAGGCGGACTCTAGGGACATGGGGAGGGGTGGAAGGAGTCATTTAAGTATTTCCTCATGAAAGAACCTGAGTCCTCCCATGAACAGGTGACCTGCTTTTGTCTATACTTGTCACTGGGGGCGGGAGGCTGAGAAGAGCTTGAATCCCCCACCCTCCCATCTAGCCAGTAAAGGGATGTGTTTTTACCCCGGAAATTCTCCAAAGTTGGAGACATTTTTATTTTAATGGGGATGGGGGACTGGCATCTAGTGGGGGGACGCCAGGGATGCTGTTCCACATCTTATGATGCAAAGAACAGCCTCACAACATGGAATTTTTTGGTCCCCCAAATGTCATTAGTGCCAGGGTCAAACACATTAAAGGGCCAGATCTCTCTTTGGTGCAAAGGTCAGTAGTCAGAAGGGTGGGGTTAGGGGATGCTGGGTATTTTTGTTGTATCTTTGAATATCAAAACCAATACAGTGACTTGTCAACTCTAAATGATCTTTAGATGTAAGAGGGTTTTTGTGTGTGTGTGTGTGTGTGTGTTTGCTTATTGATAAAGTGCCCTGCAACTGTGCATCTGAGTTCTGAGGCTACTGAGATGTATCCGGACCCTAACTAGTAGATGTTCCACAGTTTAAAATTAAGGACTTGGGAAGGAATGTTTAGGGTGTGCCTGTGCCTTAGAACACTAGGGCTTCCCATGAAGGTGTGTTGATACAGGGGAGCAGATTTATTCTCTCCATTGTCGATGAGGAAGATGGCTCTGAGGCCCACTTTCCTCACAGGTAATGAAGACTTTGTTACTGATATTTTTGGAGTGCTGCATCCTTCACGTCCTGGGTGAGGAGAGTCAGCTGGTGGAGTCCTGAAACTGAACAGATCCCACTTCCTCCTGGAAAATGCAGTTCCTTCCTTAGAAAGCTACCAAAGAGAATCCTGACATGGAGATAGCATTAGGACTGTCTTGATTTCCATGCACCCTAGGCTGAGGGTGTGTCAAGAGCATGACTGAAAGGAAAATGGGCTGCCTCACAACTGAAATTGCCTATTGAGGTTACCTGCCATTTTGCAACTGTCATCACACAACCAGGTTATTCTGTACTTGGTGTCTAGTGACTCCAAGATAATGGCATTGAGAGAATACAATGCTTTTCATGACCCCTCCCCACCAAGAAAGATAGAAGTTGTTGAATCTGTTCTTTATGTCCTTGCAGAAGGGGCTTCTGGATGCCAGTCTCACTCAAATCTTCAATTCCAAGTCCCAGGGACTCTCATACCCACAGGACTCTGCACAAGTGGGCATCAGTATTGTCTCGTTGAACGAGTTGGGTTGGGGAATCATCTCTGTCACAGCTGTGCCGAATCTGAATTCTCAAGTGCAAACATTTCAGAAATCTGCCTGTTTTTTTCTCATTTGACCAACAAACCTCAGTAAGGCAGTGTGACTTGCTCTCTGCCTCGAGTGGCCATCCCTAAGGTGGTGTGAGGTCAGTCTCATTCCCTGCAGCATCTGCTTCACATCCTGTACCTCCCCACTGCTGCCATGTCTCTCCCCAAGGCTTGGGGAGATGGTTGAGGATGTGCAGTGTGTTGCTGGGTGATGGAGATAAGTAAATGAATCTTCTGGTTCTGTCTCCTCATCTGTTCAGTGAAAATCAATGACCCTTCCTGCACTTGGAACAGCTTTGAGATGAACTGCACATTGGGGCAGGGAAGGGGGCTTTGGGGTGCAATGCCATGATTTAGATGCTTTGACTCCATTGGGTTGGGGCAGGCACAGAATCAGGGCGCCTGCCTGCTCTCACTTCCCATAACTGTGGAAACCCAGTCTCCTTAGTTGACTGCTGTCTGGTCAGGCACTGCTGGGCAGGAACAGGGTTTCCTACTGAACCACAGCAGGACCATTGGCATTTGCAGCTGGCTGGTCCGAGATGCCCAGTGACCAAGCATGTTTGGCAGCGTCCCTGCTTCTGCCCACTCCTCCCCTCTAGTGGGAGGGTCAGAAATGTCCTCAGACATCAGAGAGCACCTCCTGGAGGCCATGCTCACCCTCCATGGGTTTTACCACCCTAGAACTCTTTGGGTTCAAATTTAGAAGGCGTTGGGTTTTATTTTTTTAAAGCATCGTTTTATTATGTTTCCAACATTTGTGTTCATTTGTAGTTTAGTATGTGAGTCACCAAGAACTTTTGAAGTTACTAGAACCCACACACCCCAACAGTGAACAGGTCAGCATTATTTCAATGAAGGGTTTTTGGGTTCTTTTCTTTAGCAGAAAGTGAGTGGAAAGTGTAAATAAATCAGAAAAACCTGCCAGATCTCTGGCCCCAGATTTGTTGTTTGGCTGTTGCTGGTGCTGGGTCTGTCTGGAGTGATGTGAGGTGCATGAGGAGCCTGTGGGCACCAGCCAGGGAGAAGGGGAAGAGGGCGAGCCACCCAGTCTTTCCACCTAATGAGCCAATTGTTTTTGTTTTTGCCTTTTAAGCTGGGATTTTCCTTAGAAACCTTGTAAGTGCCTTTAGCTTCTTGGAGAGGGCATGGCAAGTACATCACATGCTCTGGCAAGAGACCGCCAGAGCAGATGGGCCTGGGTTGGGAGGAGCAGAACCAAGAGAGCAAGGCCCTACATTCTGTGATGCTGCTGACGCAGCTGCAGAAATAGTCTAGTTGTATTTGGCTTAAGATGAGGGTTCACTGAAATACACTGCTGAGGGGAGCAGCAGGCGAGGCAGGGGAGGTCTGCTGCGACATGTGGGTAGATCCCTGGCCAGGGATTGAACTCATGCCACAGTGGCTGGAGTTAGCTTGATATTGCTGAGACTTTAACCCCTGAGCCACCACCTCTGGCCTACACCCCAGTTCTTTTATGCATAAATAAATAAAAATAAATCTTTAAAAACAAAAGAGAGATGTGGGTTCACTACCCTATCCACAGAGGGTTTTTCTGAAGATTTGAAAGAAAAGCATTC
>NW_023601433.1:53576175-53606175 GCF_014898055.3 Talpa occidentalis
TCATGTTGCTTATTCAGTAGTAAGTTTCATGTGGTTATTTAAAGTGTAGAATATCTGTTCTGAGAATATATGGAGACCTTAATGTAATAGTAATCAAAGACATAATTTCTTAGCTCTAATATATTTAAGTTTTAGTGGAGAGATCAATAATACCATTCTAAAATAATATGAAGTAATAATAATACTTAACACCCCAAAACACCTAATATGATAGGCATTGTGAAAAGTCTCCAAAATCCATTATCTATATCAGATTTTTTTCTAGCATTGGCATTATTAACATTGTAATTGGATAATTCTTTCTTTGTGGTGGGGGGAGATCTGTCCTATGCATTGGAAGGTATTTAGCAGTTTCTCTGACTCTACCTATTAGCTACCAATAACAATTTTACTTCTTCCATTCATGACAAAGAAAGATGTCTCAAGATATTGCTAACTATCTTCTTGGGAGTAAAATACCCACCCTCATAAAAAGCTACTGATCTATATTAAATTGTGCAAAATTCTATAGAAGAGAAACTCTAATTATCCCTATTTTCCAGATTAAAAACAGTAGAAAATGTAATTTACCAACATAGGTGCCCATTTTTTCTGTAACACCAGTTAATGCCTAGATACTAATGTTACCAAAGAAAAACTCCAGCTGTACTCATATTCAGGTTCAAAACTTCCTACAAACTATCTATAACACAATTCTTTTTAAAATTCTGTGAAGGGCTTCCCCCAGTGGCGCAGTGGTTGAGCGCTGGGTTGCGAAGCTGCCCGCAGCCTCTGCAGCGTCGGTTTGATCCCTGGCCACTGGGCGAGGGTCCCACATGGCATGCAGAACTCTCCTGATGCTCACTGCTCCCCTCAGCAGTGTATTTCGTCCTTCTGCCTGTTCTGCTCTCTGCTCTGGCTCTGGTGAATTCTCTCACCCTCTGGTGCTTCTGACTCTACCCAGTGCTTGTATAAATAAATAAATAAATAAATCTTTTAAAAATAAATAAATAAATAAAATTCTGTGAAATCAGAGGTCTCTTACATTAATGGGAAAAAAATAAACATATGGATGTATGATAGTAGTAGCATAGCCAATTCAGTACATTCTAATAAAGCATTCCCCACTTCCCACAGATGAATGGATTCAAACTGGAATATTAGATGAATTATTTATCAAAAAATATTTATTGAACATCGCTTACATGTGGGTCCCTCCTGTTTTGTGACCTATGAAGCAAGATGTATAAATTACAAGATCTAATTATAAGGAAAGGTAAATAGCTTTATGTGTGCTATCACAAGGCAGTACTTGCTTAATTACTATTTGAGTAAAAAAGTAATAAACAAAATATGAGTTCCAAAGAAAGGAAATAGCTAAGAGTTGGGTAGTCTGAGAGGGCTTATTGGAAGAGGAGTGACTTGAGTTACCTATTGAATAACTAAAATATATGAGTAAAAGGAAATCTTAAGTATAATGAAGAGTGAACAAGGAGTCAATGAAGTAAGAAATTTATGAGAAGTGAGATTATAAAGGCAGACAGTTACATTATAAAATGCTGAGTAATAAATGCAAAAATTTCTGTCTGTATCCTTGTAGGAATTAGACTGCTATAAAAGATTTTAAGCAATAATAGGATACAAAGAAGGTAGCTGTTCAGAAGACTAAACTGGTAACAGTTGGGTAGGACTTATTACATAAAAGCCAGGGAAAAGGATAATCTAGGATATAATTCAGAAATAAGACTTTCAAATCAGAATGGTAGTGATAACAGCAAATAAACTGGTCATTCAAGGGAATTCTGTTATTTAGGTGGAGTACAGAATTACTCATTACAGCAATTATAATCACATTAATTCTGATCCATACTCAGTAGAACTGAGTATATAATCACAAAGATAGGCACAATGATCAAATTAGCAAGAGTGAATGTGCAACTAGTTAAGCTAAGATTCTCCTTTCAGTAAGTTTCCTTGATACTGACTTTTTTTTCCATTCTGTGGTATGTCCTGAGATATTCTATATGTTGGCATGCAATGAAGATCTCTTAAAAGCAACATCTGTGTTACCAATTTAACTACAGTCTAGGGAGCATGACTCAAAGTTATTATAGTTATTATCTATAAAAGGAGCAGAGAAATAATGGATTGAGACTTTTTATCTGCTTCAAAGAATCTACTATAATAAATACTACCTAAACTAACTAAAATGGTACCTGTTTATCAGCCTAAAGAATCAAAGACAATGTTCTCCACACTCTATGTTACTTGGTCATATTTTTTTGTAGATTATTCATCTTCTTCTTTCTTTCCCTCTCAAGTTTACATTTCTCTCCACCTAACTTTGATTTCTTCCATTTAAGAATTGGTGGAGGAATAAGATTAAAATAAACCAGTCATCAATGAAACACCTAAGTAACTCTAATGAGGAAGGATATAGAATAAGCAATAGGGAAACCTGACCTATATTGCCCTGGCCAGTCTGCTCTTTATAGATGATGCTGGAAATTGAGTTTGCTGATCATGGTAATATGTTACAATAAAAAACACAATATACAGATAACAGTAACATTAATGCTTGGAACAACTTTCTATATAGATCAAATTGGAGAAGATCCACAAAGTTCCAGAAGCTCAGAAAAATCCTCCAGGTCACCCAAATAAATGTCCCATCTGCTTACTGATGCCTGAAATTACATAGTAAGAGTTTCATTTCTTAGCCCCAAGCATTTGATTCCTGTTAAAATGCAAATCTCCTGGGCATGGCAATACTCTAAGTTATTGCTAAATCCCAGAAAAAAATGATTTTCAGAGACTTATTTTAAAGCAGATTTTGACAAGAAAAGAGTTTGAGGCTACTGGACCCTGGAAAGGAGTGGAACAGTATAACTTTAGTAGAGGGAGACCAGGAAAGGGTGAGGGAAGGGAATAAAAAAAGAAGAATGCAAACTGCAACAGGGAGCATATAAAAAGAAATTATCTTTTCTGAATCTGAGAGTAAATATTGCTAACTAAGAATGTATTTCCTTCATCACTGATTTCTACCCATTAACCATATTGCAGAACTCAATGAATGTGTTTTTCCAAATGTATAGCTAGGGTAGGAATAGATTCCTCTAACTTCATAAAGGTGATTAATGTGATTTTTCTTTACCAGTATGGTTGCAGTGCCTAGAAATTTCCCTAAACTTCCGCATCTCCCCTTTTTTCCTCTTGAATTTCAGTATTTCTCTTTTAAGCATAGGTGTGCAAATTTAGTAATTTACTTGGACGTTATTATAAATTTCTCAGGCACATTATTTACAAAAATATTGTTTCATTCAACCATCTTATTGAAATTGCACCACTAACTTAGCCCAAGTGAATCTGATCTCTAATACCATATTAACTGAACTATTAAATATAGTTCTTATTTAATCTATACAATGCAGTCATGATCCAATTCTCCAAACATCTTTGAGTTTGCCAAAAAATGCTTTCTTCTTTAAATTAATTTATTTATCTTTAATTGAGGCAATATTTGGATATACCAAGCAGGTATTTCCACCATAGTACACCCAAAACACAATCCCCTTAGTCCACCACCATAGTCCACCACCACCATGCTTCCCTCTTTTTTCTTATTTGTCCCCTGCTCCCTCCACCTCCTGGATGCTTCTAAACTAAAAGCCAGAAAAAGACAAGCTGTGGAAAAAGAATTCAGTCTTATTTAGGTTGCGATCTATGACAGCAGTATCTATAAAACAAAGAACAATTTTTATGGTTTTTAAAGAAAATCAGAGTAATTTTTCAGCTGTAAATTTACTTTTTTCTGCCTTCCAAAACTCTCTGGGAAAGTAAGAAAACACTTATCTGTGTAACATTTAAATTGAAGATGATCCTTTTGTAGTAAGAGAAATTATTTTGTACTAAGAGAAATAGTCATCTATTCAATTTGGATTGGTATAGTTCAGAGTTCTTTAAATGTACTAATATTAATATGTTCTCTCTATATATTGAGGTAGAGTTTAGGAAAATCATGAGAGTTGAGAACTTACTTACAACAGTAAGTATTTTTTTTATTCTATATTCCAGCTAAATTCTCACCTGTCTTTAGATTTCTTAAAGAGGTTTTATGAAAAATCACTTCTATCTCTTTTACATAGAAAGAATGATCTCTTGAGTAGGTGATGTTCTCCAGGCATATCAGTTGCAACTGAAATTGATGCTGTATCTACAAACATCTAAATTTCAAAGATTTGGAGATCATTCAGTTAATTCTCTTTATTTAAATGGGATGAAAATGGGACCAGAAATGTTGAGTGATGCACCTGGAGACATCCAATAAGGAAAGTCCTTGATGTTGTTTCCTAATCCCATATGCACAAATATTTCACCACAAATTCTACACCAATTGGAAATGGTAAGGATATTTATATATTTAGATTTTGTTAAGTTTCAAAAGATCTAAGTACTTAAATTTTTATGAAAATCAAAAAAAATAGTGAAAATTCTAGGTGGAACAATTCAGAAAGAAAAAGGGAATTTCTAATTTGTATTCATTGCTCAGGATACTGAGGTCCGAAGAGTTCAAGTAGCCAAATTTCATACAATAATAATCTAATTTACTTTATGCCCTTGATGTGGCTGTTTTTCACTCTTTTTAAACCTCCTCATTCTTTACTATTTATTCATATTTAACAACTATACATACATCTCTGATATTTGAAATCTGAACTAGATAATTTCACTAATAGTAGAGAACATCTTTGGTCATGGCTTCCTACCACATCACAAGACCTCTTTGCCTATGAATTCCAGCCAAGGTTTCCTTTCTTCAGTTCTATGATCCTTCACCACTCCTAAAAGCTCTCTCTCAACACATTGTTCTCTGCATGTTTTTGCATCTAATTTTTACTCACAGAGGAATATAGAGTTTCTGAAATCCATGAAAGTGAAGGGATAATAAAACTCATGAAGTGGGTGATTAATGCTACCAGACACTCCTCATGAGGCAGGGTTAGATCCTCTATCCAGAAGCATCAAGAGGCATCAAGTACACATGGGACAGGGCCTCTCTGGTGGTGCAAGGGGTTAAGATGCAACCTATGAAGCTATCACAGCCACTGCAGCCAAGAGTTTGATCCCCGACCAGGGAACTACCCACATGGCACAGTGGACCTCTCCTGTCTTGCCTGCTGCTCCCTTCAGCAGTGTGTTTCAATACTGTTTCAATACTGTTTCAATACAGTGTGTTTCAATACAGCCTATTCTGTTCCCCACTCTGTCTCTGGTAAATCCTCTCACCCCCCCACACACACCTCTGGCCTGCACCCCAGTTCTTGTATGCATAAATAAATAAATCTTTAAAAAAAAAGTATAAACAATACAGATCCCACAGGGGAGGGCACTCAAGGGTTACAGTGACTGTTAAGGGAGAAAGCCACTAAGAGTATGTGTGAATTCCTCCTTTGTTTTTCTTTTTTCCCAAATTATTGGAATTTTATAGCAATAATTTAATAATAATTATTTAATAATAATAATAAATGCATTTTATTTATTGAGATCAATAAAGTAGGTTTACATCTTTTTATCTGCTCTGAAGTCACGAGCCTTTATAAATGAACCCTCCTTTAAAATTAACCTCCCAGTGCCCCTGTCAGCAGAGTGCTAAGAGCAGTAAACAGATTGAGACAAACCCAGTCAAATAATGCTTGGGTTTACATTACACAACAATGAATAAAGGGGTTGTTATATCTATTCATGTCATTAATACTATTGCATACAACTTATACTGAAATAAAAAAATGATAAAGAAATTTCCTTAGGAATGTGTATCAAACAAAATTCAATGGTCTTATAAGCACAGAACTTTAGAATTTAAATTTATTTACTCTCCCATTCCATAAAATGAATAGAGAAACTTCCAACAAATCATACTGTAGGGTTGATAAATTTATAAAAGTCAGGTTTTCCATCTACTCGGAAGAAAGATAATAGAAATACAAAACTATTCATATTTGAAAGGAAATATTTATTTTACTTCCAGATACTTATTTGTGTGTAAGAAACATGCAGTTTCTTTTTCTATGTTATTTATATATAGTTTGGGGAAGTTATAAACAAACTAATGAAATAGGCCACACTTTAAAATGGACTCATTTCTACTTTAGCAACAAGTCCTCAACTATGGAAATTCTATAAACCAGTCAATTTGTTCTCAGAACCAACTCTAAAATGAATTCACTGGAAGCACAGATGCAAAAGATTCAAACAGTGAACTGAATCCAAAAATATAACAACAATCACTTTCATTTTGCCAGATTCAGCTGACCGCTTTTGATGACTTTATGCTTTTCCCTGAAATGTGTGATCAGCTATGACTCTAATACATAATGATTAGAGACAACAATTAGCTCACAACACATTACACCAAATGCCTTGAATTTTTAATTATTGAATCCTGTGGACAGGACTGATGATCACAATGGTATTCTACACTCGGCTGAATCTGGCCCCTACCTCCATCTCCGATTGCATCTTCTTCCTACCCTCTCACAACCTTTCTCTTTCCATCAATCTCTAAGCACCATACTATAGTTTCAAATATGCCCTATTTTGTCTTCTGTGTTTTAGCCTCTGCTTTTTTCTCTGCTGAACTAGAATACCATTTCTTTTCCTCTACTTCATTAATTCCTACTAGTCCTTGAAAATTTCCACAACACATTTCAAGGAAAACTTCTTTAGCAGAGTGTACAGAAGTTCACTGCCTGCCATAGAACCAATCACAAAGTGTAGCTATTATTTATTAACTTGACTATTAACTTATAAGCTATCAATTAATTAATGACCAGAAGTCAAATTTAAAATTAGTCTAAATCATAATAAATTGAAATAAAATTGTTACATTAAAATATGCATTTTTCACAGGATTGTGAACTCTTGCACATATACCAAGTCCAATATTCAATATAGAATGTATAAATGTTTGATGAATAAATGTAATCATATTTTATCAGTTGTAACATCATTGACATTACCAACAGTCACACAAAAAATGATCCCATCTCCTCCTCCACCTCCATTATATATTTCATTAATACATTATTCCTTCTCAATATTGCATTAAGGTTTTCCTTGGTAAATACACATCTATAAATGATAAGCCATCTCAGTATTGCATTCTATTTTTCCATTGGAAAATATACATCTACAAGTCATAGACCAGGATACAATCATTGTATCTCCACTAAAAACTTTTGGAACCAAAAATATTTAAGCATTCTTAAGAAGTAGGATTAGGAAACTTTGCATCATGCTAATATCTATGTAATTATTAAATGCATTCATCCATTTTTCTAACCAATTTTCAATGAGTGTTCAATGCACTGTGCTAAGCTTTATAAAGGAAAAAAAAACGTGAAAAAGACAGTCCTTTTTTATCATGAAGTTTACACTCTCAGAGGTCATAAAGAAAATTGAGCAAACCTTCAGAATATACTTTATAGCTAGAAAAAGAAGTAAAAATGTTAGTCTAAACTAGGTAATTTTTTCAACTAGTAGAACTTAGAAAGAAACAGAAATAGAAAGACTAGTAATTTGGGTGCTATAGGAATGACTGGGTTTTCTATATACTTGGAGGGTAGAATGAGCAGAATTACGCAAACATGTGAAGGAAATAGAATTACACAGAGAACACATGGATTCACAGTGGCTAAACAGTAGTGCTATTCATTGGAAAGCACTTTTTGTAGTGAACAGGGAGGAGAATATGCGTTCAGAGTTCTATATGTCGATCTTTGTACCTGTGGAACATCCAAGAGTAGAGATCCAATATACAACCAGACAAAGGGATATAAAAAGTTTATCATTGGTAGATACTAACCTATGGAAAACAATTGAAGTCTTAAAGGTGAATATGATTCTCCTAATAAGATTGTGTCTTTAGATTACATAGAGAATATGGACAGAGAATAGGGACCTGAAAGAAACTAAACTGCATGTTTTAAATTAGGAGATTATGGTGTGAAACAAGACAAGAAAAACTTCTATTTCAAGAACAAATGTCACTTGGGTTCTAAAGTTTGACAGATACTGAAAGTGATTCATTGCTCTATCAAGAACATGACTGTTGATAATGTTGGCAAAAATTAATGGAAAAGTAGAATCCTTGGAAGAAAATAAATCTTTACGACAAAGCAGTGAAAATATACTGGGGAGGCCAGGCAATATAAATCTATTTAAATAGTTTTTAAAAGGAGAGAAACTAATTAATATACATGTTAGTAGGGGAAATTCTCTCTAATCTTTTGTGTGGGTGAAAATATGTAGAGAAAGCACTGAGTTTTATACTAAATCTCAGCTCTTCCCCAACCAGTCATTTGTGTTACTTTGGGCATATTGTTATTTGAGAGTTTCTTATAAATAGGCATACTAAATATATAATAAGTGTATGCAGTTAGTACCATTCATGCATGGATACTGAAAAAATTGAAGTATTTAAGACCCCAACAATGTGCCTAGCTGAAACTGCACCCAGAAGAATGTGGGTGAACTTGGCTTACTAAAGTAAAGGTTCTAGGACAGCAGGCTCAATAAATAAACTAAGGAAAAATGACAGAGGAGTCAGGAGGGTAGTTGGAAGACATGGGGGGGAGGGTACTCAGTGGGCTATGGTGGAGGATTTGAATGTTCTTGTGCTGGTTGTGATATAACATACCTCTGAAGAGGTGTGAACCAATAAGCTATACTTGTAAACTAACATTGTCACAATAAAAAAATAATACAATTAAAACAACAGCAAAAAGAAAAGCTGGTAGGTATTAGGAAGTTGTTTGGGACATGGAAACTTACTGAGCAAGACAGAATAGAGAGCTGGAGAAAATGAGAAATTGTAATGGGAAGAAGACTGGGTCACTCATGATAGCTGGGATGAAGATTATAAACTTTATATAGAAAAGCAATGAAAGAACACTTAAGAGAATGATTAAATATAGACTCATTGTAAAACTGAGAGCTTTTCCCCAATAATAGTAAATCTCTTTGAAGTCAGAAAATTTGAAGGATTTAGCAACAAAACCATCATCTTGATCATATCATCATCATCATCATCGCCACTGTCATTATCATCACAATTAATATTTCTTGAATGCTTTCCATGTAATAGGAAAAGAGCAAAGCCTTTCCATGTGTTATCTCCTGTAACGCTCATCACAATTTAAATGAAGCATGCATTACTATTATCTTCATTTTAAAGATAAGAACACTGAGAGTTAGATCACTTATTTCACGCAAAGGGCACAAAATCAGTAAGAAGGAGACCCTAATGATAAAAATGCCATAATATTGCAGTTTCAAGAAAGGTATTCAAAGAATAGTGAGTTAAAATCCCATTATACAAATCATATCACTAATTCTTCCAATTTTCTTAAATCCATTGTTATTTTATCTATGAGCAATCTGAAATGAAAAAAAAAAAGAAGTACACAGAGAAAGAATTAAAGAATCAGTGGTAGAACCAGGAAATGGTTGCTGACCCTTTTCTGAGTATTTTCTTAAAATCTTTACTACCTTGTGAATGGAGAGAGAAGGTCCATATTTTACTTTAAAATCTTAAGGAGTTGTGTAATAATCCTGGGCATGTATGATGTAGAAAATGTTATATTTTATATAACATTTTATATAGCATTATATAACATTTTATATAACATCTTTATAAGCATGGGGGTACAGGGGAATATTGCATTCATTTCTTTAATCCTCACATCGAATAATTTTATTTCTTTTAATAGGGACACAGTTCTTTCTGTTGCTCCATTTTTATTCTATTGTGACTTTCACATTGAGTGAAAAATTCTTCCCCCTGTTACATGTTCTCTTATTCTCATAATATACACAAATTTTAACTCAGGCCCCATTACCTTTCCATTTATCCTGAGCTTATAATTCCCTTATTCTGCAATTTTCCTATTTACTGAACCCAGACCCCATTTTGATCACCTGAACACATTTCACTAACATCTGTAACTGCAGTGGATACATATTTTGCCAGCTATCTACATGGAACACTTGCTTCTAGATCAGTAGTACAATTTGTTTTGTCATTCTTACAGTGGAGCAGTCAAACACCTCTAGATTAAAACACAACACTCAATGGATAAAGTCATAAATTAATGGCCTTTAGCCTCAACTAACCACAAAATGCCAAACCCCCTTGCTCTGATTTTTTTTTCCTTTAGTAGTTGGTTTAACTTACCCATCCAAAATTCTGCATAACATTTGGTCATCAGTTCTCCATTACCTTCTCTAATTGTGACAGTTTCTCCATCATTTTGGGGTTGAGGTTTTTTGGCACTCTTTTTATTAACTTTCTGGCACTATATGTTCTAGCCTTGTGTATTTTATGACCAGTCCTAGACTGAGTCATTTCTCCAACAAGCCCCAAATCCTTATTATTGGAGAGCAAAATTAGGCCCTCTAAACTGTCAGAACAAGGAAATAGATACACAGGTTAACGTATATATATATAAATATATATATACACACATTGCATATACATATGCAAATTTTTCTATAGGAATAGGAAGCTAACCCACGTGTTGCAGCAGACCTCTGTTGTCTACCCTGCTGCTCCCCTCAACAGTGTATTTCAGTAGATCCACATCTTCTGCTCCCCACTCTGTCTCTGGTGAACTCTCTCACACCCCCCTGCACCTCTGGCCTGCACCCCAGTTCTTGTATGCATAAATAAATAAAAATAAATATTAAAAAAATACTAATTGGAACAGACATTTGCACTCCTATACTCATTGCAGTACGATTTACAATAGCCAAGTTATGAAGGGAACATTCTTACAATTTTCCTTATCATAGGGGAAAGCATCTCACTGTGAAGTACAATGTTATCTGTAGGTTTTTATAGATTAGTTTTCAAGTTGAGACAGTTTCAATTTATTCTTAGTTGCTGAAAGTTTTCTTTTTCTCTCTTTTTTTTTTTTTTAAGATTTATTTATTTATTTATTTATTTCTACAAGCACTGGGTACGGTCAGAAGCGTGGAAGGGTGAGAGAATTCACCAGAGCCAGAGCAGGGAACAGAACAGGCAGACTGATGAAATACACAGCTGAGGGGAGCAGCGGGCGCCATGTGGGACCCTCGCCAGCAGCCGGGGATCGAACCTGCGTTGCAGAAGCTGCGGGCAGCTTTGCAGCCCAGCACTCAACCGCTGCACCACCAGGGTTGGCCCTGAAAGTTTTAAATGTTAATGTTTGTTGGATTTTGTCAAATGGCTTTTCAGCAGCAATTAATATAGTCATGATTTTTTCCTTTGGACTGTTGATAATGGTAATTGCATTGATTGATTTTGAAATACTGAGTCAATCTTGTATATCTGGAATGTATTCTACTTGATCATGATATGTATTTTCTTGCATTAGTTGATTCAATTTGCTAATATTTTATGGAGGAATTAGATCTGTTTTCATGACAGATAGTGATCTATTTTTTGGCTTAACTTGGCAATTGATTTATCATGGCTATACCAGGATTTTTTAAACAATATTTTAAAAAAATCTTTTCATTTAATCAATTTCTGGCTTATTTAATTTTAATTTCTTCATTGTGTTTTTCTGTTTCGAATTTCACTGATTTCCTAATTTTATTTTATCTTCTCTTCTGTTTGTTTCAGGCTTAAATTACTCCTCATCTTCCAGTTCTCTCAGGTAGAGATTAAGATTATTGATTGTTTACTCTTTCTTCCTGTATGTGCTGTTATTTTGTATCTTTCTTCTTCCCTTTACATTTAACTTAGGTCTTTTTTATTTAAAGTCAGTGGATCTTATATTTTTATCTAATTTTAACATCTCTGTTATTTGGAACATTTAAATGTTTCGCATTTAAAGTGATTATTAATGTATTGGGATTAATATTTACCATGTCTGTACCTATTGTCTCTGTATTGCATCCATTTCTTGTTTCCTCTTTGTCTATATTCTATGGTTTAATTGAGTATTTTATGATTCTATTTTATTGACTTTTTTGATTACAAATCTAAAAAAATTATCAATTGCTTTAGAGTTTGTAGTATATGACCTTATATAAATCTAAGTCCCCTTTCAAATAATACTATACTATTCTATGTAGAGTATATTATATTATCTTATAATATATTATACAGACAATTACAGTATATTGTAATGGACTATTATGTATTATATATAACATAGACTGTATATGTTATATATTATATACAGACTATTTCAAAATCCTTCATTCTCATTTCTTTTGCCATTCATTTCACTAATCCATGCATTATACAATATATTACTATTATTATTATAAATAGTAATCTTTAATAAAGAAAAAATAATTTTATTTCCTTTCCTTTGTCCCTTTTTGATGTTCTTTATATAGTTCTAAGTTTCTTACCTAAATCATCTACTTTTGCTTAAAGAACTTGGTTTTTTGTTCAGTCTCTAAAAGGAACTGGCATTTGTTAATGCTCAATTATTATTTTGTGACAATATATTTAACGAGTAATCTCGTTAAATGAGAGAATCATGTTACCTCATCATGTTCTGTATTTGCAACTATCATTATCTATGTACCCCAGTGGACCATAATTTCTGCAAATATAAGGACCATATATTTGTTTATTTAAATCACAATGTCAAGGACAGAGTCTTGACATAATGAATAAATATCTGCTGAACTGAAATATTACCAAAGCATATTAACAAATACATATATAAACTTCTTAATAATACATGTGCTTTCTATAATTGCTTAGTAAATTATTATTATTACCTTATTACATCAGTACTGCTGCACCTTCCCCTGCAGTGACCTTTAGGGCTAACCGCCCCTAGGTCCGGCTGGGCAACCAGCGCGCAGGGGAAGAACAGCAAAACCCTACCTGCTGCACCTCCCCCCGCAGTGATCTTTAGGAATGGCTTTCGCCACGGTCCCTAGGTCCGGCTGGGCAACCAGCGTGCAGGGGGAGAACAGCCTGAAGCAGAGGAAGTGCAACGGAAGTTCCCTGAAAAGGCAGAAGCTTATCAATAGATAACGACCACCAAGAACCACTACAAGAATGCTAAAAATCTTATCCCTCTTCCTAGAACTACAAACTTTAATCCCTTATTTGTCTTTCTAAACTTCCTTCTTTCTTCTATAATGGTCATTGCTTGTTATGTAGATCACCTCCCTGATAGTGGTAGACTGAGCCCATGAGCAAGCTAATTTCCTTGATATTCATTCCTGTGCTTTTGGAAAACATATATATACTGGTCACAAATTTAGAGAAAATTACACTCAGATTTTCACTCTTGAAGTGTGTCTGTTTGTCATTTCTTTCGCCGACGCCCTGACCACCCTGCACGCTTCTCTCAACCCTGAGGTGGCCTCATCGTCTACTGCTGTGCTGGTCCGTGGCACAGTACATTACCAATATTTAATTTGCTGAGTGACCCTCATGAAAAAAGAAGTACTCAGGTTTTTTGTCTCCAGTTGGAGAGTGGGGCTAGAAACTAAAAATGGGCATAACTAATACTAATTTGTAATAGTAATAATAACTTTCTAGCATTATAATTTTGTGAATAGCTTCACATGTACTATCTCATTAAGCTCTAAGGGAGCCATTTGCTTTCTTGTTCCCATAGCCATGCTTTATTAGCTGATATATTTTTTTTCCTCCATAAGTTTCAGTCTCCTTTGGCACATGGAAAAAATTGATAAACAAATTGAACCTGCACAGGAGTCCTATGTTTTCATAGCTCCTGGGAATTCTTGTTACAAAAGTGAAACATCATTAGGCTTGCATAAAATATCACTCCAAACACTAGAAACAAAATGCATAATTGCTGCTATAATTTTAAAATATTTAAATTTTGAAATTGAAATGGAATTATAGAATTTTGTTGAAAGTTGTTTGTTGAATAGGATTTGATATTCCCTTCAGGATTTATGACTCTCTTGGCTCTCTAGATAGTAAAAAAAGTATCAGATAAAATAAATTTAATAATCCATAATATAAATAAATAGCTACAAAACAGTATTAACATACATTTTACAGCAATTTCTAAAAAAAAATACCTAAAATAATAGTTCTTTGACATGCTCAAGAAAGTTATATTCTCCTCAAAATGAACAATCAGCTCTAAAAGACAATGATTTTTTTAAAATATAGTAACTCAGTAGATGGTAAATCCTAAGGTTTTTAAAGATTGAAGATTGTGGGCCTCCCTGGTGGTGCAGGCGTTTGAGCTCGGTTCTATGAAGCTGTCCGCAACCTCTGCACTGCCGGTTCCATCCCCGCCGGATTTGGAGCAACCCACTTGGCGAGCAGACCTCTCTCCTCTCTCACCCGATGCTCCCCTCAGCAGCGTATTTCATCAGTCTGCCTGTTCCGTTCCCCACTCTGTCTCTGGTGAATCCTCCCACGCTCCTGCGCATCTGAATTGTGCCCCAGCTCTTGTGTAAATAAAATGAATCTTAAAAAAAAAAATGATTGGAGATTGTGCTTCTCTGTATGATAGGGTCCTCCTGTAGTACCCTAGAGCCAGTCAAATTTAGGCTGAATTAATCACCTTTTTACTGATGTACAAATAATCAGGGGCTTCTTACTTTGCTGTTTTCAGAAAGCTTATCAGTGATGTTTCAGTCTTGAAAATGGTGAATAATGATACGTCAAGAACAAACCAAAAATTAAGGAGAGATTTCAAAAAGTAACTAATCCTATGGTCAATATCTTTCTAATATGTTAACTTAGAAGAAAAAAATAACTTGGGTAAACCTGAGCAATGATTACAAATCAGGAGATTATATACTCTAGACGAGAAAGTTAAAAACAGAAAAATTGCAGATGGATCTTGAGCATTTAAGATGTAAAAGAAAATCAAGTGAATGAGATTTAATTTAGATAGACAAAATGCCTTTATAAGAAGAATAATGCCAATGGGATTTATAAATCAAGTGAATACCAATTAGAAGCCAAAATAGCTGAGAAAAAACACAGAAAAGTAGAGTTTTAATATCAAGAGATATAATTAAAAATGTACATTTTGAAAAATAGCACTTTTTACATAAAAGAGTAGACAATTTCTGAAACAGGTTTTCAATCTTCATAAAAAGGTGAAGCAATCCTATGTAAAGCAATTCAAGACCTAGAATAATTCAGTTTAATTCAATAAACATTCATTAAGGGTTTATTGCAGGTTAGGCATGAAGCTAAATATCAAGGTTTAAAAGATTAATAAAATATGAATATGGGGCCTCCCTGGTGGTACAAGGGGTTACACATCAGCACTATGAAGCTATCTACAGCTGCTGCAGCACAAGTTCAATCCCTGACCAGGGAGCTGATCCACATGGCACGACAGATCTCTCATGTCTCACCCACTGCTCTCCTCAACAGTGTAGTTTAGTCAATCCACCTGTTCTGCTCCCTATTCTGTCTCTGGTGAATCCTCTCACCACCCCCACACCTCTGGCCTATATTCCAGTTCTTGTATGCATAAATAAATTTTTAAAAAGTATGAATACTATATGGATGAGCATAGAGTCTGGTTAGGGAAAGTGGCAGATAATCAGATAATCTCAATATATTATAAATATTAAGTAAGTGTTATATGTCAGATACACTAAGTGGCATTAGACTTCAAAATAGGTTGTAAAAATGGGGATATGGTGGTTATAAATGTCAGATGGGTTCACCTGAATCAAATAAACCTCCTTAATTTTTTCCATAAGATCTTAATTCCAGCTCTTAGGGATGAAACGTTTGTTGAGACAGCTATAAAGAAACAACAACAACAATAAAAAAAAAAAAAACTATAAATGAAATGCAACCAGTGGCTAACACTGATATAAGTGCAACTGGGAACAACCAATTTCACAAATTGTTTTCTCTTGTGTTCATGTCTGTTATAAATTGTGAGGCACAATTAGGTATAAAATAGAAACTGAAGGAAATTCTTGAATTGCTTTGTTCAAATTTAAATTTGGGACTTTCACATATGACCCAGATGGAGTAACTCAGATCAGACTTACCCTCAACTGAAAACAACTTAGAAATGAAACAACTACATAAAATAACAGTTTCCAAGGCACTGGCAGTAACTAATCTGTGAGAGACTAGAGACAAGCACAGTGGCATTAAGCTCCTCAGGTTTATTCCCTTGATAGTTTCCTGGATCAACACGAAACCAAGGAGGAGCTAGGTGGTCTCCTGAGTGATGGAGAATACTGTGGGTGTTTCATAATGGTGGTTCTTTTTCTTCCCCTGCCAGAGCTACAACGAAGCTTGTCATCACAAAAACCTGGAGGGGTTCTTGGGTTCTGAGAGGTAAAACTCACAAGAGTTTTAGTCCTCCTCTATAAAACTACAGAAATAAGAAGTAGCATTTTCTTTTCTTTCTTTTTTTTTTTTAAATAGAGGCATGTTTTTATTTATTTATTTGTTTGTTTGTTTGCTTGTTTATACATGCACTGGGTACAGTCAGAAGCGTGGGAGGGTGAGAGAATTCACCAGAGCCAGAGCGGGGAGCAGAGCAGGCAGAAGGACCGAAGTACACTGCTGAGGGGAGCAGCAGGCGGCAGGAGAGGTCTGCATGCCATGTGGGACCCTCCTCCAGTGGCCGGGGAGCAGCCGGGGATCGAACCGGCGCCGCAGAGACCGCGGGCAGCCTCGCAACCCAGCGCTCAACCGCTGCGCCACCGGGGAGGCCCAGAAGTAGTATTTTCAAGCTAATTTACATTTAAATTCTAGTAATTTTCCACAATCCTTACTTAATTGCTCCTATCAATATAAGACACTGTTGCTGGCAAGCCTTCTCTACTGCAACTCTCTGGATGTACTTCCCAGTTCAGATTTCCAGGTGGCAGTTTGCTCCAAGAACTTCAGTTCTCTGATGGGTCTAAGAAATATCCTTGGTTTTCAGTTAGTTTATTTTCAAAAAAAAAAAAAAAAAAAAAAGAACGGGCATGAGACCTTGCAGCTTCTTTAATTATCAGAGCTGAAATCAGAAATTGACAAAAACGAAATTTGTGAAATCATAAAAAATGTGAAACAAAACATGTGCAGTACCTATATATTTAAAACAATAAAACACACTGTGGAAAAGTAAGCAACACCAAAATATTAGAAAAAATATGCCAGATTCGTATATCAGAAGATTCAATATAATTTAGATTTCACTTCTCAACAAATTGATCTGTAAGTTCATGTGCACTCCACTGATACATATAGAATAACCATAAATAAACTACTTCATTCAAGACATAGCTTTCCCTGATCAGTCACTCTCTAACTCACTTTGAGGCAGAATCAATGGCTCCCACATTGCCTCTCCATGAACCTCATACATATTGATATAATTGTTGGTGGTCTGCATATCTGTCTTCCCATTTGGTTATGAGTTTTTTCATCACATTCATCTTATTCTCCCAATATCTAAAAACTTCTTAATAAAAATTAATTAGGGAATTAGTAAAGACATTTGCATTATGTATTAAATAAGTGACTCAATACATCAGTATCTTCTCTCTCATGGGGGATTTTACTTTTGCTTTTGTAAAGACAACTATCTTTGTATCAGGCTCCAAGGTAATTGTTTGTTCTTATTTGTGACAATCATAATCAAATATTACAAGATCATTAAAAATTCAAATTGTCTATACCACTTGGCGGCAGTTACTTAACTATTCTCAGCTGAAGCACATAGTGTTCTCAAAACACCTGGGTTAGTAGTCACTCCAAAAACACAGACAACACAGCACACTGCCAAGGGCTTGCTACAACATAAATTCTAGAACATTCCTGTACTGATTCCAGGTCACTATGTAATTCTTACTTTGCTAAAAGTAAACTTTGCCTTTGAACTTTGCCACAACAACACAATCTGAAATCTCAAAAATATTCAGACAGTAGTTATAAAAACTGGGAATAGCCCAGAGGCATTATATACCACCAAATAAACAACCTCCTATTGGACTCTCTATTTAACCTTTTGGAAATGACAAACAAGAGCAACATTTGAGATAAACAGCAACTGAAGTTTGCTGGAGCAGTGACTGGCCATCAATAATTTTTTGTGCTCCTTACTCTAATCACACTTGAAATGTTCCAGTTTGTTTATTGATTTAAACTAGAAACCTTTGACATAGGGCATAGGTGATCTTTCTTGCCAAGTTAACGTCCAAAGAATACTAAAAGGCAAATTTTATTTGTAATGAATTTCCATTTCTATGCCTATCTTTAAGAACTAATAATAAAGAAACCCTGTCTTTACCACACGGCACTTAAAAACAAAACAAAAGCAATAACCTTTCATACGTAAACACCTTTCTATTTCACTCAGTTCAAATTCTCCCGTGTGTGTGTGTGTGTGTGTGTGTGTGTGTGTGCACGTTTGTCATCAATGTCACAACTGAAAATCTCCACATTACTATAATCTCCCTAATAGCAGAACATCCAAAGCACAGTAAGCACTGTTTATCTCAAATGGACATCCACACAGATTGTACTGCACTGGATAATTAAATTTTATTTTATTGTCTTTTAAGATAATTTGCAATTTTATTATTTAAACTTGTCCTAACATATCAGTAGAAAATGCTGTCTTTTTTTTAATTATATCTGTCAGATGACAGTTCTCCCATTGAGACTCACCTGGTTTCTATGCTTTAGTTATTCATCAACTACAAATGTCTACAAATAACTGATTGATATCTTGTCTTAGTTTTTGTAGAGTAATAGCAATTTATTTTGTTAATATCAAGAATGAATCTTAAGGTTATGAAATTTAAAGTTGGTGCTAGAAAAGATAAATCCCTATTTTCCTCAGTTTTATGTTATTCGAATGGTTTCCAGAAAGGTTAATTGCCGCCCCCCCACCCCTTGAGTGTCCTAAACATTTATGCTCTGACTTACGAGGCAGAAATGTAAAATTCTTCATTTTACTTTAAAGGGTGTGCATTGACAATTTGTTAATGTTTGAACTCAGAAAACTTAAAACTCTCCAGTTCCACAGCAGCCAATACGAGGGACATCATCATAATGAAAACCAATTATTAATGGCCAGGACCAGTATGCTGTGGGTGATCTAAAGAAAGGAAATGGAAATTCCTCTGTCCTCCAGTTTTATCCATTCAAGTCAGAAAGCCATATATCAGAAGTCGAAGGTACCTTCAAATATTTCACTATCAAGAATGACTTTGGAGCGCAAAGTAAATTGACTTGATATGGAATTCCTATCTGTAACCTTCTATTTAAATAGGTCTCACAGTGATAGCAATGACAACAAATATCAACAATTTTCCCTTTCCTATATCATTTCTTTTTTATTTTTTATATTTGTCTTCTTTGGTCTTTCTCCTCTTTGCCCAAGCAATTCTGTGGCGCACATGCACTTTTTCTTAGCTCTTTATCACACAGTCAGTGTGATAAACACACACCGAGTATCTCCACTGGACGTAGCACTTCACTGAACACTACAAATACATAACTCAAAATAGGGAGGATTTCACCCTTGACTCCTAGGAACTTAGCTTATAACTAAAGATCCCAGATAACAATCATTAATAAAAGCTGGAGCAGCTGGATCAGCTTCATGCTAGCTGTGGCCTGTTTGTCAAAGCCCCATAATGGACAAATAATTGTAAGAACTCAAAGCAGGGAGAGAAAGCCCCCTTTACTTGAAGAGGTGTTATCCTACTGTACTCGTTATAGAGCAGACATTGAACTTGATTCTATAAAATATGCCAAGCAGAAAAACCCTTCACTAGCTCACCAACCATTTGCTTTACCTCTATTAGTCCTAAATTTCCAACTGCTTGATAAATCCTTGGTGACTACACATCCCAATAAGTATTTATCTGGGCCAGGGACAAACAGGTACTGAGCATAGAAGATGCACAATAAGAGGAGGTGGTAAATGAACTTGCTGTGTGAGTAAAATTTGAATTACCATGGCCCGTTCCAATCATTTCATTTGTCATTAATTTGGCACAAATCATTTCTAAATGAAAACGTGCATACACACAACACACACACACAAACACACACATGTCCACAGATGTAAATACATATATTTAAAGAATGATAGAGAATTGGGTATTGGGTATTTATAAGGTAGAGCCCATATAATTCAGTTAAAGACCTCCACTCCCTCTTCCCCCCACACTGAAAATGTGAATTTCTAGCAATAGTTTAAAATGATGTGTTAACCAGTCTTCTAGGGAGGATGAGGGAAACTGTTCCAGGTACTTCTTCTTCATTTCCTTCTTTATCAGTGGAGTTTTTCAATCAGCCTAATCTAGCAGAACATTTTTTTTTCTAGGCTACTGGGATGTATTTGTAGGAAACAACTTTTCCTTCACTTAAAGAAATAGGTTTAACTCCTTCATTCCTAGAATTCTGCAACTCAGGGGAAAGTGAGTTTTCCTAAGGTATTTAAAGAGGAAAGAGAGATGAATCTATGTGGAAAATTAGATGAAGGGGTGGAAAATTGCATCTGCCATGTAAGTCTTACACATAGATATATTCCTCCACGAAAAACTGGAAATTTCATTTAAAAATGGTACTTGCAAAGTCAGCAGCAATTCTTAACAATGTCTTTCCTGCTGCTGACATCATGTTTTTTCACCCCAATAATAAGGGATAATTTGGATCCATTCTCCTTTTCACTCAATGCTGTTCCTTCCCTTATTGCATTTCCTCCACTGCTCTTCCCAAGAGAGGTGATTGCATTACTTGTGGAATATGATGAATCACTTCAACAAGAAATACATGGCATCTGGTTAAGGCTCTTTCTAGCATATAAATTAAGCTTGAATGACAGCTTGGTCAAAAATTTCCTTTGAAACTGGTCCCTGCGTGGCAAGTAGAATCAAGTATTATCATTTTATCAGCAGGAGGCTTTTACATAGGAGCTGACATCTCTAACCTTTATATTAGAGTGTAGTGGGTTGCTTCCCCACTACACCCCAAAATAAACTGATGAGATAAAAAGAGAGATCCAGGTAAGGAAAGTGGAGAGATTTGTTAAAAACTATCCTGAGATGAGGAATCTATGAGAGAAAAAGGATATTGGTAGTACAAATGATACTGCAAAAATGACTCATAGCTATGAAATAATATTCCAAACAAAATTAAATGTAACAAAATTAAATGTAGCTGCTCATCAATTGAAGCAGACTGGTAAATATTTTCCCAGTAAAGAAGTCCCTGGTGAAATATAGAGAAACTAAAGGTATTTTGCATTGCTAATTTGTGTGATAAAGTTTAAGAATCAGGTTTCTTTTTTTCTTAAATCTGTCTCATGGAAAAGATAGAATCTAAATTATCAGTATTTTGCTTTCTGAAGTGCCTTTACTTTGTTCACTCCATGATTTGTCATCATTTTATATGGGGTAATAATAATTATCCTGTCAGAAAATTTTATTTTTTTCCTTCGAGAAACCAGCAAAGGAAGAAAAACATCAAACGAGGGAAGATTCTCCAACATTCCACATGATGGCAGAAGATCTTTTCCTTATTAAGTAGTCAAAGCTTACAGTTTTGTATTTTTCTATTAAATATAGCAAGATTAGCAATCTCCCATATTCTCTAAGCCATTTTAAAGTAATTTGTTCTCAGGACAAACCAGAGGGGTGGTGTGTTACCTGTGTGGGGAGGAAAAAAAAAAAAACAAGCAACCTGGGGGAAAATTCTAAAGCTATCTTCCTAAAGTTTCCTAAACAAATGTTGAGATTACAAAAATCACTTTTCAAAAGTACCCTAAAAATGGAATCATTTAGACTACATTTCCCAAACATTAATTATCATTTTTGTCTGTTTGTTGTGATTAGTCACAATAAACAAATCCTGTAAATATAACAGGCTGCTTTACACAACTCCTTTGTAAATGGAATTTCTTTCAAATTGAAACTTTTTTTCAAAGAATCTTCCTCTGATTTGTAATGTGGCTCTTCTCCCTGAAGAACCTCAAGAAAGCAATGACCTGCCCCCAAACTAGATAGTGATATTTCCTGTCTTTGAGCAAGAATTTCAAATACATTGGCTCTCATGCTGCACTTCTCCATAATTTAGAAATACAGCATCCCCTCATGTCTTTTGGAGACCTATTTTATTGTCTACTCACTTTGCCTGTTTTATGTGTTTGTTTGTTTTAGTGACAATGATGGTGAGATAAAGAATACACCATAGTTTCACTACCTGTCTGCCTTCCTCAATTCCTTAAATTCAATTTATGGTCTGTTCTTCTATTTTGTCCTAATGGAAACAATGTCTACTATACAAAGTGCAGATTATTACAAAAGTAATGTGCATGTTGTAACTTATCTACCTAAGTATGATATTCAAAAAATAACAAATGAGCAAACTTTAGTCAGGCAATGATTTACACAAATACCTCCATTTAACTGTGGGAAGAAACCATCCCAGGATAATAACAACTTTCATTTTCATATTGCTTTTAGAATGCTTGCAATATATTTCTACATCCACTATGGCATTTAATTCTCAAAAACACCTTATACAATGACTGCTCTTGTCATTTCACAGATATTGTAATTGAGGAGCATAAGTTAACTTTTTCCAAAGATCATAAGGCTAATATGTGAAAAGACAGGAATTGAAATCAGAAGTTCTAACTCCTATTTCTGTCAACTGAAGAAATGAAAATCACGTCTACATATACAACATCACTATCTATATGATTTTAATTTCTTAAAAGATTTATTTATTTATTTATACAAGCACTGGGTATAGTCAGAAGCGAGGGAGGGTGAGAGGATTCACCAGCACCAGAGTGGGGAACAGAACAGGCAGACTGACGAAATACACTGCTGAGGGGAGCAGCGGGCTAGGCAGGAGAGGTCTGCTTGCCATGTGGGACCCTCACAGGCCGGCTGGGATCGAACCCGCACTGCAGAGGCTGCAGACAGCTTCACAATGCGGTGCTCAACCGCCTGCCCTATATGATTGTAATTTTATAAGAACATTTCATCAAGTATATCTTCAGGGGACCTCATGCTGAGGAATAATTATCCCACAGTGAACTTGTGGCAATGTCATTTTGTACATAACAAAATCCACATACTTCTCCCAGGAACACAGAGACTTGCAAACTTCCCAGAAACATAGATTCATCCTGAGTATCTCTAATGGCTGGGTCGATGTCCACTTTCTCTTAAGATTGTACAGGATATGTTTATTACATAGATGGTGATGGTGGTAACACAAGTGTATGTGTTACACATTTTTATATTTATTATATTAACTTAATAAATATAATTTTATATTAATCATGTGCATTCTTTTGTTTACCAATTATATCTCAATAACACTGAACAAAAATTCCTTTAAACTTCTGATTCTTCAGTAACCTTATGAAAATAACAAAACAATTTGAAGAAAAAATGATCATGAAGGAGCCTCCCTGGTCATGCAAGGGATTAAGACCCAGCATTATGAAGCTACAAGCAGCCACTGCAGCATGAGTTTGATCCCTATACCCCAGTTCTTACATGCATAAATAAATAAGTCTTAAAAAAAAGAATGATCATGAAAAATTTCTAATGTGAGACCAATCAAAGTACATAACTACATGCTGAGAGCTACTCTCTGCTGGAATGTTTGATATCATAGAGATGTCAATCTCACTGAAATGTCAATCTCATTGTTTTTTTTTTTTTTTTTTATGTTTTATTTATTTATTTTATTTATTTATTTGTTTGTTTGTTTGTTTATACATGCACTGGGTACAGTCAGAAGCGCGGGAGGGTGAGAGAATTCACCAGAGCCAGAGCGGGGAGCAGAGCAGGCAGCAGAGCAGGCAGAAGGACCGAAGTACACTGCTGAGGGGAGCAGCGGGCGGCAGGAGAGGTCTGCGCGCCATGTGGGACCCTCCTCCAGTGGCCGGGGAGCAGCCGGGGATCGAACCGGTGCTGCAAAGGCTGCGAGCAGCTTCGCAACCCAGCACTCAACCACTGCGCCACCTGGGAGGCCCTGTCAATCTTATTGTTAATCACATTAAAATGACATTAAAGCATGAAACCAATCTCAGTGGTCCTCCAGTAACTGCTCAGATTTCCTAAATTATTGCCAAGGTAACCATTTCCAGTACCTCACTATGAAAGAATTATGTTACCTTCAATGCTTATAAGAGAGTGAAAGCTCTGAAAAGAGTAATATCCTGTGATCTACAGGAACAAGCTATTAATACTTATTAAATGATTATTTCCCAATAGAAAACATTGATTTCTTTGACTTAGCTACTATGGTGAGCTACTTTAACATTGTTAATAAAGTGCTAACAAATGAACCATAGGAAGGTGGCATAATTAATGTTAATGTACATATCAACAGATCAGGATAATCCCAAAATATTAAAAAGGATACTTTTACTCTACATTCCTGAAAGCTGTATAAATGCAGAAAAGGATAACCCCACTTAGTATGTTTATGTGTTTATTCAAAAGAAGGAAAGTTCAGAATGCATATAAATAATAGGAACAAGTTAAACTCATCTCGCACCTTTTCAGTTTGTTTGAATGAACTAATATGTTCCATGTTTTGTTGTTTCTTATATGCATGTAGACTTTTAAGACTGTAGATCCTTTAAAGATAATTTAAATACCAGTTCAACTGGGATTATTAAGGTAACTAAAACCAGTAACCAACCCGGTATCTGACTGCAAAGCTGTGGAAACCAGAAGGGCAGGATGGTGGAGTGGGGTGGGTGAGGGAAGGGCAGTGGAACATGGTGAATTATTAGGACTTTGGTGCTGGGCATGGTGCGAAAACATCCATTTGTAGAGCTTTGAGCTTATAACCCCTAAAACAAATACAATGAAGTAAATCAATTTGCACTCAATAAACATAATTTGGGGGAAAATATGCAGTTTAGGACTTTTTTCAGTCCTGCTGCTTCTGTTGCAGCCTGTTGACTACAAGTACATGCTGTAGACATTTTTAGTTGATGCCTGAGGTCAGTAACTGGTTTGACTATCTTTTAAAATTCTTTTGAAAATCTGATATTTTAAAATCAAAATTTTCCTAAAGTTAAAGAAGACAGTTATTACTTCATTGTAAGCAATGTTTTAGCAGTATTTTTAGTAAGTCTTATTTATCTTTCCAGAACACTAGTATAAACTTAAAGTGAAATTTAATTGAGAAAACTTGCATGCTTCATTTCATGTGCCAGCATAAAGTGAGATGCAGCGGCATCTTTTTTTTTTTAATTTTTATTTTTTTTACTTTATATATTTTTTACATCATTTCGGTACAATGTATGTATTTTCATCTTGGCTATAGTCCCCATATAATTCCCACCCCCCTTATTTTGACCATAATCCCTCCTACCCACCCCATCCCACAGTGTGTCTCTGGTTTATAGTTGTTGATTTTGATTTTTACTTTATTATAATTAGTCTTTTTCCTGGTCCCTTATTTAGGTTTTCTAAATTCCTGCTATGAGTGAGACCATCCGGTATTTTTCTTTTTTTCTTTTTTTTCTGGCTTATTTCACTGAGCATGATCCCTTCCAGTTCCATCCATGTTGCTGCAAATGACATGAGTTTCTTTTTTGATTGCTGAGTAATATTCCATTGTGTATATATACCATATCTTCTTGATCCAGTCATCTGTTTGGGGCATTTGGGTTGTTTCCATAGCTTAGCTACTGTAAATAGTGCTGCTGTAAACATAGGGGTACATGTGGCAGTGGCATCTTTCTGGACAGTATTCACCTCATAAAAATTTTATATTAAATTATGATTACCAATTTAAGTCGATGTCCTACTGCATTCTCTCTGTCACCACCTAAATCCTTTAATCTAATCTAATTTAAGAGATATTGCTTGAGTACTTGTCGTGGTAAACTGGAGAGCAGAGAAAGGAAGACAAGGAAAGGAAAGAGGAAAATTTTGGAACTTTTTGTTTTAAATATTCATGTTTGCCCCCATATATGCTATATGCCAATTTCTTTTGGGAAATTTGTCAATATTTTCATGTTTAATTTCAAACCAAAACAAGCTGAAATTATCACATTGGAGTAGCAGGAGGTTTTTGTTTTTGTTTTTGTTTTTTAATTGAGGTAACATTGGTTTATAACACTGTATGTTGACTCAGAGGTATAGGATTACACCTCTTCAGATGTATGTCACTGTAGCACACCCACAATTAAGGCACCCATAGTCCTCCACCATAGTCCACAGGGACCCCTCCACACTGTGCTCAGCACCCTCCCCTTTCTCCATCGGGAAAATTCTACAGATTTCTGGGGTTGTTATTGGACTCGTTTTGATTGCAGCCACTTTAAACATCACTTTAAGAATGTATTTTTCCATGTGTACATCTGAACAAAAATCTTGTGCGTGATCTCACAGTTAATGATATTCATAGATCCATGGATCTTTTTCCTAGCAGGGACTTTGAAAGCATACAGAGCTCCTGTCTTTAGGCAAAGGTATTATATCCATGTTAGAAATAACACAACTAAGGAATCAAGTGTAAATGGTTTTTATAGTGTCCCCAAGTAACTCTCTTCCAACTCTGACTTCATTTATATGAATAAAGAGGTGGTCATGTCAATAAACTCTTAATTTTATTAGCAATATAGGTATCTTTACCTTTAGCATGAAAGAGTTCTTCTGATTTCTCTTGATTTATAGAACTGAATTTTATATGTAAAATAAGCCCAAATTTATATGAAATAAATAAAACCTAGGTCTTCTGATTTTATTTTCAGTGCTTTCCCCTTTGTTTCATGTACAAATTTGAATGAGAGCACTAAAAGGGAAAAAGCAGTGAATGGGTAGAGGTAGGCAGGGTTGATCTCTGAATATAACGATTTTTTTTTCTGATTTCTCCAGCAAATATTGTTTATCCCATTCATGAACTACCTATTTCTTATTTTTTATGACTGTGTCCTCTTTATGTGAGTCTTTCAGTCTAGATAGAGTATTAAATCAACATGAATTACCCCCAATGACTGACATAAAATGTTGTGCATATAGATGCTTAAAGTGGATTTTATTGATTAAAAGGTTAATAATGGTTAATATTTATTACATATGATATTGAACTCAGAATATGCTATTCAATTCTCAAAATGTTTAGATTTAATATTTTTAAAATGCAAAAATAATTGTGAGAAATTAAATAAATAGCAAAAGTAATTTTGCTTAACAAGGTCATTTGCAGAAACAATTCTCCCTGTGCTTGAAATTATTTACTTATAGATTTATAAGTATTTTTTTTAACCAGTTTTTTTTTTTTTTAAGATTTATTTATTTATTTATACAAGCACTGGGTACAGTCAGAAGCACGGGAGGGTGAGAGAATTCACTAGAGTCAGAGCGGAGAGCAGAGCAGGCAGACTGGCGAAGTACACTGCTGAGGGGAGCAGTGGGCGGCAGGAGAGGTCTGAGAACCATGTGGGACCCTCACCTGGTGGCCGGGGATCGAACCAGTGCAGCAGAGGCTGCGGGCAGCTTCGCAACCCAGTGCTCAACCGCTGCGCCACCGGGGAGGCCCTACTTCTAAGTATTTTTGATCAAAATTTATCTTTGCAAAGGAAAACGAGGGATGCATTAGGGGGGAAAAAAAGGTGTAAAATAAAATATTGACTCTCTAGAACTCTCAGAAAATAATCTTTCAGCATAACAGCTTTGCAAATAATAGTTTATCCCCTACAAGCAATATTTGAGAAAGTCATTTTAATTAAAATATTTAGAAATACATCATAAATTCTTGACATTCTAAAACAAAGCATACTGAAAGCAATTTTGTATCTGAGGTCCCCTAAAGGGCCCCAAAATTCATTTATAATGATTTTTTCTATATTTTATATTTACATCTCTTCCCTTGAACTAAGATGTCAGTTTTGTATCACTTGTTGCTGTCATCAGTGCAAGTACCTAGATGTAAATTTCTTCTGCTTAATTTCTTGATTCTAAAATGCAGTTAGGTTTATTAAACTTGCATGTGAAGTATTTATAAATAGACTGAAGTCTGCAGGGTTTTTCTGGTTATTATTAAGTTTTTGGTTTTTTTTAGAAGTGACATTTTATTGATGCATTTACTTTTTGCGTAGAAGAATTGGGTATACGCCAGAGGTGCAGGGGTTGACAGATACACCGGAGACAGAGTGGGGAGCAGAACAAGTGGATCTACTGTTGAGGGGATCAGCGAGATAGACAGGAGAGGTCTGCTATGCCATGTGGATTAGCTCCCTGGCCAGGGTTGAACTCAGGCTACAGCAGTGATAGCACCGATACTTAACCCCTAGGCCACCAGGGAGGTGCAGAAATGACCATTTTAATATAAAAACCATGATCACTTAAAAATGAATCACTTTAGGGGCTGGAGTTAGGAGGATCTGGAGGGCTATAAGGGCCAAAAGGAGATAAAGGCTCTTGAAAGTCAGGGACAGTAACTCAGCACCATCATGACCATCTTACTCAGGCTCTGAGATGTCAACTGGGTCCTGGACATCTCTGGCTCCTGCCCCTAGACTCCTACAAGTCATTTCCAAGTGGGTCAACTTCACGATAGAATATGGATATGGAGACACAGCTCTTTGGAAGTGCGGACCAGGAGGACCAAGAAGGGAATAGCCAGGAGGCTGCTGGTGGCCACCCACCTTGGTTACATTTCTCTAGTCAAGTCAGACCATGAAGGCTTTAGAGGTCCACTTAGCATCACCATTACGTAGTAAATGTTTAATTTTTTTTTTAATAGAGGCATGTTTTTATTTATTTATTTGTTTGTTTGTTTTGTTTATACATGCACTGGGTACAGTCAGAAGCGGTGGAGGGTGAGAGAATTCACCAGAGCCAGAGCGGGGAGAGAGCAGGCAGAAGGACCGAAATACACTGCTGAGGGGAGCAGCGGGCGGCAGGAGAGGTCTGCGCGCCATGCGGGACCCTCCTCTGGTGGCCGGGGAGCAGCCGGGGATAGAACCGGTGCCGCAGAGGCCGCGGGCAGCCTCGCAACCCAGCGCTCAACCGCTGCGCCACCGGGGAGGCCCCGTAGTAAATGAATTTTAATTCCTGAGCTTTATGAGTTGGATTTGGCTACTAGTAAACGTACATTTTTCTATGCTCCAGATGCAAGAGTTGATAAATTATCAACTTTCAGGATAATTGAACTATCAATCTATTTGATCCCAGTATTATAAGTTAAATAAATTGTACCTGCCTAATAAAATGTTTGTTTCTACTCCATTAAAATAGTCATCCCATATGATGTGTTCTGATACTGGCTAAATTAAATAATGGAGAGAGATTAATACTGATTGCTGCTTATTCCTAAATATGGGTGTAGTCTCATGGATCTTGGCTGATTGCACATTATTCCAACTCACCAGCCCAGGTAATTATCACCTATACAAAATTGCCCCATCAGTGCTGTCCAATTTCTGATGACACCCTTTTTTCACCCTTCCCAAATTCTCCAACTGCTCAATTTTCTTCATCTAATAAACCCTACCTCCTTATTTTGCTATAAATTGATGGGATTGCTGCTGTCAGCTTAAATGTTTACTTAACTTTTCTGGTATATTGTTGGTCAGCAAAGGGCTAATGAAATGGGTTTCTGTTTGCTCATGTTAGCAAGATTTGTAGGTGTAACAGCATGGATCAAATTCAAATTTTTATTTGTTTGTTTTTTTGCAATGGAGATCCAACCTTACCAATAACATTTATTGTAAAATTATTCTTTCTTATTGAATCAACTTGCACAAAAACTAGTTGTCCCTATTAGGATGGGTATATTTCTTGGTATCTACTCTGTTCTATGACCTAGCAGTCTGTCAAAATAACAGGATTGTAGAAGTCAACTTTTAGTGAATTTATAACATTACGCCACAAGCTCAAAGCAGTGATTATCTTCTTATAGAAGTATACTCAATAAACTTGTTTGGAAGCACGGCCTTTAGTGACTAACCCCAGAATCTGAAGTTTTAAGTATTTTTTTTTTTACATATTAAGTGTTTCTTATTGTTGACACACAGGGGTCCCCTCAAAAAATACCATGAG